>NC_134790.1:2368736-2398736 GCF_046742065.1 Oratosquilla oratoria
TCTGTCTCTATCTCTCTCTTTTTCTCTATCCATCTATCAGTGTATCTCCTACCTCAATGTCTACCTTTCTGTGTTTGACTGCCTATCTCTGGCTCTCTTTGCGTTTTATATCTTCCCTTTTCTCCTTTTTTTCCTATCTATCTCCCTCCGTCAATCCATCTATCTCTTTCCCTCTCACTATCTCCCTCACTTTCTATTCCTCACACCTATTTCTCTTTCCCTCTTTTTCTCTTTTACCCTTCGTCTCTTTATCTCATGCTCTCAATGTTTCTCTGAATCATTGTCGCTCTTAAACTCATTTCTTCTTAATCTATCTCGTTTTATCTGTCTGCCTATTACTCTTCTCTGTCTGTCTCCGTCTAGCTTGCCTTGGCCTATCTGTTGCTACCTGTCTGCTTGTCTGTCTATCCATCTATCTGTGCTTACCTTCCAACGATTTCCAGGTATACATTTGAATTCTTCTATTCGTCAATTTCAACAATGCCCTTTTCTCTACAGTACCATATCATTCATCAACCATCCACCCGGATAGACGTGATATATATATATATATATATATATATATATATATATATATATATATATTATATATATATATATATATATATTATATATATATATATATATATATATATATATATATATATATATATATATATATTCTCTCACTTTAACTTGTTTTTGACAATTCAAGTGGACTTTTGTCCTAATGGACGGTATCACACTATTCTCAAGGACAACTGGTCTTGGTCCCTTAAGTAATGTTCGGGTGTGGGTGGATGGCACCGTGGATACTGGTATTTACCTAGTTGTATTATACGGGAAGAGGGCTATGCTCGTAGTGACCCGTCTTTGTATCTCTCAGCATCTAGTTTGTTCTCGAATTCTTGCGTAGTTTTTGCACGCACTGTGCTACGTCACGTGTAAATAATGTGTGTATGATATACAGGAAGAGGGCTATGCTCGTAGTGACCCGTCTTTGTATCTTTCAGCATCTAGTTTGTTCTCGAATTCTTGCGTAGTTTTTGCACGCACTGTGCTACGTCACGTGTATATAATGTGTGCATAATATTTGCATGGTACGAGATACTCTTGCCTCGGAAATAAGGCCAGTTTCTTGAAGAAAAGAAAAGAAAACTGAAGAGAAAAATCGAGGTATTGGTGTTGATTCTCCAAAAAAGAAGGAGGAGGAGGAGGAGGAGGAGGAGGAGGAGGAGAGGAGGAAGAGGAGGAAGAGGAGGAAGAGGAGGAGGTGATGTCCCCCGACACCGCCACCTTTGCCTTATGAGCATGAACTGTTGGGAATCGGAGACGAGTGCAGGATTCGAACTCACAACTAAATGAATGTGAGACCAGCACTCTTCTGATGACGCCACCAGTGCACCTCCTAAAAGGAGAAGTAATTCAATTGTTGTTTAAGAAGGACTTGAGATAGTAGAGCGTTGTAACAACTGAGTGTGTAGGTAGCAAATTCAAGTAAAATGCGTGGGACAGCAAGAGGAAAATCATAGGGGCACGTGAGACGGGAAGGGCATGTCATTATCCATGTAATAAGCGCTGAAACTCTCAGTTGTTTTAAGAAACGATTAGACAACTTTATGGATGGGGATGACAGGTGGTGATGGATACGGAGCTGCCTAGTATAGGCCTTATGGTCTCTTGCAGTCTCCTTCATTCTCATGTTTTTATGAGATAGCCATGGATGAGACAAGTGTCTTGTTTATACACACAACAATTCTGCCCCAAAATTTTGGTTAATTTTTGTGTCTTTAAATGTGTTTTTAGGTGTTCCCTCATTTTTAGGTCACAAATTTTGTGGCGCGTACTGGAGGCTTCTTGTGTCCTAATGTCACTTCCGTTTGTCTATGTACTGTTATACTTTGATCCCTAATAGTTCTTTCCAGAACGGTGATCTTCGGGTTTTTTGTTTTGTTTTACCCTGGATTGCTCCTCCACATATTCACCAGTAGGTGAGGAGCGTAAGCCGAGAGGCGCTTAGTTATGATCGAGGTCATGACCATTGCCCTTTTCTTTTTGGACACTTGGAGCAAGTGGCAGTCATTAACTAGTGAAACATACCTATTGCAGAAAAAGATAGATAAATAAATAAATAAATAAATAAATAAATAAATAAAATAATAATAATGATAATAGAAATAATAAAATTATAATAAAAATTATAATAAAAATGATAAAAATTATAATAAAAATAAAATAATAATAATAATAATAATAACACGAAACCAAATAGAATAAAATAAAGTAAAAAAAAAAAAAAAGTAAAATAGAATAAAAATAAAATGAAAATAAAGTAAAATAGAATAAAAATAGATAAAATAAAACTAAAACAAAATAAAATAAACAAAATTAAATATAAAATAATATAATAACAATAAAATAATACTAACAACAAATGAACAAATAAATAAGAGGAAGAGGGGTTATTGTAACTTATGTTCCCAAGGCCAAAGACAAGAATATCGTTGAAAATGTACGCGTGTATTACTAAATGAAGCGTGTCGCTCATAATGCACAGAGTACATTAGTGCAGGCGAAATGTTGTACAAGACTCACCGACATTCCTTTCTAATTCATGAATGAGCTTTAGAATATTTAGGAATTTCAAATACGTTACTAAACCCAGCTAATAGTTTATAAATGTCATTTCAATGTAGCACAGGCAATATATTAAAATGTAATAATATGAATCTGTAATATTAATATCAAATGGGGGCAAGACTGGTGTATGTGATTAATTTGATCACGCGCGCACGCACACACTCAACTCGATGGCGCGGTGTTTCGAGTTCCCGGTAACCACTACCGCGATTCGGGTTCGAATCACGCCCAGGGCTGAAATAATTTCAGTATCATTGCACTTCGAGTCGTTACTCCAACTCTTTTAGGCGGGGATTTGGGTGTGTGTGTGCGCGTAAGGTCACAGCATTACCCGTAGATCGGTCATATACGAGCTCTGAGCTCTTCTGGGAGAGAAATACCTGTCGATCACGAGTCCAATACGTGATCCAAGACCATGGTGAATCACACGCACACACACACACACAAAACAAATAATGCTGCTGTTTGTTCTTCATGAACTACATACTCCTTACCACCCTCCCTACCACATTACCTACCATCCTCCCTCCCTCCCTCCCTCTACCCCATCTCTCTCTCTCTCTCTCTCTCTCTCCTCTCTTTCTCCCCTCTCTCCCCTCTCTCCCTCTCCCCTCTCTCTTCCTCTCTCTCTCTCTCCCCCCCTCACTCTCTCTCTCCCCTCTCTCTCTCTCTCTCTCTCCCACTCTCTCTCTCTCTCTCTCTCCCACACACACACACACACACACACACACACACACACACACACACACTCACACAAACACACACACACAAACACACGCACACAAACACACGCACACAAACACACGCACACACACAAATATAATCCACAGAGAATCTTCCTGGTCTCTTGGATCAGGTACCAGTTTCGATCCCAACGGGCACTGATAACTGCCATTTGTCCGGTTTGTACTCGTGTACAAGGAAAAACTGCCGCCTTTGAATAAGAATAGGTGCCTCTCGGCGTAAAATCGTTACTTCATCTCTCTTGCATTCGGAGGGAATGTCTTCAAGGGCTCGAGCTTCTCAAGACGTTAAACTCTTAAATCGAAATAAGATAAAGACAATCTACATACGACGGATCGGAAGGCAAACTAATAAAATTGCAAGTACAGAAAGGTAAAGAAAAGTGGAAGGAAATGGTGAGAAAAGAACGAGAGAGAGAGAGAGAGAGAGAGAGAGAGAGAGAGAGAGAGAGAGAGAGAGAGAGAGAGAGAGAGAGAGAGAGAGAGAGAGAGAGAGAGAGAGAGAGAGGGGGGGGGGAATAGAGAGAAAGAGAGAGAAACGTGAGAGAGAAATGAGAGAGAGAGCGAGAGAGAGCGAGAAAGAGGGAGAGAGAGGAGGGAGAGAGAAATAAAGAGAAGTGCAGAATCGCAAATGTTCTGCATTTGAGAAGAATTGATGAGGCAGGTGATGGAAAGACAAATGGAGATCGAGGGAGGGTGAGGGTGAGTGGGAGGAGGGGGTCAGGGGGAAAGTCTTCGGCCAAAGAGAAACTGCATATCAGATGAGAACATCCTGAGACGCTTCCATGCTGGATCTGGCGAAGACGAAGAACGAGATAAGCAAATGAGAGTCTCGGGAGCGAATGACAGCGAGCCAAGGCAGAGGCGGAAATGAAACACGTAAGAATAATGTCTGAAGTTAAAGTTGGAACATGATGTGGAGTGGAGGCTTGAGCGAATAGTAGGACACTTTCTTTTTTATCACCAGGTGGTTTTATTCAGCTGGAGGGACGCGCGCGCGCGCACACACATACACACACACACACACACACACACACACGCATATAATTTTATCTACAGTGAAGTCATAAACCTCCTTTCAAAGGAACATAAATCCATAGTAGGACACATGGAAATTACATTTAAGAAAAGAAGAAATGCACAACTGGCCATCACTTTCAATGAGGTATGTATAAGATAAAATCTCCTGCCCATATATAATATATATATATATATATATATATATATATGTATATATGTATATATATATACATATATATATATATATATATAATATAAATATATACACATACATATATATATGTTTTAATAGACGAAAACATTTACTATATCGTTCTTTTGATATCCCCGTGGTTTCTACAGAATCATTATTCACACGTTCAATGTGAATTTCATTACAATATATATTGGAGATTCTCTTCATGTAACCGATTTTCAGACAACTATTTCTCCCACACCCAAAACATTTCCATTCAGACATGCAGGTAACCCACGCCATTTGGAAAGATTACTTGTGTTCTCAAAACAGTCCGTTATGCTTTTACGACCTTGGCTCCACTTTTTAGTGTCCCGGTGGCACCACCAACTCCACTTTTTAGTGGCCCCACCGGCCTCCCCCATAGAAAGACCCCACAGGGCTTTCATCTGTAATGGACGGTCAGTTTCTTTGTTGTCAGGAACTGAACGTGATCCCATAACTCCGGCGGGGTTCTCCTCATTGCATAGCGTCATCTTCCTCTGTAATCAGCAACTTAAGCTGTCTTACTTTTCTCTTCGTATCAAAGTTACTCACAGAATATTTTCTTTAATTGTATGATAACTATTTACTCCAGGTGGTTAGTCTGGTTGGCTATAATAAAAAAACATCCGTGTCTTACTGCAGTGTGTGTGTGTGTGTGTGTGTGTGTGTGTGTGTGTGTGTGTGTGTGTGTGTGTGTGTGTGTGTGTGTGTGTGTGTGTGTGTGTGTGTGTGTGTTTTTCCTGATCTATTAAAAAATCTGACGCAGCCCGAAGGGATTTCTCCCCGTCTTCTCCTTTTCTGCATGAGGGACGGAGAGGGGGGGGGGCGCCGATTTGATGGAGCGGCCTTGGTGTGGATGTGTTGTGTCTTGCGACACAGCCTCTGACCCGGGACGGTGGACGGGATGCAAGGATGACCCGTCGTCCGGGAGGTGCCGGGATAGGAGGGAGGGTGGAGGGTGGAGGGTGGAGGGGAGTGGAGTGTATTAGGGATGGAATGGGTGGGAATGGTTTTTATGCCTTTTTCTTTTTGGCTACCTCCCTTGTAAGGGGGAAAAAGCCTTTGGTATATGTATGTACGTATTCTTTGAAAATGTTCGTCAATTTAGGACCCCTCACCAAAACAGTTTAAAGAATATAACAATAACAATAAGAGTATTAATAATAAATAATGGTGATAATGATAATAATGATTAACAATACTTATAATATTAATAATAGTTATCCTCATAGTCCTCTTATGAACCTCTGAACGCATCACAAACGCATAGCGAAAATAAACAACTTTTGATTTCAAAGGTACAAGACTGAAACCTTAGAAAAACCAAATAAAAACAAAGATGATGAAATCGACCGAGCATCTTACGTAGCACACTCCATATATTACAGACAGATTAATCTATCCCTGGAAAATGTTCAAGTTACATCAATAGTACTGAAGATATTGGAAAGATTTCATTTTTAACAATTGATCAAACAAACCCGAATAAGCATATGAACCACTGTAGTAGAGATCTCAGGAGTGTCTTGTTTCATTAGAGATATGGAACTAACACATGAAGCCAGGACTGGGCTTCCTCAGAGGAAAAAACACAAAGTTTAACATACAATCCTCTATAGGAAGTTTCAATAAACGGGACAGCTCCTAAGGGCATTGTCAAGAAAGCATTCAAAGATGTAATTTCAATACCCAAGGAATTTTTTTGTAAAGGAAAAAAAACATTAAATAGAATATTCTTTGTTACAATCTACATAATGGTAAACCCTTTACACAATCTTACAAATAGAGAACGAACTCTGTGGCTGTTTTAATATAGTCGAAGCCCTGTTCCATTAACAAAATACATATTTCATTGTTATCAATATTTCCTATCGTGAAATCACTTTCACTTATCCTTATATTTGACTTCTACTACTGTAGTTACTGAACGTAAAATTTACAAAATAATTATTCATTGTTCACAATACGTTTTATTATTTATTACCGTTTCTTTATCGTTTACTTTATACTAAACCAGTATTTCCCACACAGGACATAAACATTTGTGGCATTCCCCAATAGCGATATGTACACTGTCAAATACTTTACACAAAGATAGTAATCGCGCCTATGTCCAATAACCATAACAGAATCATCATTTCCACGGCAATCCCGTTCACGTCAGACTTTCCCTATTTTCACTCTTATTTTCAGTTTCATTTTGGGGTCACGAGGATCAAGTAATGGACTCTGTCATATGTGAGTCATCACAAATGCCTCTTCTTGCCCGTCACAGGATTTTCAATTCGATAATATATTATTTTTCTATCTTTTCCGGTTCATATTTCGTGTGAGCTTTGCTGTCCTTAGATGCATTTATGTAAACAAACGAGTATGAAACACACACACACACACAACACACACGTACACATATACATATACACGCACGCACACACACACATGGAAACCCACACAAACTTTTGCAACGTCATCTATATAGATTATATGTAGATACAAAGGAAAGCAGGAAAAACGCGTATAATAAGATACAAAATACACAAATAAGATCAAATTAAGGTAAAATAAAACTAAATGTAAGAGAATTAATAAATTTATAGATAAACAAAAAAAGAAATAAACAAAAATATTAGTAATAAGAACAGCAATGATAATGATAATAATAAGAGTAATAATGAAAATCGCCTCCTCGCGCCTGTCTTCCCTCGTATTTGCCATCATTTCGTACACGAAACCTCTCCATTTGGGACGCCAAGCCCCCCCACGGACATCACCCGTTGCATGCGGCCCGAGGCTCACGCTTTCTGGCCGAGCGGCAACACGCAGAGACGGAAAAGAAAAAACTTACCCGCAGAAATACCGAGAAACGCCTGCCGCCGATGAAAGCATGGTGCCAATCGCCCCTTTCTGATGAGATCAGATTATTGCAATTATGGGGCCTTTACGAAGGCAGCACACGAACCGTTCAGTAATGACTTTACTAATTTCGTTGTCTCCAATTTGGCAGCAGAGTCCTTTGTGTCGGCCTATGCAAATGCTGGCAACGTGTTTAACCTCTTTCACTGCTATTTGCGACTGGATTTTTTTTTCTATTTTGTTTTCTTGCACAAGTGAAGAAGCGGCCCTGAACAACAATAAAGTTAGATTAATTTCAATTATACCTTTTGACTGTTGTTCTCGAATTACACCTATTTTTGTCCGGATGCAGATATTCATCCCAAGGATACGCTCTTAACAGCAAAATGGTTATACATATGTATTCTCTCTCTTTCTCTCTCTCTCTCTTTTACTGGTGATCACGACTTAAAATTTGGTTTTGGATTCTGGCAGATGATCTTGTTCAACCGAGGCAAATCATCGCTGCACAACAGGAGTTATTTCTGTCATCTCCCACGTTCTGCTCTGTAAAGATTCGGCTACAGATTGCGGTGACATCAAGCGGGTCAAAGCGATCCACTAATCTCTGCTTTTGCGATAACTTTTCCGACGGTTGGTTTGGCGCTGTCCATTTTCCAATTCATTTTATCTTTATCTTGTATTATTTTATTTGTCGTCTTATCTATTTCATTTTTATTGATTTTATTATTGTTATTATCATCATTATTATTATTATTTTTAAAGAGGGGTGGTGGATGGGAAACGTTTAGTTATGTATATTGCATCCTCTTTAATTGACTGAGACTACAGAAAGCGACTTGTACGTTTTATTGTGGCTTTAACCAAACTATTCTATTCAGCTGTGAGAGACCTTCTGCAGTCACAGGGATAATGGTGTTCTTCCTTTTTCTTGTTTATTCTCTCCAGCCCTCCCCCCTCTCTTTCTCCCTTCCTCTCCCTCTCTCTCTTTCTCATGCCCTCCCTCCCTCTTTCTTTCGTTCTGATACACACACACATACACACACACACGCACGCACACACACACACACACGCGCGCGCGCACACACACACAAAGAAGAGAAAGAGGTGACCTACTGACTATATATAGAGTCATGAAAGGAATGGAAATCCTTGACAGAAAAGATTGACTAAAAATGACAATGGAAAAACAAGAGGTCATGAAAAGAAACTCAAAAAGGATAACTATAGAAGATATAGAAGAAAGAATAGCTTCCCACACAGAATGCTGGATATATGGAATAACTTAGATGAAAAAACAGTGTGTGCAAATACTATTCACGATTTTAAGAATAAACTTGATGCTGAAAGATACAAAGACGGGTTACCACGAGCATAGCTCCCTTCCCGTATAATACAACTAGGTAAACACACACACACACACACACGCACACACACACGCACACACACGCACACACACACTCACTCCTCTCTCTCCCTCTCATTACTCTTCCTTCGTTCATTCCCCCTCCCTCTTGCTTCTCTCTCTCATTTTTTCCTCCTCTCTTCCCCCTCTTTGTCCATCTATCTTCCCCCCTTTCTCCCTAGTTCCTATTCACCCTCTCTTTCCCTTCTCTCTCCCTATTCACTCTCTCTTCCCATTTAATTTTCTCTCCCTCCGTCTAACATTTTCTCGTTTTATGTTTGCTTTCCTTATTTTCGTTGATACTCAATGTCCCCCTGTTTATCCGATTATTGTGTCTTGTTCACTTTCTTCTCAGTGCCATCCCCACTTGTTCTTCCATCTATCTCCTTTTATCTTCTACTTAACACCTCCTTCGCCTTCAACTTTCTATCCACCGACTCGACGTCCCGTCTTATTCTTCTCTCCTCCCTCTCCCCCTACCCCTCTTCTTCCTCTCCTAATGTTTCTTTGCCTACTCGTTTCACTCAACCATTTCCTTCTCCTTACTCTGATATGTACCTTCCATATGTTTCCTTCTTCCTCCTCGTTCTACTATATCCCCGTTTTCCTCTGCTCTTCGTCCATCTCTTCTTCTTCCTCCTCCTCCTCCTCCTCTATTCTTTCTTCTATACTACCTTCATTCTTCTATCTCCCACCCTTCTCCCTTCTGTGAAACGCACTTCTCTGTAACTCCCACTTTCTTTCCTCCCTCCCTTGCCTTCTTTCCTCACTCCCTTTTTCCTTCTCTTTCCACCCAGCATATTCCTACACCTCCTCCTCCTCCTCCTCTTCTTTTTCCTTCTTCTCCACATTCTTTACTCCTCAACCTCTTTTTTGGTGTCTTATTTTTCTTTTATCCCTTCCCTCACATTTCTGTGATACATGCCTCTTCCCCTTCCTCCTTCTACATCTCCTCTTCTTTTTCCTTTTCCACATTCTTTACTTCTCATCCTCTTTTTTGGGGTCTTCTTTTCCTTTTATCCCTTCCCTCACAATTCTGTGACACATACCTCTTCCACTTCCTCCTCTTCCTCTTCCTCCTCCTCCACCTCTTCTCCACATTCTTTACTCTTCAACCTCTTTTTTGGGGTCTTCCTTTCCATATTCTCTATTTCTCACTCGCTTCTGTGATACATGGCTTATCCTCCTTCTCTTCCTCCTCCTCCTCCTCTTCTTTATCTTTCTTCTCCACATTCTTTACTCCTAAACCTCTTTTTTGGGGTCACCCATTTCTGTGATACATGCCTCTTCCTCCCCTCCTCCTCCTCCTCCACCTCCTCTTCTTTTTCTTTCTTCTCCACATTCTTTACTTCTCATCCACTTCTATGGGGTCTTCCTTTACTCTCTTCTCTTCCATATTCTCTTCCTCTCACCCAATTCTGTGATACATGCCTCTTCCTCCTCACCTCCTCCTCTTCTTTTTCTTTCTTCTCCACATTCTTTACTTCTCATCCACTTCTTTGTGGTCTTCCTTTCCTTTCATCCCTTCCATATTCTCTACCTCTCACCCACTTCTGTGAAACATGCTTCTTCCTCCTCTTCCTCCTCCCTCTCTGCTTCCTCGCCTGCCAACCTCCCCGCCTGCTGGCAGCGCCGTATTCAAATGCGCACATAAACAAAGTGCCGCCCCGCCATTATCTAAACGCTACCAGTCCATTACCTCTTTTCAACAACTTCCTACCTTTACGACTGCATCCCTCGACTCCCTCCCTCCCTCGCAGCCGCCAGCACTCCCTCCTGCAGCGTCCATTTCGTCCCCGACTTCCAGTTTCGCTTCCCCTCTTTCGTGATGTCATTATCATCGCCGCCGAGCCGCCCCTGAGGTTGTCCTCCAGAAGATATCAAGGTCGTCCTCGAGACGTCCTTAGGGTCGTCCTCGAGACATCCTTTGCGTTGTCCTCCAGACGTCCTTAGGGCTGTCCTCGAGACGTCCTTAGGGTTGTCCTCCAGACGTCCTTAGGACTGTCCTCGAGACGTCCTTAGGGTTGTCCTCCAGACGTCCTTATGGTTGTCCTCCAGACGTCCTTATGGTTGTCCTCCAGACGTCCTTAAGGCTGTCCTTCAGACTTCCTTAGAATTGTCCTCGAGAGGTCCTTAGGACTGTCCTCGAGACGTCATCAGATTGTTCTCAATACGTTCTTAGGGTTGTCCTCGAGACGTCCTTAGGGTCGTCTTCAAGACGTCATTAGGATTGTCCTCGAGATGTCCATAGGGCTGTCATCGAGACGTCATCAAATTTTCCTCTATGCGTCATCAGAGTTGTCCTCGAGACGTCATCAGGGCTGTTCTCGGGGTTGTCCTCGAGACGCCATCAGGGTTGTCCTCGAGACATCATCAGTGTTGATCTCGAGACGTCCTTAGGGCTGTCCTTGGTAATATTCTCGAGAGTCCGTAAGTATGTCCTCGGGGTTGTCCTCGAGAAGTCCTTAATGTTGTTCTTATTCCTTGTTGTTGTCCTCGGGGGTTCTCCGAGAGTTTGACTTCGGGGTTTACCTCTAAGTTGCAGTGTGCGTGTGTGTGTGTGTGTGTGTGTGTGTGTGTGTGTGTGTGTGTGTGTGTGTGTGTGCGCGGAGGGGAGGCTTTCCTCGAGATTGTCCTCGGAAATTATCATCGAAGTTGTCCTCGGGGGTTCTAAGGATTGTCTTCAGGGGTTCTAGGGTTTGTTCTCAGGGGGTTCTTAAGGTTGCCCTTGGAGGTTTTCCTCGAGGTTGTCCTCGGAGGTTCTCCTCGAAGTTACCCTCAATGTCACACTTGAGGTTGTCCTTGCGGGTCCTCAAGGCTGTCCTCGAGGTTGTCTTCGAGGTTGTCCTTCGGGGTCATCCTCAAGGTCACCCATGAAATTAAGTTGAGTTTGTAATTTGAGCATTTCTCGAAATCTCCTTCGAGATTGTCTTTGAGGCCATCAGTGAGGACATCTTGAAGGCGCCTTGATTGTGTCTCGACCAAGTGCATTATGTCGTCTTTGAAATTTGGCATTTGGCAAGGTCCTCCTTGATGTGCTGAGGTTCTATCCAAGGTTCACCAACTACGTCGTCTTAAGGTCAAGTCTGAGATTAGCTTTAAGGTCTCTGAAGTAGGACTCAGAAGTCACCCTTCAAATCAACAACTGAGGATATACTTGAGGTTGTCTGTAGGGGTCGATTTTGAGATCTTCTTCGGGTCCGACCTTAGGGTGATCTTAAAATTTCCCTAAGAATTTGTCCTCAAGTTCGTCTTGCTGGTTGCTTTTTTTTGGTTTCTTGTTTTGGACCGAAAGGTCTCTCGACAGTGTTCTATTCTGGTGTATTGTATTTTCCATCGTTTCTTCTTGCAAATGGTTCTTAGGATGTTCTTCCAGTTGTCCCCAAGAGTTCTGGAAGAAGAGACGACTAGAGCGGTCCTCAGGCATTATTGCATTTATGTAGTCACATATACAAGTCCTGGCACACTTATACTTAGTGTAATAGAATATAATCTCAAGTTACTGTTGCGTTCTTGAGGTGCAGTTCCAAAAACAATTCAATTGCACAAATTACTAAATAGGGAAATTAACATCAACGGCAGTGATATCAGCATTATTGAAATAAAAAATAATTTGATCCAGAGCGAAATAAGATACGATAGAAATAAATCACAAAAAAAGAATATATTATATATTATATATATATATATATATATATATATATATATATATATATATATATATATATATATAACTCAAAACAGCATAATATAACTGAGGTAAGTATTCACATGAATCTTAGAACTCTGAATTCCCTTTTGGAGGCAGTCTGTCCCTTTCATTTTTCTTTTCTAGACTTTCAGACTTCATATATACATTCTTCAAGACATTGTCAGAATTATCAATTATCATTAAAATTGTTCCAGAGCTAATGTAAAACATACATGTACGAAGAAAATACTCATTTGAAAAATCATTTGTGAAGTAAGAATTCCACCATGGACTCTTAATCCTTGCAAGTACTGCATATCTGCTTCATCTACACGACCCGCCTTCTCTCAAGGAGACAGGTCGGTGTCTTCCCTCTTCCGTAATCGTCCCATCTTCTATGCTATGAGCCGTGAAGACAAACACGCCCGGCAATAGAGAGATAACAGGATACGCCTACTTGACCTGGCGTAGTCCATGGGGGCGCAGATGTTTCTCTCTTTCTCACTTCTTCGTAAGGAGTAATGTCTGCATTTCAAAGAGTTTCTGATGCTAACGTGATATGCAATGAGGTAATCTAACGCGCGCACACGCACACGTGAACGGGCATAAACACACAATATATATACACGTTTATATATATATATATATATATATATATATATATATATATATACATACATACATATACCTGAATAGAATCACCAGTAACGTTGATGTCGATCAAATAATTCTGACTGTCGTCCCCGGATTCAGTAAGCGACGGCAGTGAGGATTCACGAGCTCGGTTCGAATCCGGGGACGGCAGTCTGATTATACATATATACATACATAAATATATATATATATATATACATACATATATATATATACACACATGTATATATGTATACCTAACTACATATACATATACACATACATATATTATATACATACACAGTATATGCTCTATACACGTATACATACGAGTACATACTCATAAGTAAACTAACTGGTGTCCTTCTTCCAATATAAGGTAATACGATTCTTCTTCCATATAAGGTAATACGATTACTGTTTTCGTAACCATAAAAATTCAAAGGTACCCTCTACTATGGTATAATGGCCTACAGCAATAGAGCAAATCTATTGTGTCAAACATACATGAAGCTAGTCCAAGTATGCTTTCTTAGTGCTGCAAGAGCACCGAGAACGACCTTAGGATGATATTACTTTATTGATAAAGTGCCTTTCCAGGAGGTGCCAAGATAAGAGGGAGGGAGGAGGGTGGAGGGGAGTGGAATATATAGGAAATGGAATGGGTGGGAGTGGTTTCTATGCCTTTTTCTTTTTGGCTACCCCTCCGTGTAAGGGGAAAAAGTCTTTGGTATATGTATGTATGTATGCCTTTCCACCACTCATGTCTGATCTAGTTATGGACCAAAAGGTCCCCTGTCGGCATGCTCCACCTTTGTAATCCTTTGTATTTAGAAAAACTTTTTTGTCTTATGTTTAAGAAGACCAAGAGTTCTAAAGATACGAGAGTGACTACTTTCTGAACAGAACCTGACAAGAATAGCCAATTACCGATTAAAACGAAATATTCTAAAAGCTGGATTTTAAATGGACTTCTTTATTTTTTTTTACAGATATGGCAATATTAAAAATCGTTGTCAATAAAAGTTTTTAATGTTTCTTTTCATTTTTATACCTCACGTAATCAACGTTAGATCGATAAAAAAACGCATTAATTCACAAGATAAAAATAATTTGTAATTTCAAGTACGTGTAGTGCATTCTCCCAAATTATAGACAGGAAAAAAACAAAAAATTGGCCAATATAGCGATGGCAGATTAGTGTTCTGATTGCATGCCCCAGTCTATTATCAACCTTTATTGATGGCTGTATTTCCACGTCAATTTTTTTAATTCATAACATGTCCATATTAATTTTATTCTTTATAATATCTTTCATGATCAGAATCTTTATATAACACACACACACAAACGCACACACATTATATATATATATATATATATATATATATATATATATATATATATATATATATAAAACACACACACAGAACATGCCCTTTCCCTTTACATTGAAACTGTTCTCTGTGACATTGATTGGGTTAAAAGCAACAGAGCCAAACAATTTTTCCATAAGTAGGCACGATAGGCGAAGTTGGTTCATCCTCACCGCTTCGCCGCTTGACCATCACCTTCCTCGCCCGAGCAAAATACGTACATTATGAAGCAGATGAAAATAACATAATTTGTTAATATATAGTCCTACCTTTTGCACTTTCCTTGCTCGACAGGCATTTTACATTAAAAAAAAAAAAAAATCCAGACCTATCATTTTCGGGCTTCCTCTTGAGCTCACTCCATCCACTTCTGATTTCTGCACTCCCTTTGCTTGTCTTTCATCATTCATTCGTTCCATATACACCTTGTTCCCTGCCTTATCCCCAAATATTTCACTATCCATTCTTGTAGCGCTGATCACATTCTCCAAAGAATTACAACTCAATAGCAGCTTTCTATCTACTTCTCTGACTCTTCTAAATCTGGAAATAAACTCATCTGCTGGGATTCGAACCCTCACCTGAGCGGCTTGCGTCTTACAAGATGAAGACCGTACCATCACGTCGCTCAGGTGAGGGTTCGAATCCCAGCAGATGAGTTTATTTCCAAATGTCAATTGGCACAAACTCTTCTAAATCTGTTCTATATAGCATCGTGGCTATACTCATTCCATAAAGCTTTCTCTATACAATCATACCCGAACACATTTTTTTTCATAACACATTTTATTTCAACCAGATATTCAAATTATTTTTTTTACTTTATAATTCACCTATTCATTCAATTCTTTATTTGCATCCACATACTACTACAAAAACATAAAACTCCAATTTCTCACGTCCCTCGTTGTTACTTCGACAAAGAGTGTGTATTTACGGTGACCTTTGTTAGCAAGTTCGCGCAAAAAAGTTACAAATGCATTCTTATTAAGTTTTCTTGAGTGGTGAGCTATGTACCACGTAACATGCCATTAGTTTTCGGTGGCTCTATGGATTATGATCTGGATCAGGAATTGGCTTAAAAATAGGTCTTCCACTTATTTGTTTTTCGTTGATTTCCGCTGCATTCCATTACAATTTGTTGTAGTACACTGCCGTAACGTTTAACATATTTTGCCTTCACAAAATGAGGAACAGACACGAACTCGATAAGATGAGCGAAAAAAATGCGTAGGGTGCAAAATGATAGCACATTCAAGCACGCAAGCGCTTGTATAAATGTATACTGATGATTAAAAAAAAATTCTTACGAACAGCTACATAAACAATACGCACGCACGCACACACACATATGCACGTACATGCACATGCACACACACTCACACATGAATATACCCATACACATAATTGCACATACGCACACAAATATAGACATACATACACATATATATTCAATGAAATATTGTCTCCTCTACAATAAGAAGCGATTGTTTACTACGTAATATAAGGATATTTTTTTAACATTCATTATATTTACGGAAACCGGATACTCCACAGTTGATTATAATTCTCTAAATACAACCTGATAGATCATTTGAAGAAAATAAAATCTAGTTGAATCTCTGCACAATCTCATTTGATATAATCATGTCCATCATTTCCATTGTAAGAAACTTAAAGATCAGTTTATATTTTATCTTTATTATTTTATTATTTGCTACTATCACTCCTATTACTACTACTACTACTACTTCTACTACTATTATCATTTATTTAATTTATTTATTATTTATTCATTTATTTTTAATATCAGTACATTTGGAACAAAGAAGACTGTAACCATTGCAGAGGCAGACCATTCCCCGCGGTTACGAAGAGTCCACAAATGCAATCACTGTTCGTTTCATGGCAAGGTTAATGTTTTTGTTTTTAATAAAAGTCTTTAGGTGCGACGGGTCGCTTTGCCCAGGGAGGATCTCATGGCAGTCGTTCGAATGTTTACAGTTGTGATTTGAGCGCGTTTCCCTCCTTTTTTTTTTTTTTTTTTTTGAGGGGGGGAGTCACAATGTTGCGAGTCCTTGTCAACGATGGCATAATAATTGCTTATTTGTGCCACGGTTTCCTATTTCGCTCATTACCCGCAAAGTTGGAAAAAAAAAAGAAAATCAACTGTGTAATCAGCGAAGAGAGTCAACTTCCCGCTGGGACTATTGCGGGTAGCAGTTGGAGGTGATCGATAGACACGAAGCACCTGAACGACACATTGTGATCATTCTTTCTTGCTCATTTTCTTCAAAGGGTCTCCTGCTTGTTTGCATTTTCACTGTATTTCGTTGACGTTTCAGTGAGGATCGTACCACTTCGTATAACCTGATGAACGTGGTCGAATTTAAATAAAATAAATAAATGAACAAAAGTGAACCATATCTAAACCCAACGAACATAAACTGATAAATACATGAACAAATTAAAATAAGATAAATAAATCAAATTAATGTAATTCTGTCAACGTAATCAGGTTTGAAACAGTACCGTTGCCTCTCAATATAATTAACTCCATTAACTAGATTACTTTTTTGTATCATAGCTCGAAAGTGCACACCAACAGCCACTTGGCTGTGTCCAAAGCAGTCGCCTTCGTCTAGTATGCTCACACAGAGCAAGGGGCAGTCAGCCGCTAGCGTTGGGAATCGATCCTCGGCCATCACGAAGCGAAATCGAAGCCCGGAGTATCGCGAGACACGTAACATTGCATGCCATATTCATCTGAACTACTAATAATACGAGATGCTTAACACGGAGCTCAGGCTTCGGCCGCAGCCCGGGAACACCAAAAAAAGACAAAGCCCCTTCTATTGCATTCTGCAACAGGAACAGAAATTCTTTGCAATGACGTCATACAGCCGGGGACCAATCCCTCTCCGGTGGTTTTTTTTTTTTTTTTATGTCATGTCTCCATCAGGGGCTCATTGTTTACCAAAAAAATTACACACATCTCCCGTTTGCCTGCCACATCTAATTCATTGTATAATCTATTCTCCCTGGACATGACTTCCCGTCAACATTTGGCCAACCCATTTTACAGGGAGACTGTTCCATTGCGCCGGGAACATAAGGTCGATCACGCCATGTGTTTGCATTGGACTATGGTCTCTCTGCATGTCCACAAAAGGTTTAATTGTTTTATATTTACATTTAGACAAATCTAGTTCGAATATCCTCCAACTGTTTGCAGCTGATCAAAGACCGTTTTCCCGTTTATAAGTTTTATTTATTTTTTCTTCTTCTTTAAGGTTATGACTGACTGCTCGTAGCCAATCAAGATTATTTCCAGTCAGCAAACGATTGTCTTCAGTCTTTCTATTATTTACATTTGGCCAACGACTGTTTCTTTAAGTCAGATAACAGTTGGTTTTTGTTGTTGAAAGACGGGCAACGAATATTTTCATTTGGCCAACGAGTATTTTCATATGACCAATGGCTGTTTATTTGGCTAGCGATTATTCTCATTTGGACAACGATTATTTTCATTCGGTCAACAATTACGTTCATTTGGACAACGATTATTTTCATTTGCCCAGCGAGAGCTTTCATTTGGACAACGATTATTTTCATTTGGCCAACAATTACTTTTATTTGGACAACGATTATTTTCACTTGGCCAACGACTATCTTCATATGAACAAGGGTTATTTGGCCAACAACTATTATTTGGCCAGCGACTATTTACTGTCGGCCATAGAATGCTTTCAATCAGCGAAAACCTGCTTCCAAGCGAACTTAGTCATTTTCCAGGAGATCAATTATTTACAGGCGTTGAAAGCCTAAATACGACGAAGAAGGGAAACAAAAGCAAACACGAAAATGAAAATTAAGTCCATTAACACAAAAGAGAAGCTTTTGTAAAGTAATATCGACTCATTTGCACATGCATATATGCATGTGTGGAGCGTGTGTGCGTGTGTGCGTACGTGCATGTGAGTGTGTGTGTGTGTGCATGTGTGTGTGCATGTGTGTGTGTGTGTGTGTGTGTGTGTGTGTGTGTGCGTGTGTGTGTTGTGTGTGTGTGTATGTGTGTGTGTGTGCGTATGGACGTGCGTACGTGCATGTGAATGTGAGCGTATGTGTGCATGTGTGTGCGTGTGTGTGTGTGTGTGTGTGTACGTGTGTGTGTTCATGTGTGTGTGCGTGTGTGTATGGGCGTACGTAAGTGCATGTGAGTGTGTGTGTGTGTGTGTGTGTGTGTGTGTGTGTGTGTGTGTTGTGTGTGTGTGTGTGTGAGTGTGTGTGTGGGTGTGTGTGTGTATACATATATATATAGATATATATATATATATATATATATATATATATATATATATATACACACATATATATATATACATATATATAGATATATAGATATGTACATCAAGAAATATCATATAAATATACAAATGTACAAATATATATGGAGAATCCCTTCACATTTAGTTGACAATATTGCTTGCACTCTGGATGTCTACAGGGCATAATACTCAACACCCTGTAACCTTTGTGTAGTGGAAAGATCAATTTCTCTCGTCATCCACAACTCCAGCGAAGCAGATTCTGGTTACTGGTTAACCCGATGGTAACCAAGAACATTCAGTCGAAGAAGTATATATGGCTCAATACCCTATTCTCACGCGGAAAAACTTCCTTCGAAGAATTACCAGGAACTCATGGGAAAGTAAATACCCGCAAAGTTTTTATTCAAGACAGCAAATAATAAGAAAGAGAAAGTGAGAGAGCGAGAGAGAGAGAGGGAGAGAGAGGGAGATAGGGAGGGAGAGAAGAAAGAGAGAGAGAGGAAAGAGAGGAGAGGAGAGAGAGGAGAGAAAGGGGAGAGAAAGAGAGAGGAGAGAAAGAGGGAGGAGAGAAAGAGAGCGGAGAGAAAGAGGGAGGAGAGAAAGAGAGGAGAGAGAGGAGAAAAAGAGAAGAGAGAAAGAGGGGAGAGAGAGGAGAGAACGAAGAGAGAGAGAGAGAGAGAGAGGAGAGAGAGAGAAACACGGCTTCGGACAAGCAAGAGAGAGAGAGGGAGAACTGCTCGGATAAGCGTCGAGGGAGGCCGGAGCGCGGATAATACAGCGAGAAATCCGGCGTGACCGCAAACACACAAACAGCAGACCCCGGTCATGATACGGCACACACGCAATGGCTCCATTTGCATTCATCTCATTGGAATCGTCCCTTTTTCAAAGCGCAAAGGCAACGCCGTGCCTGCGAACTAGCGAGTCTGCTGAGCTTTGATTTGTGATAAGGTGATCGATGATTTATGGAGCGCGGAGGCAGCAAGTGTGGCGTGCATTTCGAATTTGGGATGTTTTATTAATATAAGGGAAATATTCGCGATTTCTCTGCGATCATGGCGGAGTCGTGGATATTTTTCTCCCTTTTTTGTTGATTAGATTTACATTCGTAGACGCTGTTCATACGTGTGTATACACACACACGTACATATATATATATATATATATATATATATATATATATATATATATATATATATATATATATATATATATATATATATTGAAGGAAAGATTTTAAAAAGGAAGCGTCACTATCTCTGTACAAACAGAAACGTGAATCATACGAAGAGATGAATATATAAACATTGTATACAACCTTGCACCCCACGCATACTTACATACAAATGCTGGTACAGGCACAGGACACACACACAAACACACACACACACACACACGCGCGCGCACACACACACTTCTTGGTGGTCCTTTTCCTATTGATTTTGCAGTTGCTTCTTTTTCCACTTCTTGTTTAATAACAACACTTTTTACTTCAAGTTTCCTTCACGTGAAACCCGGAGCGCCATAGTGGCTGAATCATCCTCGAGCCCATCCACGTATCTCTCTGGGAAGAACATTTGGACTGTTGCTGGTGTTGTATTAGTGTGAGAATATGCCTACGCCAAAGGTTAAATATTAGAGAGAAGGTAGTCGTCACTGATTGCTAGCTAAGTGCAAAGGTGGAGGAATTATAATTGAAGTTTATACTGAGACCTTGGCTGTACCTCCGGATAGAAACAAGGGGGTTAAAGGGTTTTGAAAATGGTAAGCCAGAAGAGGATTCTCTACAGTCCATTCTACAGTCCATCATACAGGACCACAACTAACAAGAACTCGTCATTCGCTATTAGAAATTCAATGACTACTTCTCTTATTTCTACCCAATTTCTTAATCCGTGTTTTACCTTTCCTGCTACTTAGTCTGGTTATATCACTAAATTATTTAATCTATTATCCTTCACTTTCTTTATAAACTTATCATCAGCTAAAAATGGTTATGAAAGTCTTTCATTGATCATGTCGTTCACGTTGATCTAAAACATATCTGGTGCAAACACTGAGTCCTGTGGGATTCCACTAGTAAGTCCTTAAAATATGACATCCTATTTTTCATCATAATCTTTATTCGTCCACCAGTGTGTGTGTGTGTGTGTGTGTGTGTGTGTGTGTGTGTGTGTGTGTGTGTGTGTGTGTGTGTGTGTGTGTGTGTGTGTGTGTGTGTGTGTGTGTGTGTGTGTGTGTGCGTGTGTGTGTGTGTGTGTGATTATGAACAAAATATTTTAAACATAATTTGAAAAATAATCAAGTTTCCATTTCCTTTACATTTTTTCTAAAAATCGTGGAAGCTGACAGCTTAATTTCAAACGTTATTGTTTTATTTTTACATGTATTAACGTCAACACATTGTTTCAAGCGTACGCAAGTCAGCTCAGTTTTTCATATTTATTTTAATTCGAATGTATTGAATTGTTTATCCCCGAGTACATGTTTTCACGCCAACGTTTTTGATATTGCATTTACGTTTACGCTTCGAAGCAATAAATTAATAAATGCACTTTCGAACACATATGAAGGAACATAAATACATTGCTTTATAAAGTTTATGATAGTTATATGTGTAATTATTGCAAAGTATTTGCAATTAATCTCAGGCACTTTCGAAAACATTTTATAATAAGACCCTATCTCTCCTCGACAGAAAACGCATTGCTATAATTCTTAATAGACAAAGAACAATAGATCTCGCATGTGCTGCTTTGTTTACAATACGTTTATTGGCCTTTTTTTCCAAACAATGGTATGTATATCAGGGGTCTTTAATAATAATATAATAAAAATAAATAAATAAACAGATGTTGATGATGACGATGACGATGATGATGATGACGACGACGACGATCATGACTACGACGACAATAACAAAATTATGAAAATAACAACAATAATAAAAGTAACAATAATGACGATTATGCTACTAATAGAATTAAATACAATGACCTAAAACAAGAAAAGAATAAAACCAAACAAATCAAAATAGATAATATGAAACAGAAAACATCTGGGTGAAAAATGAACGATGACGAATTCAGGAACCATGTACGCAATTGGAGGCGTCTTCCAAGGGACAGGAGAGTGGAGTACACCAAGGATCACTGTTGGATCCTTTACTTAAACCGTATTCGCGCTTTCGTGGATTCTCTAAATTACGTACATGGATGATGAAAGCGCTTCTATCATGAGCTCTTCATTAGCCGAATGAACTTAATAAATTGGTCGAAAACAATATCTATGTGCAGGACCACTGTTGGATTCCTTACTTAAACCGTGTTCGTGTTTTCGTGGATCCTCTAGTTAATTACATAAAATGGTGACGAAAGCGCTTCTATCATGAGCTCTTCATTAGCCGAATGAACTTAATAAATTGGTCGAAAACAATATCTGTGTGCAAGACCAGTTTTCTCGATCCATTTCCGCAGGATCAGTCGTTTGTTTTTGAACGTTTAATTACTTCAAGCAAGTTTAAATCAAAGCAAAACTACTTTTCGATTACTACTGGATTTCACGTTCTCCTTAACACAATCACAGGCACACCAACTCAACTCAACCGAATCGTACACGATAGCTTCCACGTTTGTTCGTTTAATCGTGCTCTCTCTCTCGCTCTCTCTCTCTACCGAGTGCTCCATCTCTCTCGTGTTCTCTCTCTCCCTCTTGCTCTATTTCTCTCTTGTTCTACCTCCTCCTCGCTCTGTCAATCTATGTCTCTTGCTCTCTCTGTCTCTCTTTTGCTATGTCTCTCTCTTGCTATGTCTCCATCTTTATGTCTCTCTTTCTACTTTCCCCTCTCTCTCTCTCTCTCTCCTTTGTTTCTCCCCTGAGTATGGCGTGCTGTCGAGAGAAAAATTATGCGTTAAATATTGTGTTGCTTTTAATATTATTTTTACGGGTCAGAATCACGCAGATACCTTTCATAAGTGGTGACCATTCTCTACTCAATTGATCATTTTCAAATTTTATAACCACTAGTTTATATTGTCTTATTTAAATATATAATTTACCATTTATATGATTCTACTTTTGTGCGATTTGATATTTTTAAGGGTAGAATTTCGCCCTCTCTTTTTGTCTCTTTACCACTCTCTTCACTCTCTTTCTCCACTCTTCTCTCTCTCTCTCTCTATTTCTTTCACCTTTGTCTCCCTCACCTTGTGTTTCTCAATCCCTTTCCTCCTACTTTTTTATTTCTTTTTCTTCTCTCCCGTTCTCACCTTCTCTCTCTCTCTCTCTCTCTCTCTCTCTCTTATATATATATATATATATATATATATATATATATATATATATATATATATATATATGTATGTATATCACACACAAAATTACAAGTGCCCACACACGCACACACTAAATATTTGGAATAGCTTAGAAGGTAATGTAGCCCAAGCTAGAACGTTACATAATTTGAAATAATGTATGATCATTCGTGAGAAAGAGGCAAGATCCCACGAGCGTTGGTCCTTTCATGTATACTACAATTAGGTAAACACACACAAGTAGGTAAGCAAAGCATTTGCACAAGTCACTGTTGGCTTTAGATATACAAATATAACATTTATTTTCTTCTATATTCTCTAAATCCATAGTAACGCTGTCAATAACACTGTAACAATAACAATAACAAAAATTTGATTAAAATATCTGTCCCACAAGCCAAAGGTGAACTTTCTAGAAAATTTCTTGCTGATTTCATATAGGTTTTCAGAATCTTTCTATTGGGCATATCTTTTCTGTGATAGCATATTAAATTTTAAACAATTATAACTAAAAAATGACGTTGATATTTCAATAAAACTTACCTTTGAAATGTAGAAATGTATGATTTTCGAGTGGATTTTGCTTCTGGGAGGCCCTTTTTTTATTGTCCAACAGTAATCTGTCAACATTGAAGAGCTCAAATTTCCTTGATACCGGTTTTCCATGTTCAGAATGTCCTGATGAAACTTCTCACCGTGCTCGTCACTGACGGTACAAAGATTTGCAAGAAAAAGTCCAAGTGAGTGCCTTGGAAGTGACTTCTTAAGCTTATATTACATCCCAAGGCCTTGTCAGTAGCTCTTTTACGATTTCAGAATAACTGTTTCCTTTATGATTTCCCAAAAACTCTGCGAAAACTTTCTTAAGTGATAGCCATGCAGCTTTTTCAAGATCATTTAGCTCTTCAAAATTCTGGTCTCTCATCAGCTCCCTGATCTGTTTCCAACAAAAACACCTTCTTTGATTTTTGCGTCACTTACTCTAGGAAACCTATTTTTCTACCCACACCTTTAACAAAACTTTTCGTCAACCCTAGCTTAATATGCAAAGGAGGCAGATAAATTTTCTCTGAATCAACAAGAGGATGACAAAATTTTTCTTTTCCGAGGTTAGAGATAGTTTTGGCCAGACGTTCTTTTCATAATTATTTTTCTTATCCCGACTGTCCCACTCACAGACGACACAAAATTTTGTATAACCCAGCTGCATTCCAAGTAAAAGTGCCACAGCCTTTATGTCACTACAGATATTCCATTTATGTTCTTCATATTTAATTTTTTGCAATACAAGCTTCACACTCTTATATGTGTCCTTCATGTTAGCTACATGGGCCAGAGGAACAGAAGGAAACTTATTTTCATTGTGGAGCCAAACAGCTTTCAGGCTCACTTCTGAAGAGTGAATAAACAAACGCCACTCATTCTTATCTTATTTATGGTTTAGTTCCTCCATAACAGAATATACATTATTGCAAATCTTTCTGTAGAAGATTCCAGCCCTTTAACCTGAAAGCCAGAAGTTCAGATTTTTTTGACAAGTTTAAATCTCGCAGATCATTCAGATCTCCCTGAATCAATAAATGTGGTTCACTTGAAAAACAAATTGGCTGAAAGCCAATGTCTTCCGTTTCTTTTTCCATAACCTCCTCACTATACTCGTCTTCACTTAGTTCCATTTGTTTTGGAGGGTCAGGTACAAGAAAGTCTTGACTGTGAGGTACTGGTCTCATAGCAGATGATAAATTAGGATATTTAGCAATATGTATGGATATTGATGTTATATATTTTACATTTGTAATGCAGAAGTAGCAAACTGAAATATGATCTTTTGGTTCTCTCCAAACCATAGGGTTGGCAAAACGCATATGACAAACCTTCGCCCGTGCAGTGAGAAGCCTGACACTACATGTGAATATATGTATATATACACATATCTACATACAGTATATACATATATATATATACACATTATATATATACATATATATATATAATATATATTATATTATATATATATATATATATATATATACATATATATATTCGATTCTCAATCATCGTAGCAAACGTTCCTTCTTTGTAACAAGAAAGCACATGGAATAGGGAATAATAAAAAACAAATTAAGAAAGACGCATATAAAATATAACAGCAGTATGTCAACATTAATGCGGTCATGTTAGCGAATGATAAATAAAAAATCGTGGTTGTGTTAAGTAGAAGTTTCTAACCAGATATTAACATAATTTATAATATATGCCCACGTTTAGAGTTGTTTGGGACTTCCCACGGAGCTCAAATGAGAACACAAGTGAACTACATGAGACTGCACCTTTCCTTGCTTATCGATGAATTATGTACAAGTTGCAAGTCATTCAGGAAACTTATATTTTACCTAGTGATGCCTAAGGTTACAGGTGAAATTATCTAAACATTATGTACTGTTATTTCAATAGATTTAAATAAAAATAAAAATTGCATTTTTTCTCACCCTTTCCCGCCACACAAACACATACAGAAAGTTGCCTACGCGTGCGTGCGCGCGCGTGTGCGTTAGCTGAATTAAATGTATCTATATGCTCAGACTTTACATAAAAGTATGGACCAGAGCTCTAACAAAATTCAAAGACTTAAGACAAAACTTAAGAAAGTGACAAAAGAGAAAGACAAATTTAAACAAAATAGAAACAACAAATACAAACGATATAAGAAAATAGATTCAAAGCAATATTAAGAAAACTAATAGATTAGAAAAGACTAACGTCATATAATGCTAAAAAAGAAAAAAATGACAAAAAAAGAGAAAAATTAAATATTGATCACACACATTACAGTGTATACCTATACATACGAAGCACCAGCTTCAAAAGTAGATACATTTTGCATGGCATCTATATGTGCATTCTGCATAAATGAAAAATATCTATAACGTGTTGGTATATCACTGGTGAGAAATGTACTCGTAGTGACACATTTGTAAATCACAACTAACAGCACAGTCGGACGAAGGAAAAATGAGTAAGCGAGTAAGCACTGATGAGGGTTGCAGTTAGCAATCGAAGTGTATAGTTTCGCTCACTCAACCCTTTCTTTCGTCCAACTGTGGTGTTAGTTGTGTGGGGTATATATGTACAATGGTTTGTTGTATACGTACTACGTGTTCTCATAATTTCCCCATCAATACATTAAAGAACATGAGAATCATCACCTGCATCACACTTATTGCAGACTCGATCCTCTCTATTTACACCTTGATATCTCCCAGCATTTACAGATAATCTGTTATTACTGGTTCTAAATCTATCCACAATCATTCTGTCGCTCTTTGATAGCATTAAAATATATTTTCTACATTCCATGGACTTTTTTGAACAATTTGTAGTTGCCACATAAAGTTTTTGTTGCTAAATTATGTTACCAAGATACAAACCATTGATCCTTTAGTCTCTGTGATACAGCTTTCATAAACGATATTATATTTCGAACGACTTGTAACAACACATTTATTGTAAATACTTTTTAATATAAGATAATCATGGAGAAGTATAAATTCCAAATCTGTCCAGCTGCAATGTTTGTTTATACATTATATAACACAGTTTAGTATATCTATCTGAAGTTAGGCTAGACCAATGTTTTATCATTCTACTCTTTATGTAAATATCAGGAAGAAATAACCCCAAGTTCACAAAACACTATGTTATTACAGGTATCTTATGAACACCCAGATCTAGTTTAAAAAATCATATGCAATAACTCTAATTCTCTAATAATATAATCCCCCCACATCTCAGATGCATGTCATGATACGCAACACTGTTACATTAAACAGCTAAAACTGTATATAAACTAGAAATTCAAATATTATACGCATGTCAATCAACGAACACATTGTTCTTGTGGCCTTACATTTACGTAACCAGCCATTATAATTAAGTAACACAATAAGGTACTTATGATCTTCTACTACTTTAGCACTTTCACCATTATGTTCAAATACAGATAAATTTTATTTTCCACTATCAAAAATATTTTTTATTACAATTAAGCTTCAGTTTCCATCTATTTATTTGGTTCATTCCATCCACATTGGCATTTAGTTATTACTCTATCCTTTGCATACATAAGACCAAGAAGCTTCAATTGTGAATTGATAAAATGATTACCAAAATCTATATGGTAGCAATTGCTCTCAAGTAAATTACTCTCAACATCGTTAATGTTCAAGGCACAAAACGAAGGCGACAAATTTTCCCTTTGTTTAATACCTACATTCTTGATTTAGCATGTTACAAGGGTTTATGTTACCTATTGACATCGAGAGTATTTACAGCAGTGTTTATTTCTATTTCATCTTATTTTATGTTATTTTATTTCATATTTTCTTTTGTCGTCCTTATGATGCTACGATATTCGTAACTCAGAGTACTCAGGAGCAATGTTTCCTATAATTTTTTGCTGTGAGTGTGCGTAGAAATTCGCTTGTGTACAAACTTTGCCTTCTTTGAAAAATATGTGTGCATCCATGCGAGTGACCATCTGATCATTTAATCAAATACGCACAATTTGTAAGTTTCTATTACATCTTACCTCCACCAAGCAATTATGGGTGTGACGGTTGTCAAGTTACCATATTTTTAGAGAATTTATAAGTTGATGGTTGGGTGGAACTTCTTTATTGGATGAATTTTAATATCATTTGAAAACCTTGTGAGCGCACTTTTTTTCTTGATGTGCGCTAGTTGTAAAACATATGTGTGCGCAAAATCCATAGTTTTGTTCACTCGAGATGTCTTTCTGCCTTAGCATCTTCAGATGTAAGTTGGACTATAGACTGCCTATAAAAACCACCCCCTTGGGCAAACCCTAAAAAAAAAAAAAATCAGAATGATGCCAGAATTAGGTAAAAGAGAGTTAATCTATAAACTACTTTTTGATTAAGTAGAGTTACACGACTGTCAAAAATAACCAGCGATCGAAAGAAAGAAAGAAAAAATCACGGGGCAGTTCCACTGGTTTCAACACTCATCGCTGGATCACGCCGAGTCCCGCAGGATCACGCTGGGTCACACTAGGTCACCCCAGGTCCCCAACATTGGGTCCAAAGCCATAACTCCAGCTTCGTTCGTGTGGCAGGGAATAATCCCGTGGCCATTACGGAGGTTATCTCATTTAGAATTACCATCCCTGTCTTTCATGTGTTCGTTTGATTAACCCATTTCGTACCGACGAGAGACCTGTTCTTTCATCCATCTCCGCGGCACTCCGTGGCGACCCTTTGCCCTTGGAAAGCCTCTAACCTATTTCCATTAACCCGCTCTTTATCATTGGTGGAGGCGGTGGATGGTGGTTGTAGGAGGCTGCGGTGGTTGTTGGTGTCGGTAGTGGTTGTTATTGATGGTAGTGATGGTGGGGATGAAAAGGTGTGGGTTGTGGTGGTGATGGTGATAGCTGAGGGGGTGAAGATAATAGTGATGATAGTGGGGATGGTGATGGTGATAGCTAAGGGGATGATGATAATAGCGATAATAGTGGGGATGGTGATGATCGCTGAGGGGGTGATGATAATAGCGATGATGGTGGGGATGGTGATGATGGTGATAGCTAAAGGGATGATGATAATAGTGATAATGGTGGGGATGGTGACGATAGCTGAGGGGGTGATAATAATAGTGATGATGATGGGGATGGTGATGGTATTGGTGATGTTGATAGCTAAGGGGATGATGATAATAGTGATAATGGTGGGGATGGTGACGATAGCTGAGGGGGTGATAATAACAGTGATGATGGTGGGGATGGTGATGGTATTGGTGATGGTGATAGCTAAGGGGATGATGATAATAGTGGTAATGGTGGGAATGGTGATAGTGATGATGATAGCTGAGGGGGTGATGATAATAGTGATGAAGGTGAGGATGGTGATGATGGTGGTGATGGTGGTGATGATGGCAGGGTTAGTGATGGTAGGCGGGTGAGGAATGGTGACACAGCTACGTTCAAAGGCTTTATCGTTGCCCCATGCACTTGCACTGCTAGAGTAACAACCACTGCTAGGAACCTGGGAGAAGTGCGAGACTTGAACCCGTAATAAGGAAAACGCGAGACCTAGACACTCCAGATTACGGGACGATGCTCGAGTATTTTATTATTATTATTATTATCATCAATATATTCTTTTCATCAGCATAATACCTCTTCCATAAGGGAAGGGAGAAAGGTCTTCATTAATATAAAATCCTGTAAAATATGAAGTATTTCCTTTTATGTACAAAGAAGGATGGGCAAAATGCCAAGAACCAACAACTTGTGTAAAGCTGGTAAAAAAAAAAAAAAAAAAAAAAAGGAAAAAAAAAAGATAATCATATAAGTAAATAAATATATAAACAAATAAATTATAGTGATATTGATAGAGGGTTGGCAAGGCGCCTCGAGCCAACAGCTTGTAAGAGGCTGCTAATAAAGATGTAAACAAATAAATAATCAAATAAACAGATAAATGAATAAGTACTGCAAATATATAAATAATAATAGTAGTGATAATAATGTTTAATATATAAACTTAATATGTACAGACTCTATACCTTACTTGACTTGCCTCCCTGTTCTGTCTACCACCCGTCAACTTCATTCGGATGATAAAAAAAAAAAAAAAATCTAAAAGCTTAAAGAAAAACCCAAATCCATACTTGGCGCTTCAGTCTCTATCTGGACAATTCGACACGCCAGAATCCCAATTCCACTTGATCACAATGTATCTGACATTGAGGTTCCCCCCAACCCATCCACCACCACCAC
>NC_134790.1:2403736-2436236 GCF_046742065.1 Oratosquilla oratoria
AACAGTCTTCCCTTTTTTCCTCCACTTTTTGTGGAAGAATTTTCGACGGCGCGGCAAATGCCATGTGCCTCTTATTTCCCTCTACTGCGTGTGAGAGGCGGGGCTACACCATGAGTCTCCTAGCTATGGAGAGAACAGTCCTATTTATTTGAAGAAGGAGTAGACACCTTGGGATGTTCGTAACAACAATACTGCATATATGCATCTACGTGTGCGTCAACTCGTATGCATAATATTACACATGAATACATTTTGAAAAATATAAGCTCTGTATAGTGTCCCTGGTATTTAAGTTTTGGCCTTTTTTTTTCTTCTCGTCTTACTATCTGCCTACTACTACTACTCCTACCACCACCACCACCACCATCACCACCACTGCCATCACCACAACCACCGCCATCACCACAACCACCGCCATCACGACCACGACGACTACCACCACCACGACCACGACCACCGCCATCACCACCACCACTACCACCATCACCACCACATCTAAAACTACAACTACAACTACTACTTCGTCATTTCGTCTCCCCTCCTTTGTCCACTCACCAACGAGTCTTTGTTGTTACGTTTCCTCGGCGACCTCGAGATATGTGATAGAAATACTCATTTCCTTGAACATCCGTCAACTATTAAAGATAAACATACGACCTTGTCATTATCAACGTGATATTACAAATCGCTTAAAGAAATCCTTTATCGGAAAGTCTGATAAACGAAAGGGGTAGGTGGGGGGTCATTCAGGATGCTACCCAAGTGTTTATATTCCTAAAAAAAAAAAGAGTGAACTATGATAAATGTGATCACCTTAGTAAGAAGACTATGATTCATATGATTAACTTTGAAATCACAATATGATTGTCATCCTTTGGTTGAACCTCTGGAATTTTAATCTGTTTTTCTATGTGCGACTTTTTATGTCAAATTGAGAAAAAATCGAAAAAATAAACGTTTCTATACTCTCGCAATCTCTACAAATCCCCCGATTCTTTTAAGTCAAACTAATCCATATACAATAACTGATATTCTAGGCATTTGTCTTCCTGTGAAATACCAGTTTAGTTTCTTGTCTATGCACATTCGCTATTGTCCATGAATTGTACATTTGATCTAATTGCTGCCTGAAGATCTTATTCAACAGAAAGGACCCATTATGCGGCAAATAGGTTAAGATCACCTCGATTAATTCTTTCACAACTAATCAAGATTAGCACAGTTGTTCTGGAAACAGCCGGGTGACGATTTCTTAAACACTCCCCACCAAAAAATAAAAAAATAAAAAGAATAAATAAAAGTAGAAAAATAAAATGAATAAATAAAATGAAAAATAAAATATAATAATAACAATAACAATAAAATATAATGATAACAATAAAATACAATAATAATAATAATAATAATAATAATAAAATAATAATAATAACAAATATAGATAAATAAAAAAATAAATAAAAACGTTTTAGAGTTCAAACCTTACACCAACGTATCTTATAATTCGTTGCTAACAAAAGGGATTCTCAAATAACTCCCCTCCCCCTTCTTTTTTTTTTTTAGCTGGAGAAACAATACAGACTTCATCCTACATCATTATTGATGATTACGTCATATTTTCCACTCAACGCTTTTGACGGAGTTTCCAAATAATTTGTATTTGCAATTAATTTCCTAACAATAATATGTCTACATTTCCCAGCCTCCCTCTCTCTCCTACCTCTATCTCTCTCTGCCCCCTTCTATTTTTTCTGTCTCTCTCTCCTCCCCTAACTCCCTCTCTCCATATATATATATATATATATATATATATATATATATATATATATATAAATATATATATATATATATATATATATATATATATATATATATATATATACCCCTTTGCTGGTCCCCTTTTCCCTCTCTGGCTCTCTTTTACTCTCTCTATATCTCCTTGTCACCCTTCCCCGTTCCATATCTCTGTTTCCTTTTCTCTCCTCTCCATCTCTGCGTTTTTCCACTTTCCTTCCTGTCTCCCTTTCTCTCACTCTTTCTTTCCTTCCCTCTCAATCTCTCGTTCTCTTCAACTTTCTCAGTTCCTTTTTTTTCTTCCTCTCTGTCTTCCTTTCCCTCTCTATCCTCCTTTCTAACACTCTCTCTCTCTCTCTCTCTCTCTTCCTTTTTTCCTCTCTCTGTCTTCCTTTTTCTCCCTCTCTGTCTTCCTTTTTCTCCCTATCTTCCTTTCTCTCCCTCTCTATCTTCCTTTCTTTCCTTCCCTGCCTTCCTTTCTCTCACTCTCTATATTCCTTTTTCTCCCTCTCTCTCTGATCACTTTCTTTCCCTCTCTGTCTGTCTCCTTTTATATCCTCTCTCTCTGTCTCGCTCTCTCTCTCTTTCTCTGTGAAATTATTCATCTACTGTCTACGCATATACGAAAAAAACATCATCTTGCACAGTCATGCCTACAGACGCCCCTCCCACACAAACACGAGCATACACGCACACACAAACAAACACACAGACACACAAACACATACATACATCGTAGGCACACATACACGCACAGACACACACACATTCACGTACGAATGTTCGCGCGCGCGCACACACATGAACATACACAATTATCTTCTTCTTGAAATACTCGCACAGGTAATTAATCATTCTATTCCGCTTGAGGAAAATCTCAACTTTTCCTTTTTGACCTCATTTCTTCAACCATGACGTCATAATTATGGTTCCGGAATTGACCGATGAAAAATCCTGGTGGGCAATTTTACTCTTGCCGACTTGAGGTGACTGACTTGTAATCTTGACATTTCTGGCCAATTTACCCCCTTTTGGATGGTAATTGTGCAAAAATGAGCTCCAAATCTTGGCGTAGACTCAATAGTTTGGTGGTGACAGACTTACGTGTAAATCTTACTTTTCTAAATTATGTAATAATTTGCACAATTCTTCATTTTACACAAATCAAGTATCCTGTGAGCACATACTAATATATGTACACAAAAGAGAGGTAAATATAGAGAGAGAGAAAGAATGAAAGAGAGAAAGAGTGAAAGAGAGAGAGTGTGAGAGAGACAGGGAGAGAGATAGAGAACCAGACAGACAGATAGATTTAATATAATTACTATCCTAAAGATTCACGTTCCTCAACCTACACCAAAGATAATCGTTCTTCTTAAACACAATATCATTTGTATAAAAAATTGAAGAAAAAAAAATCTAGTTGCTGCAAAACAATTATTAACGTTCTTAGCTTACGTCTGATAAAAAACAAAGAATACAAATTCCATCAAAGATATAATGGCCTAACATTAATTGGTTTCACAACCATTTTATACACTTTTCTTTATGTAGGCTGTTTGATCATGACATATAACCACGATCCTGTTGATTTAGAATCCGATAATATTTGTAGATATTTCCTCAATTGTTTGTTGGTTATCATATATTGGCAGCATCTGGCAACAAAAAAAACTTCTGTATTATCTTACGTGTTCCTAGATTCTCCTCGAGGGAGAGGAGAATACGCCAGGAGGCGCGTCGCTGCGGCCGAATCCGTCACTTTTCCTCCATGTGCTTGGACTGCTCGTGGAGATAACAATCACTACTGGGAATCTGAAAGAAGTGCGGGATTCGAGCCCGAAACTAAGTGACTGCGAGGACCATACACCAGGAGGCGTGTAGCTACGGCCGAAGCCGTCACTTTTCCCCCATGTGCTTGAACTGCTCGGGGAGGTAACAATCACTACTGGGAATCTGAGAGAAGTGCGGGATTCGAACCCGGAACGCTTCCGCCTACGCCCCCGGTGGACAGAGTTCTTGGGTGGATTGGAGACGAGAAGGAAGAGGGCTTCCTTTGGATTTCTTTCAAAGTGCAGCAACGACCGATGTGACACGACTTCGCTGGATATCGGTAAGAAGAGGCCTCACAAAATAAAAGTTCGAGTATTAAGCCTTTGGCTGCTGGTTGATTAATTAAGAGAAGCTGGAGAATTCTTTTGGGGAGGTTTTGCAACTACGAAATGACCTGGACGAGATCTAACTCAAAAGTGACTACAATAGACAGTCACTCACATCTAATTTTATTCATTTTTCACAAATACAGCTTTTATTACTTCATCCATTTGTATATATTTATTTTTACAAATGCACATTTGTTTTCTTTTCTGCCACTCGTTCAACATTTTATGCACAAGGTATGTCATTTTTGTTTACAATATCAAAGATTAAGTTTACACTATACTATATAGATTATATACATAATTTCCGATTTTTGAAACTGAGACTGTTTACTTTCTTTTGAATGCAGAGACCTGTGACGTCACGTCGTTTTCTTAAGCTCAAGAATCCCCAGGGTATGGAACAACTCGAGGTGCAATAAATTATAATTTCACCTACCTTTGTGTGTGTATGTTTTGGGAATGATGTATAATCTGCAGGGATTACAACGACATCTCTCTCTCACTCTCACTCTCATTCTCTCTCTCACTCTCCCTCTCATTCTCTCTCTCACTCTCTCTCTCTTACACTCACTCTCTCTCTCTCTCTCTCTCTCTCTCTCTTACACTCTCTCTCTCTCTCTCTCTTACACACACCCTCTCTCTCTCTCTCCCTCTTACACCCTCTCTCTCTCACACACACACTCTCTCACTCTCTCTCTACACACTCTCTCTCTCTCTTACACACTCTCTCTCTCACTCACTCGCTCACACTCTCTCACTCCCTCTCCCTCCCTCTCACTCCCTCTCACTCTCCCCCTCTCTCTCTCTCTCTCTCATTCTCACTCACACACACACACACACACACACACACACACACACACACACACACACAATGATATTTTTCCTTTAAAAGGAGGAAAGCCGAGTTACCAAATGACTCATACAGAGTCTCCTCCCCCCCCCCCTCCGGGACCTTTGGGTAACACTGCGTACATCAAAAGCAGGTCAACTAAGCACGGGTTTTCCACAGCAGGGCCTAAACGTTCTTTCAGAAGGAAGAGTATCTGTATCAGAAAGACATGTGAAGCAGGTCCTCTTCACGGGACATTTCATCCATTCAATTCTCGCTGAAAGGAGAAATCGTCCCAATCTATTCCACGCTCCCTACCGCCTTTTACCGCTTGCCACGTGAAGCCAGCCCACTCTTAATGGCTGTTGATACGTTGATCTTTTCAATATATCTATCTGTTCATCAGAATTTTTAGAAAATAACAAGGGATGAACATCCGTCAATCAGGTATCACTGATTACATAGAACATACCATAATTGATGCAGCTTAAATGTTGAATTCCTTTAGGCAATACGCAGCTCGTGATTATACGAAAGCAATGATTTTCTTCTCACGTAATGATTTTCGAAATTACTTCAAGAATTTTTATTTTCTGGAGTAACTACCCATTATTATAAATTTTCTTCTGTAAACAATGACGTCGTTTTTCACCGTTTTGTTTAATAAGTCCTTCGTGTAACGCAGGCTCCTCATTCCCATTCCTAATTAAAACCTTTGTCAATTCGGAAACTTATATAAAATCAATTTCAAAGTAAAGTTGATTCATAAGCTTTGATTTATTCATACTTCCCTTGTTTCGAGAGCTCTATTATGATTTAGTAAAAGAAATAATCACCAACAACATGAAAATGTATATTACAAATTCTGTCATACTTATAATTATTTTACTTACAAAGTGCGCAATTTGTCCGCTATTCCCAGCTCTGTCTCGTAAATAGAGTATCTCAAGCTTTGGAGGCCAATAACCGTCTCATGGTGTTTGCTCTTAAAGTCATACGCGTAAGTGAAGTGTGTTGATGTGATTATGATATTCCACGCCTACAGTTCATTGGTCATCTTTATACACTTCATTCTGACAAATGTCACAGGATATTGCTAAAGAGAAAAAGAATTGTGCCGTGCAGTAGCCCAATGGATACCGTGTCGACCTTATAAGTAGGTGGTCGTGAGTTTGATTCCCGGCACACAGTGTGGGCTAAGTCGCGTTGGTTCTCGACAACCCTGGCCAGGTGGGGAGGCGACCCAGTCACCGGCCTTAAAAAAAAAAAAAAAAAAAACTACCAGGGGTTTCTCACTTCCCACTTCTCGGTCGATCGAAGACATATTTTAGAACCTACTAAGATGAATAAAACGTATAGCGAGTCAAAATAACATTTGTAAAGATTCTCGTATCGTGCATGAAAGTGGCTGACCTGAGGTCATCCTTTTTCGAATTACAGAATAAAAAGAAAAATTTCGCTAAGTTTATTCTTCCAAATGTGTGTGTATATCATTACTTGATTTTCTTAACTCGGAACATATCACTTGTATCACTAGTACCTGTTTCATCACGTGTTTGTCCTGCTTTGTTGAAAATATATAAAAAACTAGTCACTTATGTTTGATTTCACGAATTATTTTAGTTGGCGCCAGACTATTTCATTAAACAGACGAGTACCCATAAAGGTACGATATCACCATAATCTAATTTCGTGAGTTTTTTGAGACCCGTCAGATTAGGTTAAGTTAGATTAGGCTAGGTTAGGCTAGGTTAGGTTAGATTATGTTAGGTTAGGTTATAGGTTAGCTTATGTTAGCTTAGGTTTGTCTTGGTTGGACAAGGCTATACTAGGCTAAACTAAGATACGATAGGTTAGGTTAAGTAAAGTTAGGTCCAAAGTTAGACCCTAAATTGGCCACAAGTTAGGAGGAGAACGAGGAAGTGAAGGAGGAGGTGGCGAAAGAGGAGAAAAGGAGGGAAAGTAGGAAGGAGAGGAGGAGGAGGAGGAGGAGAAAGAGGAGAAAAAGTAGGAGGAGGAGGAGGAGGAGGGAAGAGGAGAAAGAGTAGGAGGAGGAGGAGGAGAAAGAGGAGGAGGAGGAGAAAGAGTAGGAGGAGGAGGAGAAGGAGGAGGAGGAGGAGGAGGAGAAGGAGGAGGAGGAGTGGTGAAGGATATGGGGGAGGGGAGAAGGGGAGAGGGAAGGAAAGGGAAGGAAAGGGAAGAGAAGGGAAAAAGGGGTAAGGGTGTAAGAGGGTGGAAGAGGGAAGGTAAGGAGGAGGAGGAGAGGTAAGAAGAGGAAGATAAGGAAATATAAAAAGGGATAAGAGTAGAGACCTTATGGATGGGGGCGATAGAGGAAACTATCCCAAACTCTTTAATGAAGCTTCGATGCCATGAAAAAAGCATCGAATAGCCTCCAAAGGAGCTTTGACGGTGCTGTGGACAAAGTCGTGTCGATATGGTGATGTCATAAAGTCTATATGACGCCGTTTTTTACGACGCTTTAATGACACGTAGATAACGTCGTAAAAGCGGACTGACGAAGCATTGATGGCGCTGCGAAAGGCTCTAGGAGGCTTGCTAGCAAGCCTCTAGTAATTTTCTTGCTGGAGAGCCTTGGTGTTGTTTTGTCTCTGCCGTTTCCGTGGGGACACCCGCCTTGGGGGTGGGGAGGGGGTGTTCGTACTTATTCTATTGATGACAGAGATTGATCTTGTATGGGATGGTCCGAATGTCTGGTTTCCCCTACCAACAGAGGTACAAGAATTACAGTAACACAAAATACATATCTTGTATTCAGTTTATTTACTGTAAGGACAATAGAACAAAACAAGAACACTAGAACAAAATGTTCTCATCACAGTACTGTCATCTTCGGAGGAGATGGTTTGCCGAATCTTTCAGTGACGTCATGTCGCACAACCCCGTTATGCTCTTGCTTGAATGCACACGTTCATGTGCCCATACAATTACAAGTAGCATGAATTCAGGATATGTATTTTGTATTACTGTAATACTTGTACCTCTATTGGTAAGGATAACAAGACATTCGGACCATCCTGTACATTTTCAGAGCTGTCGTCAGGTGATTTTATTTATCTGAGAGGATACATAACCCTCCACACTCCACATCTACCTAATAACACACCCACATACTCCACATCTACCCAATAACACACCCACATACTCCACATCTACCCAATAACACGTACTATTTAAGTATCTAGATCTTTCTAGCTCCTGCAGACAACGGCAATTATTCTTATATACTTTTTTCCTTTTTGTCGCTACGAAAAATTAAATTCCATGAAGCACACCATTTCTTGCATGTGTCACATTATGTGCTCTCAACAATATTAGATAAAAAATTACGAAACTCCCTCCACCCACCTTAGCGAATTGGGTTACATCAGCACTTGTAGTGTTGCCAAAAACAAAAATACAAGCAAGTAGGATAAATAGATACATAAATAAAAGTAGAGACTACAATTAACACTCGATAGCAGCCGTTAAAGGTGGCTGCACACTAGGCTTTTCCAGCTATCATGCTACCTGCTATTGCTATTTCCTTCGAGTCCAAACAACTTCGGTTACGAACTATTGTTTTTCGATTTTTCAAATGTCAAATTCCTCTTGCGTCATATGGTGAAAAACCGAATGACAAACTAAGAGAAATTAAACGCATATTAAACACATTATTGGGATGTTCTTGCGGAAGTCTAGAATACTGTAACCGAAGTCATTTCTGCTCAAACCAAGTAGCAAAACCTAGTAGCAAAACCAAGTAGCAAAAACAAGTAGCAAAAACAAGTAGCATGCTAGCATAGTGTGCCGCCACCATTATGCTTCCGAGTTTATCCAACTAACTCTAATAACCTCAAACCTACACCGTATCGTCTCTCTGGGAAGATTCCAGCCACTAACTACGTGATTGACGAAGTGGTTTCTTCCTATTCATAATTCAACAAGAACCCACTGTGTTGGATAAGAAGAAATGAAATAGGATGATATCCATATATTTCGGGTCACGGACTGTGATCCTCTTCAGTGTGTTCTTGTTGAATTTTACGAAGGTGTTACGACATTACTTTGTAGTTAGTCCTATTCATAAGCTGTTATTGGTCATATTCTCTCCCAATCGAGAATGTCCACGCTTGGGTCCGCTTCATACAACCATCTAGTATTTTCTAGTACAAAACCTCTATAAATCGCCATGGTACTGACGTGCTGTATTAAGAATAAATACTCAGACACCACATTATAATGAATAAGCCCTGAGAGTTTATTTTACATAAAAAATCATAGGTGGAGTGGAACATGTTTTATAGATTAAACGACAGGCTCAGTGAATGCTTGATAGTTGATTATTTTGCTGTGATTTATAGACGTCTTAATGTCTCTTGTCAACTGAGAAGAATGTGAGGAAATCTTCAAAATTGGAAGCTTGTTGAATACAATATCAACGAAATTAATTTGTGTAATGTGACCAACCGAGATGATGTGCCATAACAAATTCACAGCAAGCTCCTTCTATGGGGAATTTCCCAAATACAGAAATATCCAAAATTAAAGTGCTTTTTGTATCCAGGATCTTCCAAATTCTTTAATTTTACGCACCGAATATTGGACAGTTCGTAATTCTAGATATTCTCAGTACAGAGAACTCTGCATATGCAACTGAGTGTACAAACGTTCAGATGGAATATGGTTTGTTGGATAACGAATATATAAACTTACTTGGGGAGAAATAGATGCATGCAATATGTTGGGGGCACAAACGAGCTTTGAAAGGAAACTATGAGCTCTACGTCACCGGACCATATGAACGTACTCTCCGGACAGACTGTGGTGGATAGGCGAAGTATTGGTTAGGTTATGGAATTCTGTTACGTGTGGGCTCGATATCAAATCACTATAACAAAGGCAATATTGGAAAAGATGAGAACAATTCTCGTCATTCGTATATGCACGCTACTGCACACGCATACATGCAAACAAATATATGCATGCATGCAAACATATCCATCAATGGAAACGTATATCCCATGTAAGTATACAACCACACTCTCGTATACAATATTTTGCTGTAGTTTGAAATAACATCTTTTGATCCACGAGATCGCAAATCATCCCCAGACAGTTCCCGAGGAGACACCCTATTCATCACTTTAACTTATGAACAAACACGAATGACCGTGGCACTCCGTTGGATGCACAAAGGAGGAGGCGAGTTGAAAGAGCGATTGCTATGTTCATCCCTCGCCACGCTAACAAGACCTGACCATATCAATCATCTTTCAAGCATGACAGAAAGCCACTCCTCACTTCAGATAAGCTCCTTTTCTTGTGTGCATAATTAGTTGGCCTAGTTTGAAAAAAAAAAAGTATTTTCTGTTTTAATATGGTTTTATCAGTATAGGACAATGGTAAACTCTCCCAGAGAAGTGACGTCACTCATCCTTCGGGAATTGATCATTTACAGCACTTTATGTACGTATTCCGGAAGGTCTTTGAGTAAACTTGGATGTGATATCATCAAAGGGGACTTCCGCGGATAGTGCTGATCCGGGGACGCGCTCTCTTTGACATTGACGTAACTGAAGAGGATTTGAGCACGGTTTAATGCGATATGCGCCCATTTCAATAACGTGAACGTAAGCTTATGGAGGTGCTTTTGTATACATCTGAATATAGGATTCGTATATCGGAATCATTGGTGATGGGCATTTGTATGCGCTTGGCTATTGAATACGTCTCCTTTGATGATGTCTTAGGTAGGTGTGTGTGTGTAGGGGGGCGGATTCTCTGCAAACTCGGATATGGAATAGAGTGTCTTTGATAATGCACAGTTTGCCCTTTCTTCCAGGAGCCAGTCGAGATGAATCACAGGGGATTCCCTTGTCATGACTCACGGTCGTGTCGGCGACATGGCGTCGTTCTTGATGAATCACCAAAAGATCAGACAAATTCACTCATTCCACTCCCACGTCGTGGGAAGTGGAAAACCCATGGAAGGGCAAAGCTCTGTCAGTTGCGACAAACCACTTTACTGATCATTTATTTATCTATTTATTTTTTATTTATTTATTTTTGCCTATGTTAGGTCGCCTTCCCGCCTGGCTAGGGCTGTCGAGAAAAAAACGCGACATAGCCCGCAGCGGATTCCGGGAATCGAACTCACGATCATCTGATCATGGGCTCGCTGGGCTACAACGTGTGCAAAGGAACAAATAGTTAATAGATTTTTTTATTTAGTAAGTGTAAAATACAGTAAACAAATAGTAACAATAGACATTTAGAAATAATACATCATCAAGAAATAAAAAAGATATTAACACTAATATCTAGTTGAATTTCCTTATGCTGTTGTGAGCTTGCAAGTCAAACAACAACCGTTATTCATTCCAAAATTAATTAAATTCGCGTTCTTGTTGACTGACAGGCTGGTGTCGTCCTAGGAATGCCACACAGTAGAAACGCGAACAAATATATAGAATAAAAATCATAATAGTAAATGAATAATAATAATAAAAATGATAAAAATAATGACCTCACGATTTCTAGTGTTATTTCTCTTAGTAAGACTGTACTGGAGGGCGTTTTTTTTTTTTTTTTATGCGACGGCAAAAACACTTCTCCAATGGAGAAGAGGTTCCGCCGTCACCTTTACCCTAGATGTGCGGGCAGCCGAGGGAAAGGGTATTCAACAATGATCACTGGAAATCAGTACTGAAACCTTCATAAGCACCAGCCGGGATAGAAAGTTAATATGTCACAACAATACAATTATGTAATCTTAATTGGACTTTATATGCCTTCTCTCATATCCTCACTCTGACACCGTTTTCTCTTTGGTCTCTGTGTGCGTTCGTTCTTTGTTTTGCCTTCTGACCCCGATCTCAGTCTGGTCAATCCTCAACTTCCTCCAAGTTTTGCTCGTAACCATAAGGTCGCGGTGCGAGTTGTATGTTAATTATTCTGTACGTACTTTCACATCCACATGTATCTGTCACTATAGGCCTCAGGGACGTATCAACGTGCTCATATTCTAAATGTAAGATTTAACACAGAGTCTACTAGAGATCCACAAATGTTTAACTTTTTAAATGAATACTTAATTCATATTGCCGGCTGGGACAAAGGGTATCGTCATTCATTGTAATGTAGATGTCGCTCCGGACTTCCGGAAGGTTCGAGTCCTGCGAATCTCATTTCTCACTCTCTCACTCTCTCTCTCTTTCTCTCCCTCACACACACACACACACACACACACACACACACACACACACACACACACACACACACACACACACACACACACACACACACACACACACACACACACACACACAAACAAAATAAAAAAAATTTTCCATTATCCAAGAGACCTGTAGTCTTAGTGTCCGTCTGTTGTTTGTTTCTCTGTCGAAGTATGAGCAGTCAAGGAAATTGGTTCTTCAACACTTTTTTAACAAAGGAAAAAAAATAGTTCGCCAGTGATAGACGATGAAGCAAAGACAAGATACTCTCTCTGTTCATTTAGAATCAATTACTACGACAGGTGTCTACACATTTCTATAACTGTACAGTTGCCATCACACGTAACTACTACATATTAAGTTACAGTAAGGTTTTTCTTTACACCGATTACTTACGATATGGCCTATGAGGTCGTAACTGACTCATTCATGTCGTTCATCTAGGACCCACGCCGCTCACATCTCTCTCGAAGACAATAACCAACGTGGTACTTAGAATTGCAGGCAACTGTACAAGCCCTAGGTTAACCCTTTCCTGAATTTTACTATGAAAACCGTGTAACACGATATTAGGTCAACTACAGAGCCTGCATGGGCTTGTTTGTTTTAACAGGGACATGATACTAGTGGCATTTGTAACAGCAACATTGCGTGACCGTAGAATATTGCTTGGATGTTTGTCCAAATGAACCCAGAGCTTCGAGTTATACTCCTCTATATGACATTGCCTCTGACCTGATTTGATTCTAGTCATTCATTATGTGGCTACCGAGTGTTTCTACATACTACCAGATTGATAATGCATCATAATAGTTTCAAGTACGCTAGTGGTGTAATTGGAACCGTGCTGGTCTCGTATTCGGTTAATTGTGGGTTCGAATTCTGTACTCCTCTACGATTCTCAGCAGTGAGTGTTACCTACCCAAACAGTCCAAGAAGCACATAGGGCAAAGGTGACAGCTTCGGCCGGAGCTACGAGGCCATCGTTTCTTGGCTGGTTAGTACTTAGTGTTAAATATTTTCAAGCGGACCCTTCCCCAACTTCGCAGAACTGCAATCCTTTCCCGCCGAACTTCGAATGATTCCGTGTTTTCCCGGCCATATTTGGATAATGTGGTTTCCCGTGCATTCCATAAGCCATGACGATTTTTGACATTACGTTGAATGTTTGCTTAGGTTATGCTCAGTTAGGTTAGGTTAATACGAGAGGAATGGTTCCCCAGCCGGGGAGTGGACCCCTTGAAGAAGAATTCTATCCATGTTTTTACTATAAAACGACTTAACAAAGTAATTTTGTGAGGCAAAACGAAAACTAAACTATAACGTACGTTCACCATACTGTATGTATTAGGATAGGTAAGTACGTCGATGGCCTTCACAAACATGACAAAAGGAAGTCAAGTAAAAAGTGATGACAGCACACTACAATTACAGTCCGCGTACATGCTACATCACCACGCTGGTAGCCGCATATATAACATCATTAAGTTGGCGAAATGTATTTGCATAGTACTCCAACCATTCATAAACTATTCGGTAATCATGTTTTATATTTGCTGAAGCGCAAACTACTGTTTGCATTCCGAACTATTTCTTTCGGGCGGTTTCATAGCTGGTTCACGTGACGCCAAAAAAGTATCTTTACGACTGTGCCAAATGAAATGGCATGCTGGGAGTCGAATCAGAAAGGAGAGCGACCCGTGGCACAAATTGGTATATTTAGAGACAAAATACTTCAACGAAACTGAAATTACCGCGGTTACATTTGCGGTAACTGTGAGTGTCATACATTCTTAACGCCTCAACAACAACAACAACAACTCTTCAACAACAATAATAACTACAGCAACAACCGTGCCGATTAAAAAAACTCCTTTAAACTAACACCCTTCTGGATCATTACACAACTGTGGACAAGTTCATTCTTGGCTCAACTAAGTAATGGTGTCTGTTGCACAAAGTCAACTTTGGTTGTTTCAAACTAGTTTCAACTTCTCAATCTTTATCTTGAACATTAAATGAACCGTCACTAACATCATCATCATCATAACTATCTTCACCATCTTTATCATTATCATTCCCGTCATCACCACCACCATCACCAACATTACCATATTCACAATCACCATCACCATCATTATCATAATAATCATCATCACCATTACTATGATCGCCATTATAATCATCACAATCATCAGCATCATCTCATCATAATTATCACAATTTTTACCATAATCATCACCTTCATCAATATCACCATCACCACCATCACCATAATCACAACCACCATCATAAACATTACCATCACAACTAACATTATCATCACCACTACTATAGTCACTATTAACATCACAATCATCATACTGTACTCAGGTACGCAAATTCCTTTAACATGATTCCAAGCATTCGGGTGATTGTTACTGTATGTGCGACGACATCCAGGAGACTCGGTATATAAGATAAGCTTACGTGTTGAAACTGGAAGCCTGGAGCAAATTACGCGAGGGGAGATGACTTGGCGAACGGGCGTAATTACGCGGAAGAGGAAATGTGGCAATGAATTCATGAACAGGAGCGAAGTAGTGTCTGAAGAATCATTTCAACTTCTTCAGCTGGGTCATACATTAATATAGATTTCGCCCCTAGACGACATGGTTGAGAACTAATATCTTGACTGAGAAGTAGTTTCGGTTAAGACCACTTTAGTCTGTTGCCAAATCTTGACCAGATTAGAGTGACCTGTTGCTCCGAAGGATTAAAGGTTTTATTCTGAATGGCGCCAGATGATTTTATTAATCAAATAGAAGTGTTTTGTTAAAGGGTTACGGTAAGAACACATAATGAAATCTATTTCCTCATGGAGTCTCCATCAGGCGTGAAAGACCACTAAGACTTGTTACTTTCCTCACTAAGGATAGAGACGATGAGGAGGACATGGTGAGAGTCAGGAAGGCGCCGTGAGAGGCAGGAGGGCGTGGTGAGAGGTCCAGTGAGAGGTCGATGAGGTCGCATCGTCTGAGGTCGTTGGGGTTAGAAGTACAACCCATATCATCAGGAGGTGCTGTGGACCACGACCCGCTCTGGGATATACGTGTCGCTTGTCACGAGTTAATGATATGAGAGAGGACTGCCAAGGACAAGGGATTGCCGAGAACAGGTCGCAGCAGGAGGTAGCAGGTAGCAGGTACGAGTGCGTAGTAGGTGCCAGCAGGTAACTCCAGCACGGAAAAGGGGCTCTGCCAATGACAAGGGACTACTGACAAGAAGTCGCAGCAGGAGGCAGGTAGCAGGTACGAGCAGCAGGTAGCAGGTAGCTCCAGGCAGCAGGTAGCTCCAGCTCGATAAAATGGTAGTGAGCATCAAGTAGCAGTAGACGTGAGGTGTTAGCAGATGATAGAGTGAAAAGAGGTGTAAGTTGCGTATCAACATGTAACAGCAGACGAAAGCAGGTGTCAGCAGGTAACATCAGACGAAAACAGGTGTCAGCAGGCTGCAGTGGACGTAGACAGGTGTCAGATGCAAAAGGTGCAAAAGAAATGATACACCAGAAGGTAACTCTAGACAAAGAGGTGCAACCAAGCAGCAGAGGTGTTATCTGCTATCACCGGATAAAGAGGCATTTCAGGAAGTAGCAGAGAAGGAGACAGCAGGTACCAGAGGACGAAAAATGTGGTAGCAGATAGCAGGCAGCAGTTCTCCGAGAGAAGGGATCAGTTCATGTAGAAAGTAGCAGGGGTTAACAATAAAGACCAGCCGACGAAACGGAATATAAAAGTTTAACACCAATATTTGAGTCTCAAGGAAATAAAAACAATCCATCAATAGCAGTGAGAGATGAAGGTATTTCAAATGAACGACACTTGTTGCAATAAGATGGAGGAGCGGATCACAAAAACGACCAGGAAATATGGGACGAAATTCAGAAGATTATGAGAGGCAGTCCAGGAGGACAGTGCGCTACAAAGAATGTGTTAATAGGCGGAGATTCTTTGGGAAACTATCTAGGGGAAGTGTATATGAAGACACGTACATACGCACGTACGCACACACACACACACACGCACACACACACACACACACACACACACACACACACACACACACACACACACACACACGTGTTGGAAAGGGCGATGCACCATCATGGACCGTGATAAGAAAATAAACAAAAAATAAAATAAAATAAGATTAAATAAAGGCCTTCAGCACAGAGAAGTAGATGTAGTTAAGGACAGACAGCTTCATCCTAACTAGGAGGCGGATTTATCCCTTAATGGCGTCTTGACTGATAGACATGACCATAAAGACGGAATTCGCATCTCTCGTGTCTACAAAATTGCCTGGACGGGAAAAACAAAAAAAAGCGTTGCAGGTTTTAAGTTGTTAAACCCATCCGATTCGTATCAAAAGATAAAAGGATTTTGAGGATTCTGTTGGAATATACTCGGTATACCCGTAGGTTCCGCTTCGCTATGGCAGGAATAAAAGGTGACTATGGGCAATTTCTGGAAAGCAATTTTTTCCAAAATTAGACCAGAAAAAGGAGAAAAAAAAACAAAAACATGCAGGAACGGTGTGACCTTTTGCCTAATTTTTCGTGGGAAGCAACTTTTATTTCGTCTGTGTATTTCTGTTTGGTTCTCTACCCTTTCTGCCATTCTTTGTCTCTATCTCGCAATACAACAGAGTGAAAAATAGCTGAAGTATTTTCACCAGTTACAGTATCTGAACTAGACAAAATATCAATAACAAATTACGCTAAAACTCTTTCTGCTTATATCAAATGTCTGGAATACTAATATCTGTAACCCTCCTGCAAACATGAATAAATAAATCACTTCCTTCAAAAATATATTCATAAATAAAACAATGAAACCAGTTTGAACCAAAAAATTATTTTCTATGTTGGTAACCCGTCTGGATATGTGTCTGAATGGGTTTAAGTGAAGCTGGGATAACCCATTTTGTCCTCGTTTCTCAGATAGAAAAAATCGTATACAGTTAACCTAGACCAAATGTATAAAGTCAGAAGCAAATAAAAAGTTAAACTTTTTCCACGCGATACTAAAACGAGCTATGGAAACATCATACACGTGTCTGGGAAAAGAGGTCAGTGAAAAACGTTGTCACAAACGCTTCACATATCATATAACATTAAGAAACATCCGTGTTGGACACTTGATCATGTTGGTTCTACAAGAAGGGCGTCAGAGAGAACTATCCCCCCCCCCAGCCTCACCATCTTCAAAACCTACCAACATCCTCGCCTCCGTGTACAAGTGCAACCTTGAAGGGCTGGCATCCGGTCTCCGGGCCAGGCAAACTTCAATCTCTATCCGCTTCGATAGTTTCCCCGGGCACCATCACATGTCCAGATCTCGCAACCGGCGACTGCTCCCTCCCTTCTAAAAGTAGGGGACATTAAAAAAACAGACCCATATTTCTACAACACGCGCGGGCACACACATGGACACTATAATATATATATATATATATATATATATATATATATATATATATATATATATATATATATATATATATATGTATATATATATACATATATATATATATATATATATATACACACACATTGTGTGTGTGTGAGTACATTATATATATTATATATATATATATAATATATATATACACAGCATATAAAATCAAAATGTGTTCGTGTAAATCATCTTTCCAGTCTAGCAACTAATTAGCACCGTCATTACATCACATTTTGCAACGAAAATAATTTCACTCGAAAATAATTTCATACGAGTAGGGGATAACGTATGCAAGGCTTCGGATCCTCTTTCGAATTTGATAATAACAAAATCGAGTCTTTGGCGCGATGCACGAATGGTTGGTTCCGGGAGGGATCCCGACAAACGGGGAGTGGGTGGGCGGGGGTGAACGAAGCCACGAAAGCACACGTGGTCAGGATGTAAATGAAGGGAACATGTACGGGGGAGAGAGACAGACAGAGGGAGAAGGAGAGTGAGAGGGGTAGAGAAAGAGAGGAGAGAGAAGGAGAGAGAGAATAGAGGATATACAGTATATATATATATATATATATATATATATATATATATATATATATATATATATATATATATATATACACTTACTCTCTTACTCTGTTGGTTGTCAGGCCGGATGGCCCTTCACCGCTTTCACTATGCCTCTCCAGATGATTCTATCCTCTGTCAATTCTTTCCAGTCCTCTCTTGGTACCACCCTCTCCACGTCCTTTTTTACTCCATCCATCCATCTGTATCTGGGTCTCCCTACTAGTTGTCTGCCCTCTACTCCTCTTTCCATCACCTTCCATGGTGGTCTGTCTGCCTCCATTCGTGCGCAGTGTCCAGCCCACGTTGCTCTTCTTCCCCGTATTTCATCCTGAATGTACGGTTGTCGGGTCTGATCTCTAATTTCCCTGTTATGTCTTCGTCTCCGTTTCCCTTCTCCTTGACCATATACTGGGCCGTGGATTCTTCTCAGGATATTGTTTTAAAAATATCCAGTCTCTTCTCCCTTGCTTTTGTCAGTGTCCATGTCTCACATCCGTACAGGACTGTTAGTTTTATTACAATGTTATATGTTCTTATCTTAGTTCTTCTACTGATGCTCCGTCTCTTCATTACAGACGCCAGGGCATGGTAACATCTGTTTCCTACAGCTATTCGTTCGTTTATTTCTATGTCCAATTCATTTCACTCACTGACGATGGATCCCAGGTACTTGAACTCATTCACTTTCTTCACCCTTTTGTGATCCAACTTGCTCTTCTCCTGGTGTGTAATTACCATTTCTACTTAGTTTCATAATTTCAGTTTTCTGCTCATTGCATTTTAGGCCTATCTGATCTGCCGTTCTCTGGAATACTGTAAAGATCTCGTTGAATTCCTCCACAGTCTCGGCCACCACATCAACATCATCGGCATAAGCTAGGTGGGTTATCTGACCATTGGATAACTTAGCTCTCCCCCCCCCCATATATATATATATATATATATATATATATATATATATATATATATATATATAGAGAGAGAGAGAGAGAGAGAGAGAGAGAGAGAGAGAGAGAGGGAGAGAGAGGGAGAGAGAGAAGGAGAGAGAAGAGAGAGGGAGAGAGAGAGAGAGAGAGAGAGAGAGAGAGAGAGAGAGAGAGAGAGAGAGAGAGAGAGAGTGGCAAAGAATACATAAACTAGGACGGCAATATCTTCGATGAGAGAGGCTCACTTGGGATAAACCGGCAGTACTGCTGGGTTCGATCAACGCGTGATTTGAACATGGAAGCGGAAAGGAACACAAGAAAGTGCGAGTCTCATTTCTCTTGCCACTGCTACCTCGCCCTACGGGTGACGATTGATCGGTTGGGAATAAGAAATTTGGAATCAGCGTCTATGTTGCGTTGCTGGCGCCAAGAAGTCCCGTCACCAAAGACCTTTTCCGGTGAGGAAGTAGCGGCATCGATTCGGGTTGAATAGGACCACATGGACGAAGGTCTCATGAAGGATAAATTGTTTTGGTCCACGCACACGCACGCACGCACACACACACACACACACACACACAAAAAAAAAAAGGGGGGGGGCTACATTGTTTTGAATCTAAGGGCAGTAATCCTTTCGTTATATATTGTTTTGATTATTCTCCGAAGGATTTGTTTTATGTAGGAAAGGAGTCCCAACTGATCAAAATCTCTCTACTTCTGTACACTGCACGTAATACATTTCACCAGTAGGGTAAAAATGTTACAGAAAACATATAAATATGTATATATACTGAAAAAGAGAAGTGTGGTTAATGGACGGTGAAACCAAGATAAAATGAAAATCAAAATAAAGAAAAAAAAATGAAAAATATGAAAATTTCAAATAACTAAGAAATTAGGATCAAGCCAGAGGAAACATAAGAACGGAGGCAAAAAGAAATTTGAAAATGAAGGAAGTGAAATATAATATTTTTTACTTCGAGACCGATCGGAGGCTCGCAATTCCACAGAAGTCAGCAACGATGCTCAGAGCCTTCCAGAGACTCCTGGAAGAACCGTTTTCTGCTGTGTTGTTCTGGTGTGGGTTTGCTTCCGGCATCAGCTGGCAGGAAGAGATGGGTTGCCTTCGTCTTTTGTCATATCTATGAATAAAACAAAAAAGGAAACAATGGTCTATAAGAAAGAAGGAAGATAGTTAGGAAGAAAAGAAGGAAGGGAGGGAGGAAGGAAGGAAGGAAGGAAGGAAAGAAAGGAGGGAGAAAAGAAAGGTAGGAAGGAAGGAGGGAGGAATAAGGGAAGGATGGAGGGAAGGCAGGGAAGGAGGGAAGAAGGGATAGGAGGAAAGGAGAGTGGAAGTAATGTAAGGGGAGGAATGAGGGAGTATGGAAGGAAGACAAAAAGGACTGAAACGAGGAAAGAAAGAAGAAAGTAAAAAGAAGAAAAGGGGAAAGAGGGTAAGGAGAAGTTAAGGTGAAAGAAATGGAGGATGATGGAGAAAGGAAAGGAGGAAAAAGTAGAAGAAATTGAGAGAAAAAAAGTAAAAAAGAAAAATTTAGAAAGAAATAAAGGACAAAGGAAGAAAGAAAGACAAAATTGAATAAAAATGGAAAGAATTAAGGAAAGAAGACAATAAAGAAAAACGAGAAAAAATGAAAAGGAAAAACGAAAAAGAGGAAAGAAAATAAAGAAAGGAATGAGGAAAGAAAAAAATGAAAGAAGAAAATAAAGAAAGAGGGTAGGAAAGAAGGAAGGTAAGAAAGGAAGTGGGAAGGAAAAGAGGAAGGAAAGAAAGACGAGTCAGGATCTACAAGGACATCAAGAACCCCGGACTAAAGATGAAACATCAACCCCAAATGGCGGGAGGCGAGGTTTGGAAGACAAACGTAGGGGGGAGACGATTCTTACCGACGTCCGTCTTGCAGGTACTTATCACGGGTCCCAAACCTGGGAGACAATTCAGAGGAAAGGACGGGTAAATATATAAAACAGACAGAAAGAAAGGAGAAACGAAAAAGGAAAGAAAGAAAATGAGGAGAAGGAGAAACAGAGGTAGGCGCAAGACGCGAGAGAGAGAGAGAGAGAGAGAGAGAGAGAGAGAGAGAGAGAGAGAGAGAGAGAGAGAGAGAGAGAGAGAGAGAGAGAGGGAGAGAGAGAGAGAGAGAGAGAGAGAGAGAGAGAGAGAGAGAGAGAGAGAGAGAGAGAGAGAGAGAGAGAGAGAGAGAGAGAGAGAGAGAGAGAGAGAGAGAGAGAGGAGAGAGAGAGAGGAGAGAGCGATAAATAAACAAGAAAAAGACGTTGCACTAGCGTGCATAAACCTAATGACATTTAAATTCACCTAAAAGGATTCCGCCCGGATATCTCGCAAAGACGAGGGCGCCATATATCGGCTACTTAATGTAGACAACCTCGCGGAGGGTTCAAAGCTTTATCGCTTCGCAAATCTGACCGGGAGTCTGAATGGTGGAGAAGATAATCGAGGACATAACTGAGGGTAAAGAAAATGGGAGCAGGAGGAGAGGGAGGAAGAAGGAAGACGGGAAGAAGACGAAAAGAGGAAGACTATTTAAACGAAGAGGTAGGGAAGGAGGTGATGAATGAGAAAGAAGAGGAGGAGGAAGAGGCCGAAGAGGAGGAAGAAGAGAGATGGAGGAGAAAGATAAGGAGATGGAGGAGGAGATGGTAAAGAGGTGGTGAAGAAAAGTAGGATGTATGGAGGAGGAGGGGAGGTGGAGGAGGGGTGAATAAGGAACAGTAGGAGAAGAAAGAGGAGGGGAAGAGTTGAAGGAGGAGAAGGTGTGGCCGAGGAAGAGTAGGAGGAAGAGGAAGAGGGGTGGAGGTGGAAGATGAGGAGGAGGAGGAGGAGGAGGAGGAGGAGAAAGACATGGAAGCAAAGAAGGAAGAGGAGGAGGAGGAGGAGGATGGGGAGGAGGAAGTAGGAATGGAAGTGAAGGAGGTTAAAGTGAAAGAAGAAAAATAAGGGGAGGTGAAAGAAGAGGAGGAAGAGTACGAGGAACAGAGAGGAACAAGTGGAGAGAAATAGAGGAGGGGTAGGAAAAGAGGAGGTGGAGATAGTAAAAGAGAAGAACTGCAAGAAAGAAAGAGAGAAAATAATAGAGAGAGAACAAGAGAAAGAAAACAAATAAACCTTCCATGATAAGGAGAGAGAGAGAGAGAGAGAGAGAGAGAGAGAGAGAGAGAGAGAGAGAGAGAGAGAGAGAGAGAGAGAGAGAAAAGAGATAAAAAGAGAAGGTGAGATGGAGAGACATAATGACCCTGAAGGACATCTTGATAAAAGACTTCGGGGGTGAAGAAGGCGAGAGAGAAAAGGGAGAGAGAAAGGGAGATGCAGAGATATAATGACCGTGAAGAAGATCTTGATAAAGAATTCGGGGTGGGCGGGGAGAGTAGGAGGAGGAGGAGGAGGAGGAGGAGGATAGGAAGAAGAACAACAAAAAAGAAGAAAAAGAATAAAAAGAAAAAGGAAAAGATAAAAAAGGAAAAAGAAAATGAAAAAGAACAACAAAAAAGGAGAAAAAGAAGAATAAAAATGAAAAAGAAAGATTCAAAGGAAAAAGAAAAAGAAGAAAATGAAAATGAAAAGATAAAAAAGGAAAAAGAAAAAGAAGAAATGAAAAAGAAAAGAAGGAAAAATAAAGAAAAAAGAATGAAGAAGAAAAAGAATAAAGAAAAAGAAAAAGAAAAGAAAAAAGAAAAAGGAAAAAAGAAAAAGAAGAAAATGAAAAAAAGAATAAAGAAGAAGAAAAAGAGAGAGAGAGAAAAAAAAAAAAAAAAGCGAGAGATGACGAAAGAATGGCCGATGCAAATCGAGTAGTGGATGGGTTTCAGGATATGTGGATTTGATACAGAGGTTCTGTCATCTGCAATGAGAGAACCAGGCGTCGGTAAAGGGAACAAATATTTCACGAGAAGATGGGTTTCATATACATATCACAGAGGGTATTGCGTACATACGTCTTATGAACTATGTACTATAGGGCCCATCGTAACGCCCCTACTGTCCCGAGTTGCCTAGTATTCTTTACATAAGAACATAAGAATGAAGGAGACTGCAAGAAGCCATAAAGGGTATGTACACTAATGTTAGTTTTACTATAAAGAAATTGTAATAGTATGGTAAACTACTTTTTGCTTCGTGTCCACGGTGTCAAATCGGTAACCCATCTACATACACGCAAGGTCACGTATGCAAGCACGCACATGCACACGCACACACACACACACACACACGCACGCACACACACACTGCACTGGCTATAGGTTACCAATTTTTCACTGAAGATTGAGTGCTTGAATGTATCTCGCTGGGCTGTCACATGCAGCAACGTGAATATAAAATATTTCACAAAAGTTTTCTGCCGTTAAGCACGAGTATCTACAGTCACAGTTAGCTTCCTACAACGCTCTGGTTCATTATCCCCATATCAACTCTACACGTGTATCTACAATTCAGAGCTATTCATGATATCCTTATCAAGAGATCAGCTTTCCATGACTGTTCGTTTGTCGATCTCAGTCTACCGGTTGCTATTGAAAAGCTTATCTAAGTAACGCGTGCAGGACATTTCTCGACAATATAATCTTTTACTGAAACCCCAGTCCCGTCTTTTTTATTACTGTTGTTATAGTCATTATCAAAGTCTATGATAACACCAGGTCATCTTGTTATGCATATGGTATGGGTGATCGTGGTTATATTGAAAAGAATAAGTCAAAGTTTGGGGTGGAACATCGAGGCCTTTGACGTTATCTGACGCAATACTCTGGCTGACCTCTGGCCATAGTTTTTCCATCTGTATATCCACCCTACTGACCTCGCGACATTTTTCTCTTTGCTTTTGCTTTTTCCTTTTTCCTTTTTTCTTTATTGTTATCACGTCACATACAAGCCACACCCATACAGCGTATGTCGTCTTAGACACCATCATCACCATCGTCACTGCCAAAAGTATAAACTGAATAAATATTATCTATCTTAACAGAGAAAATAAGTTTTAAATAGAAATCATATCAGGGATTGAACCAACGAATGTTATGTCGAAAAGCACATGTCAGCAAATCACCTATCAACATCCAGACAACTTGAGGAAATGTAGAATACTGAAGTTTGGTGGAATGTGAACTGCAGTTTAAGTATTCAGCAACATTAAAGAAAAATAAAAGAATTCAAAATTACAAAAAAAAAAAAATCACTCCGTCTAACCCCCTCGTCACTGGTACACCTAGACATTTTATTCTGGCTAAATATAAACTATTTTATTTTGTTAGGTGGTGCACTCGGGACAAAATGATGTCCCAGTTGATTGAAACCTTATCTTGTTCTTATTTGACACCAACTGAAAAAGAATGTACTTGAAACCATACGGATAAGTTAGAAACAAACAAGGACCATGTGATCTTCTGGTTAAAGAAACTGATAACTAAAAGATAAGAGAGAGAGAGAGAGAGAGAGAGAGAGAGAGAGAGAGAGAGAGAGAGAGAGAGAGAGAGAGAGAGAGAGAGGGAGAGGAGGGAGAGAGGGGGAGAGAGAGAGGGGGAGAGAGAGAGAGGGGAGAGAGAGAGGGGGGGAGAGAGAGGGGGAGAGAGACTGTCTGGTGACCTTTTACGTAAAGAAAGAGAGCATGTGATTATTCATACCCTTATTACATGTACACCTTTAACTGACAGTTCTATCAGGTATTGATACATGAACAGTCGAGCTGAATAAACAAGAGACTATGGGAACATTTGCTCTTCGTCTCGTCACTTCACAATACCTTATCAAACTAAAGTGTAAGTTGAAATCATAGATAAAAAAAAGATGACAATGTTAATTAGAATACGAGTTAGAACAGATCAAATTGACAGTTAAATGTCAGAGTGCACAACAGAAACATGTTTTAAAAAATCGAAGAAAAAAAATTCCCTTGAAATATTTTACTATCAAACTTGGACTTAGGCAACAAAACGGCTAATTTTCAACTTAAAAAAAATCGTCTGCAATTCCAAAACGATCTCGGGAATCTTCTGAAGTGTATCGTTTTTGTAGTCACACATCGCTATTCACACGCCATTGTTAAACATTGCATCTCTTGAACAGCTGTGAGAAAAGTTAATAGATTATGTTCTATTGTGTAGTTACCGAATGTAAAAACAATATAATAATGTACCAACAAAACCAACACTCAATAATTTGGATTTCCACATCTTTAAGACTAAACTTACAACACCTGTTGATCTGTCCCCATCCTATATCTGATGTTTTGGAATCCTTCCTTGTAATATATAGTATCCTGTCATATACAAATACAAAAATTTTCACGCAGAAGCTTCCCTTATAAAGTATGAAAATTCTTCCCTTTATAACAGCAGGATATTCCACAAAGTATACTAAAGAGACATGAAAATATCTATTTCTATCTTCTTGGTCATGGATTTATACTGGTTACATCATTTAATAGTCCAATTTTGCCCATTTTTGGCACAATGTCTAAATTTTTATATCTCAGAATTATAAATTTGGTTTAACTTTTTCCTAACTCAATACTGTATGCAAGTTATGTCTGTTTTGGATATACGAGGGCTACATAAATAAAGCGTAATTTTCTCTGTTATTGGCGGAGTAGCAAAAGTGTACTTTTTTTTTGTCATCTCTCACGGTCTAGCTCATGATTTTGAAGAATAACTTAGGGAATATTCTGCGCACACGAAAAAACCCTCCCCAGCCTAGGTAACCCATGTAATACACATTTTGTGAATCTGCACAATGTGTGCATGTCTAATGAATTTATCTGTGCTCCCAATTATGAATTCATTATTGGTGCTGCACATTTAACGAATATTCATAAACTGTGCAGATTCACAAAATGTATATGACAGCCTACACAAATGCCATGCCTAAGCCCTATGATAGACCATGAAGCTGAATACGACTTCCCCAACACTTCCAAGTTATGGCCTGTGTTGTTGGCCTATGCGTATGTGACATGAGTGAGGCTGTTATGACTGGCACTAGGCCTAAGCCTATAGCTATCCCCCAGACCCCAGACCCCCTAGCCCGGTCAGGGTGAGTGGCGGTGGGTGAGTAAAGTCATGGTTAAGCCTATAGCCACAACACCAATTCATTGATTAGGTTAACACTATGAATAAGATTATCTAGGTTCAACTTGGTCTCAGCCTATTCCTAGACATACCAGTCAGTATTTCCTATTCTTTTTGCCCTTTTCTTGCTTCTGTTCCTCCCTACTTTCTTCACTACTACTGTATTACTGGACTTCCAATTTTCACCATCAAAGTCAAAAGGGTCAACTTCGTCATGTTTAGTCATTTCCTGATATCTTTTGACGTTTGATGTCGTATTAGGGGCTCAAACATATATGGCTGGACATATGATGAACGAATTCCACTATCTAACTCTTCTTCAGATTCAACTAAATTCCGCGAAATGTTTCAATAGAAACCGCGAGTGTGTACGCAATAATCATTTCTAAGGAGCTATTATCTAGATACAATGTTTGACTACAATGACGTTCCTCCGATGCGTGATGAATGCCTGCTCGTCTCGGGAATCTTCGGAAATCTTCGGAGATCCGCTCTTATAAACATGTACTTTGTATCAAAATATCATTATCACAATGGTGGGATCGACAGGGATAGTTAACAAAACCATTTCTAAAAGTGGATTGGGTGGCTTAGAAAAACTACTTCATCTATTGCACTCTGACCTTTAAAAGAGCGAAAGCAGTTGCATTAAATGTTAACAGAAGCTATTAAATGTTAACACAAGCTATCATATAGAAGAGTCAGGAAACCCCCGTAAAAGTGTCTGAAAAAAAAAAAAAACATGCTTAGAAATTTTTATTTTTCGGCCCTTCTCAGGAGAACTATAGGTCTGCCCAAACTTCTATTGAAACAGTGCGACACTTCACGCAAGTAATACACGTATGTATATATTGCAGAAACCACAGGGAAATTAAAGTCGGAATACTGAACGTTTACGTCTATTACGACATCCTCAGAGTACAAAGAAAGAAAAAATAGAACACAATATTCATGTCGTAATAGACGAAAACGTTCAGTATTCCGACTTTAATTTCCCTGTGGTTTCTGCAATATCTTTTCGTCACGCGTTATTGTGATTATTTTTGCAGTATGTATATATATATATATATATATATATATATATATATATATATATATATATATATCTTTCTTTCGTTTCTGCATTATAATTTTGTGTGTGTGTGTGTGTGTGTGTGTGTGTGTGTGTGTGTGTGTGTGTGTATGTGTGTGTGTGTGCGAGCGCGCTTGTGTGTGAGTGCACGCGCGTGCGCGCACGCGTATATATTTTGTATGTACTTGTATGCGATTAAATGTATGCATGCTTGCACGTGCCATTTCAGTAAAACTAAATATTTTCTTAAGATTAAAATCCTTGAGAGCCCAAAGGAAAACAATCAAACTTGAATGTGACAAAATAGTCAATTATGAACTAAGTCCTTATTGGCGAAATATAATTCGCTTCACAACTCTTGAAAACTTGTATTGCTCGCTATCCGAATGCAATAGTAAAATTGGTCACGTCGGCACATCGCACAGTCTCTCCAATAACGTCGTCTCGTTGTCATGACAACTCGGGCATGGGGTCCGGTGAGTGCATACCAGACACGTCTCTCTCTCTCTCTCTCTCTCTCTCTCGCGCGCGCGCGCGCGAGCGTGTCTGTGTATGTGTGTGTGTGTCTGTGTATGTGTGTATGTGTATTTGTGTGTGTATGTGTATTTGTGTGTGTGTGTATGTGTATTTGTGTGTGTATGTGTATTTGTGTGTGTGTATATGTGTGTGTGTGTGTGTGTGTGTGTGTGTCTGTGTGTGTGTGTGTGTGTCTGTGTGTGTGTGTGTCTCTGTGTGTGTGTGTGTGTGTGTGTGTGTGTGTGTGTGTGTGTGTGTGTGTGTGTGTGTGGTGTGTGTGTGTGTGTGTGTATGGTCTTTTGCAGTCTCCTTTATTTCTTTTGTTCTTATGTGTGTGTATGTGTGTGTATGTGTATTTGTGTGTGTGTGTGTGTGTGTGTGTGTGTGTGTGCGTGTGTGTGTGCATGCGCGCGCGCGCGTGTGGGTACGTGTACGTCCCTCTGCTTTTTTGTTTCTTTATCTTCCTCGCTCTCTCTAGCTCTCTTGGCTTACAGCTTTTCCTCTCTCTCTTTACTTGTTTGATTTATGAGCAAGACTTACAGGTAATGATGATTACAGTAGATCCAACGTGTGTGTGAAAAGATGACATATTTGAGAAAATGGAAATTCAAGGACCTAGGGTAGCATGTGGCAGTGAATGGAGGATTGAATATTGAGAGGAGTTACTGAAGAAAAGAAACGAGCAAACGTCTTGGTGATTTTATCTATCTATTTATTTATCTATTTTTTATGAAATAGGTATTTAGGTAGAACAGGAAACAGAATGTTGTATGTGAACACACCCAAAAGCTGTACGAGGAAAAATCATTGAATAAAAGTGAGAAGAGAGAAAAGGACGGAGTGTTTTAAGAAATATAATAGGCGTAATAGAAACTGATATCAATTCTGGTGTCACACTTTGAGACTGCACAAACAACAAAATAAACAAGCAAACAAACACAGTCATGTGACGTTGTCCTTGACCGGGCGAAACCTTTGAACAGTCGTGTGTTTTAGCTTCTTGTCCAAAACCTCTGTTTATGGCTGTTTGCAAACAATATTATCTGCACAACACAGTGACACGATACCACTTTCCCGTGCATGGTTTCACCAATACTATCCTTACACACTCAAAAATATCATGTAATGATTCTTTCCTCTTCCCTCTATCCTCCTCCTCTCTCTCTCTCTCTCTCTCTCCCTTCTTTCTCTCTATATATATCTCAGCCATTAACGGCCATTTCGACATCTCCACACATCGTTTGTCCATGTATGGGTCCATGGCCGATTTAAGCACTTAAGACCCTGATGAAGAGGACCTCCATAAAGCAAATGCTGATTGATGCTCACGACACGGCCGAGATTACAAGACGGCTTCAGCGGGAGGCGTCATCGGGGCAGAAGTCATGATGTCTTGCATGAAAGACAAGTGGATCAAAAGCTATAACAAGGGTGATGCAAACAAGGTAATCACAATAAAACAACAGGGCAGGACTCGCAGTAATGGGTATAAATTGGACAAATTTAGATTTAAGAAGGAAGTAGGCAAGAATTGGTTTAATAATAGGGTGGTCGATGAATGGAATAAACTTAGTAACCATGTAGTAAGCGCTGAAACTATCAGTTGTTTTAAAAAACGATTAGACAACTTTATGGATGGGGATGACAGGTGGTGATGGTTACGGAGCTGCCTAGTGTAGGCCTTATGGTCTCTTGCAGTCTCCTTTATTCTTATGTTCAAATGTATATCGAAGAGATACAAAACGAACACCGTGGCGGACAACGTCAAGGCCAGAATGACGGTTAGCATGACTGGGTTATCAGAATAGGCAGCATGATGGAAACCACGACGTTCAGCATGCCAGACAGCATAAAACATTGAGTTCAACATGTAGGACAGCATGATGAAAAGCATGACAGGCGGTATGCCGGACAGCATGATGGAAAGCATGACAGTCAGCATGCCGGACCGCATGATGGAAAGCATGACAGTCAGCATGCCGGACCGCATGATGGAAAGCATGGACTTCAGCATACCGAACAGTATGATGGAAAGCATGGCGCTCACCATGCCAGATAGCATTATGGAAAGCATGGCGTTCACCATGCCGGAGAGCATGATGGAAAATATGGCGTTTAGCATGGCGGACAGCATGGTGGAAAACATGGCATTCAGTATGCCGGACAGCATAATGAAAACCATGCCGTTCAGCATGGCGGACATCATGATGGAAAGCATGGCATTCAGTATGCTGGGGAGCATAATAGATAGCGTGATGGATAATGTGGCGGTCCACATACCTTACAGCATGATGAAAACGAGGCCACAATTAATGTCCGAGACCAGAGAAGAATTGACAGATTTTTTTTTTTTTAATATTTTAGAAAAAAAAAATGTACGCCAGGAGACGGTTAAATGCTGGTCAAAGGTGCCACATTTAACCTGTATGTGTAAAATAACATGGGGGAATGCCACAAGCTACCGATAGATGAAACTCTCTACAACTTAAGAGTTACAAGACTAATAACAGCATTGTAAATCTGTTGTTAAACTTATTGTATTGTAGTGTAAAACTTAACGTTAAATACTCGAGAATTGTATTATTTTGTAAAACTATAATAGAATTATTCAATTACTAAGTTCGAACATTAAACCAAAACAATTACGTAGAGAGAGAGAGAGAGAGAGAGAGAGAGAGAGAGAGAGAGAGAGAGAGAGAGAGAGAGAGAGAGAGAGAATAGAGAAAGAGGGAAAACAGATATAGATATAGAGAGTATTTTTGTGAGTACATGTGTGTGTGTGTGTGTGTGTGTGTGTGTGTGAAAATGTTAATTGTTGACTATGGGTTTACCGACTGGAAGCTCATAGTGGCCGGCAACGGTCCTTGGGTCCACCAACAAATCTTCCCCAGACACTTTCGACTCTCGCCTGTTGCATTAATGTTTCTACGTCAATGCCGATCAGCTTGAGGAATCATCTGTTGTCAGCACTCGTGTAAAAATAAGGGGTGGGGGGGCAAGTAGCCTATGATGACCACACACACACATACACGCACATACATGCACACACACACACACACACACACACACACACACACACACACACACACACACACACACACACACACACACAATATTTATATATATATATATGTATATATATATATATATATATATATATATATATATGTACGTATATACATTCATATATATATATATATTTATATATATATATGTATATATATATATATGTATATATATAATATTTGCACACACACACACACACACACACACACACACACACACACACACACACACATACTTGACAAAGCAGAATATATTCGATAAGTTATGGGTTCAGGAGCCTATAGTAATGCCAACAAGACAATTCTGAGGAGCGTCTGAAGCGAAGAACACTTTTTCAAAACGAAGAAAACATACAAATGGGATAACATATCTTCAGAACACCGGAAATGGTGGGCAGCTGTCCCTGAGAAACAGACAAAGAAATAGAGAGAGAGAGAGAAAGAGAGGGAGAGAGAAAGAGAGAGAGAGAGAGGGGAGAGAGAGAGAAAGAGAGAGAGAGGGAGGGAGAGAGAGAGAGAGAGAGAGAGAGAGAGAGAGAGAGAGAGAGAGAGAGAGAGAGAGAGAGAGAGAGAGAGAGAGAGAGAGAGAGAGATAGATAGAGAGAGAGATAGAGAGAGAGAGAGAGAGAGAGAGAGAGAGAGAGAGAGAGAGAGAGAGAGAGAGAGAGAGAGAGAGAGAGAGAGAGAGAGAGAGAGAGAGAGAGAGAGAGGAGAAATAGAGAGTAGAGAGAGAGAGAGAGAGAGAGGGGGAGAGACAGACAGACAGAGACAGAGAGGTCCGTATTGCGAACAGGTGAAGCTAGGAACCTACTACAGCACTTCCTTGGGGCAGGAGCAATCGCGAAGAATCTCGAGTGCTCTTTGACGAGGACCTGAATGGCTTTAGTGCTCCCGCCCGAGGCCTCGCGAGTCCTCAACACTTCCATAAAAGGAGACGTTACGGCCCCGAGCCCAGAGGGCCATGAAAATTCTCCAGAGTGTTTGCGGAGGTGAAAGAAAGAAAGAAGGGGAAAAAAATTGCTCATTTGCTAGAAAGACATTTCAGAGGAGGTAAAAATGGTGCCAGGTAGGAAATAGTTTGTTTGTGTGTATGTGTGTGTGTGTGTGTGTGTGTGTGTGTGTGTGTGTGTGTGTGTGTGTGTGTGTGTGTGTGTATGTGTGTGTGTGTGTGTGTGTGAGAGAGAGAGAGAGAGAGAGAGAGAGAGAGAGAGAGAGAGAGAGAGAGAGAGAGAGAGAGAGAGAGAGAGAGAGAGCGAGATTATATATATATATATATATATATATATATATATATATATATAGAGAGAGAGAGAGAGAGAGAGAGAGAGAGAGAGAGAGAGAGAAAATCACCTGGGCAACAGTGAGAAAGACTTATACTTTTGCTGTGAGGAACAGATGTTAGCTGGTGAGTCACGTATTATGCGAACTATCAAAATATACTACAGTACGAAGTACAGACTACGAAATAAGAACAGAAACGTTCCATGTCAGCCAGGAGGCGCTTGTGCAGCATATTGAATATTTTAATATTTTATTCTTGTTAACATCAGAAGATTAACGACTTCACATGAATCCCTGACAAAGCTCTAATGGAATATATGCACATTTTCTGCATTGTAAATTTGTATGTATGTGTGTACGTGTATGTGTGTGTGTGCGTGTGTGTGTACGTGTATGTGTGCGTGTGTATGTGTGCGTGTGTATGTGTGCGTGTGCGTGTGTGTGTGTGTGCGCATAC
>NC_134790.1:2441236-2523736 GCF_046742065.1 Oratosquilla oratoria
AGGATATACTTTACAGAGCTATCTCACATAAACAGTGAAGGTTTATGATATTGATATCTGTGTGTGTGAATGTGAATGTGTGTACATGTGTGTGTGTGTGTGTGTGTGTATGTGTGTGTGTGTGTGTGTGTGTGTGTGTGTGTGTCTGTGTGTGTGTCTGTGTGTGTGTGTGTGTCTGTGTGTGTGTGTGTGTCTGTGTCTGTCTCTCGTTGTGTCTGTGTGTGTGTGTGTGTGTGTGTGTGTGTGTGTATGTGTGTGTGTGTGTGTGTGTGTGTGTGTGTGTGTCTGTGTGTGTGTCTGTGTGTGTGCACGTATCTGTTTGTTTGCGTGAATAAACGAGTGATTGAGTGAATATGACAGTCAGTAAGTGACAATACATGCATGGGTTTGTACACAAAAGCCTTAATCCAGGTTCTTTATATCATAATCAACAACCGAGTACAATAAGAGTGTTACTTTCTCAGACACCTTCTCCTTAAGGGTTTCTTTCGTATCGTGTGTCGCACTCCTTTCAATTCTGGTTCTAAAGAAACTTCCTTTAATCCCCTTCGACTTCTAAATTAACCCTTTCCGTGCCGGATGCCATATTCTCTCAGACTCTATCTGCTATTTCCCTTGTTGCTGTGACATTTCTTCAGTAGCAGAGGTGTGAGCAGGTGGAGCAGGGGGGCGGAGCCTGTATGCATACTGTTAACGCTCTCTCTCTCTCTCTCTGTTTTCGTATTCTGCACTTCGTGGTATCAATTCCCACTAAGGGATGATGTGCGCGTGAAGTTTGGAAATTGCATATAAAGTGCATGGCAATGAATAGCAATAAGACCAACCGTACGGGAAAAATGTAAGCATTTTGCAGAAGCAAGACATAAGAAAAAAGAGAAGAGAAGAGAGAGAGAGAGAGAGAGAGAGAGAGAGAGAGAGAGAGAGAGAGAGAGAGAGAGAGAGAGAGAGAGAGAGAGAGAGAGAGAGAGAGAGAGAGAGAGAGAGAGAGAGTCAGAGAAGGACAGTCAGAGAGAGACTGTCGGAAAAATACTGTCAGAGAGAGATCGTCAGAGACAGACTGACAGAAACAGAGAAAAAGAGACAGATAGAGAGAGACAGACAGAGACAGGGAGAAAAAGAGAGACAGAGAGAGACGGACAGAGACAGAGTCAAAATAGAGAAAAAGCGTCGACAGAGCGAGCGTTCAAGAATCCATGAATTTGTGATTCGGGTTCTCACTCAGTTGTTAAGTTTCCTTTTGTCTCCATTCTCGACAGTGTGCAATATTTCGAAGGTCTCCATCGTGTGACCACGTAGGACCTCACGTGTCCCAAGAGAAGACCCCGAGTTCTGGCAGTTAGCTTCTCTTCCCTAAGACAGCACATCTTTGGAATTTTATAACACAAGACTCCACTCCTTTAGGACTCTCAGTGTTCATTCAGAGGGTTGGTAACTAGATTTGGAGTGCATATATTAGGTGAGGCTGCACTAAAAAAAAAGTGCACAGCATCAACATGATTTTATCTTTGTGAATGAACGCTCCTCTGGTGAGGCTCAAAAGTTTTCGGGTTCTTTTCGTCTCTACTTACAGATATTACTTCAAGAATTTCAGATTATTGTTAGTTACAAGACCTTAAGCCTTTATTTGTACAAATTGTGCTAGTCACAGCAGACAGAGTGAAAGATATAGAGAAGGAGTGAAAGATTGCATACTAATTTGGAATAGATATCAGTCATGTCTCGCTGGTCCGAGACTCCGATACCCCAAGGCATTCAAATAATTCTGGCGCAAGTTCGAGACTACAAATGTTATATTTCGAAAAACCTTCCAGCTGCAATTGGCTCTGATAACTTCTTTCCTTCGTTTTTCTCAAATCACGAAATGTTCAGTTTTTTGTTTGGTTTGTAGGACAAATGTATCTTTGTTCTTTTCCATCTTTTTCTATTTGACTTTTTCTCCGCATGTTGTACACGGGGAGAGCAGATGCTGCTAGCGTAGAGGTTTTGTTGATTACATACAGTCCGCTTGGTCAGCAAATTGAATGATTGGTTGAAACTCTTACGTACGGTTGATACATTTCCTATTTTTATGTCTGAAACCAGGCTATTCCATTCACCTCCGTGGCGTTCATGTGTAGCTAAAATGTAGGGTTTATTTTGATTAATTTGTGATTTTGATTCATTTGTGTCACTTTCGTTCTATGATGTTTTATTCGTCTCTGTTTTTTTTTTTTTATCTTTTTTTTATCTGCTCCATTTCGAGTCGACCCTTCCGTACTGAATGGTATTTTTTCTTTTATGCCCAATACTGCGAGGCTATATATTATACACACACACACACACACATTTCCTATTTTTATGTCTGAAACCAGGCTATTCCATTCACCTCCGTGGAGTTCATGTGTAGCTAAAATGTGGTTCATTTTGATTAATTTGTGATTTTGTGATTTTGATTCATTTGTGTCACTTTCGTTCTATGATGTTTTATTCGTCTCTGTATTTTTTTTTTTCGATCTGCTCCATTTCGAGTCAACCCTTCCGTACTGAATGGTATTTTTGCTTTTATTCCCGATACTGCGAGGCTATATATTACACACACACACACACACACACACACACACACACACACAATTTTTTTTCGTATTTGTGGGACCTCCTTTTATAAGATTTTTTTTTCTCAAACAAAAATAAATTCATTTAGAAGTACATCTGTTTTTGAGAATCTGAAGTTGTGCTTACACACATTACATACATACATTATATATACAAACATGCACACATAACAATGAGCAAACAATTTAGTAACAGGCAATATTATAGACGATGCTCGAGATACATTAACTATTACTCGAGTATAAAAATAATACTAATAATACGGACACGTTACGTTACATTACATTACGTTACGTTGTGTTACATTAGGTAACACCAGGGTTACGCTAGGTTACGTCAGATATGTTACTACGAGTTGGTCAAGCCATGTTCGTACATTCAAGATTCTCGTCAAATGTAAATTTGAAAAACTGGAGGACGACTTCCCCTACAGTATTCTAGATTTCCCTAAAGCGGCCCATACACGATCAATTATATTGCGCAATTTCATTGTCAATACTCTGAATTGACAATTAAATTGACCGTGTATGGGCGATATATCGCCCATACACGGTCAATTTAATTGTCAATTCAGAGTATTGACAATGAAATTGCCCAATATAATTGATCGTGTATGGGCCGCTTAAATCTACAATTCACCAAAGTGTCTAATATTCGTATTCTAGGTTTAACTTCTCTTACTTCGTTATTCGGTTTTCTCAATATTTGACGCAAAGGTGATTTGACATTTGGAGATTCGAAAAATAAAAGATTGTTAACTAAATCGTTTCTACTTAAACAAATTCACTGAAGTGGCGTAGGTGTGACAGGGACTTAAATAATGCAGCGAAAATTTGCGTTACTTTAGGTATGATACAATTACGCTATTTTCCATTACGGTTAAGTCTGGTAAGGTTGAATTGTACAAGATTTGGAATTTTGTTGTTGTTGGATAGATATCTGGTTAGCATGCGGGGCAAGAGAGACCGCCTATCGTATGATGGAAAAAAAAGAAATTAACCCACATTTTGCATATAGAAGACTTTGAAGAAAATGGGGTGAACAAGTTAAGTGAAATAGAAAATTAATATATACAAAAATTATATGTAAATGAATCCATGAGATAAGTATGTAGACACATGAACATATACTAATAAATAAACTAATAAATCATAGGTAACAAATAACAAAATAACTTTCGTCTAATGACATCAAATCCCGACAGCCACATAACCCAATGTACGACATTTTACCTAGAATATCCCCCCAACCTCATCTGTAAACAAGTTGCTGAACATTCATCAGGAACTACCAGATGAACAGGGCGTTGAATTCCTTAACCCAGCCCGAGACAGAAACAGCTTTTTCATTGAGGAAAAACACGTAGAACATGCTCCGCGTATTCTCCTGCATAGCCAACACTCCCGTAGGGACCCGGCGAGATCGAGTGACCGATGCTTTTCTTGACTTCGATGCAGCAAAGGTGATGGGACGGGAGGAGGAGGGAAAAGGTCAATCAGAGCACGAGATGGTGCTGCAGGAGATGCACATACACGACACTATGATTCAGGGAACGGAAAAAACGAAGGGAAGATGAGAGAGAAGCAAGGAAAGAACAAGAGAGGAGGAGGGTGTGAAAGAGAAAGAGAAAAAGAGGAGAGAGAGAGAGAGAGAGAGGGAGAGAGCGGAGGGATGGCAAGAGTAAAATGGAATGAGGATGAGGGCGTGAGAGGAAGAGGGCATGTAAGGAAGGGCTAGAGAAAGGGAGGGAGAAAGGGAGAGGAAGGCGAGAGAGAGGGAGGGCGAGAGAGAAGGATGGCGAGAGAGAGGGAGGGCGAGAGAGCGGGGGGAGAGCGAGAGAGAGGGAGGGCGAGAGAGAGGGAGGGCGAGAGAGAGGGAGGGTGAGAGAGAGGGAGGGCGAGAGAGAGGGAGGGTGAGAGAGAGGAGGGAGCGAGAGAGAGGATGGAGCGAGAGAGGGGGGAGAGAGAGAGAGAGGGGAGAGCGGGAGAGTGGGGAGCGAAAGAGAGGGGGGAACGAAAGAGAGGGGGGAGCGAGAGAGAGGGGAGAGCGAGAGAAAGGTGGGAGCGAGAGAGAAGAAGAACGAAAGAGTGGGAGGGGAGGAGAAGGGATGGGTTTAGAGCAGTGGTTTCCAAACTCTCTTACCTGACGCCCCATTTTTGCTTCCAGTAGACCCGCACGCCCCCACTCCCTCTTTTGTTCATGTGAAATGATTCTCACATTTATTTCTTAGCATTGTTCAGGAAAACAGACTTCTGTTTGTATTAAATTTCACTAATGAAAGCCACTCAAACAAATAATAGTACATTCCAGAGACATTTTTCTAAGTAGCTAAATACGAAACGTTTGGTTCAAAGGGAGCAAAAAAAAAAAAAGTTTGAACATTAGCAAATTGGCAAAATTGACTTGCAATTTTAAGAATAGATCATTTGAAAACATGGCATATAATATTTGGAAAGACTCATGAGACTAAGGCACAATTTATGAACTAATTTAGTGAGATGGATGTTGCTGCCTCTTCCTCACAAGATTAGAAATTCTAGAATTGAAGTATTGGGAGTTTGTGACCGAGTCCCTCAGTGGCGTCAGTGTGGTTGGTATCGGTGACGTGTAAGAGGGGGTTTACACGGTCTAACGGTTCGTCGAACGCGGTTCGACAGACACGTGTTTAAAGTGAGGTGTGAACGTGTGAACGGGGTATTTGGTTGTCGAACACGTTGGTTAACCCCAAATACCCCGTTCACACGTTCACACGTGTAAACCCCCTCTAAGGAGAACTAGCTTAATAGAAAACGGGTTGGAGTGAGTGCTATAATCATACTTTGCATGTATGTAATGGCAGATATTTGTTCTTTGAATGATTTTATTATTCTAATTAAACAAATATTTTTGAGCAGATGACTTCACGCCCCCCTTGTATCCTCCTCACGCCTCCTTAGGGGGGCGTGCCCCCTAGTTTGGGAACCACTGGTTTAGAGGAAGGTGAGACGTGGTGTCAAGAAGATGATTGCAAGAAGACACGAGCAAGAGCGGGAGAGGGGGAGAGGGTGGGTTAGACGGGGAGGGGGAGGGGGTGGGTTAGACGGGAAGGGGGAGAGGGGGAAGGGGGGGTTAGATGGGGGAAGGGGGGTTAGATGGGGGAAGGGGAGAGAAGGGTAGGCAAGAGGGGGGGGGCACACAAGTGGAGACATGCATGATGATTCTGCCGGAGAGAAATGAGATACTAAAGTGAAGAGGGGCACAGCAGAGAAGAAAAGAAGAGAAAGGAGTAGGGGGAAGGGGGGAGAGGGGGAGGATGAAGAGGGAAGGGTGTACAGAGGAAAGTAGAATCGGGAAGGAGAAGGGGGGGAAGTGAGGAGGGGGAAGAAGAAGGCGGGGAATTGAGGAGGGGGAATAAGAAGGGGGGATGGACTAACAGGAAAGGGATAGTGGGAAAGGGGTAGTGGGAAAGGGGTGGGGACAAAAGGGAAATTGTGAGGGGGAAAAGGGGGAAAGGGGAAATGAGGAGGGAAATGGGAGGTAGAAGGGGATGTGGGACAGGATTAAGGGACTGGGTAAGTGGGAGGTGGGAAGGGGGTGGGGAGGTCGGGAGGCGGGAAAGGGAGGTTGGAAGAGGGTGGGGAGGGGAAAGTGAGAAGGGAAGAGGAAGGGGGGAAGAAGGGGAGTGGGGAAGGGTGAGGAAAACGAAGTTGGGAAGGGGGAGGGGAAACGGTAGTGGGAAGAGAAATGGGAGTGGAGGAGGGAGTGGGAGTGGGAGTGGGACTGGGATAAGGAGTGGGAGGAATGGAGTGAGGGAGGGGAAGAGTAAAGGTAAGAGAGAAAGGAAGGCGAGGATGAAAGGCGAAGGAAAGGGGGAAGAGGAAGTGGGCAGGGAGAGCGCAGAGGGGGAAAAGGGTGAGAAGATGAAGGAGCAAATGGAAGGAGGAAGGAGTAGAGGGGAAGGGATAAAAGGAAAGGCGTAAGGGGGAAGGTAGGACTGGAAAGAGGAAGGAGGAAGGAGGATGGAGGATGGAGGAACGAGTAGAGGGGAAGGGATAGAAGGAAAGGCGTAAGGGGAAAGGTGGGACTGGAAGGAGGAAGGAGGAAGGAATAGAGGGGAAGGGATAGAAGGAAAGGCGTAAGGGGGAAGGTGGGACTGGAAGGAGGAAGGAGGAAGGAATAGAGGGGAAGGGATAGAAGGAAAGGCGTAAGGGGGAAGGTGGGACTGGAAGGAGGAAGGAGGAAGGAATAGAGGGGAAGGGATAAAAGGAAAGGCGTAAGGGGGAAGGTGGGACTGGAAGGAGGAAGGAGGAAGGAGGAAGGAATAGAGGGGAAGGGATAAAAGGAAAGGCGTAAGGGGGAAGGTGGGACTGGAAGGAGGAAGGAGTAGAGGGGAAGGGATAAAAGGAAAGGCGTAAGGGGGAAGGTGGGACTGGAAGGAGGAAGGAGAAAGGAGTAGAGGGGAAGGGATAAAAGGAAAGGCGTAAGGGGGAAGGTGGGACTGGAAGGAGAAAGGAGTAGAGAGGAAGGGATAAAAGGAAAAGCGTAAGGGGGAAGGTGGGACTGGAAGGAGGAAGGAGAAAGGAATAGAGGGGAAGGGATAAAAGGAAAGGCGTAAGGGGAAGGTGGAACTGGAAGGAGGAAGTAGACTGGGGAGGGGAGAAGGGAGAGCCAGAGATGGAAGCGAGTAGGGTGGAAAGTGAAGAGGGTGGACGGAGAAGGGGGATGGAAGGAGGAGGGGGTGGAAGACGAGAGGGGGGATAAGGAAGGGAATGGGATGGAAAAGAGGAGAAAGAGGGGGAAAGGGGAGTTAGAAGAAGGGGAGGGGGAAGGAGGGAAGGGGTAGAAGGGGAGGGGAGAGAAGGGGAGGGGAGAGAAGGGGAGGGGGAAGAAAGGAAGGGAGAAGGAGAGTGGAAAGAAGGGCAAGAGGAAGAAATTGGAGGGGAAAGAAGAGGAGGGGAAAGAAGAGGAGGGAGAAGAGGAGAAGGGAGGAAGGGAGAGGGAGGGGAAACAAAGGGAAGGGGAAAGGGAGAAAAGGACGTGAGAGGGAGAAGGTGAGAGTAAAAGGGGAAAGGTGTAGGGAAAGGGGGAAGTGAAGAGTAATAAAACAAGTGGAAGGGGAATGGGAAGGGACAGATGGGGGAAGGAAGGGGTCGAGATAATAGAAGGGAGAGTTGGACATGTGATCCATGACGCGAGGAGTAAAGATATATGCGATCTCTATTGGCAAGCTTGTATTCGCCACAACGAGTGATGTGGGGGTTGGAGATAAAGGAGGGGAGATAGGAAAGCTGGAGAATCCCTGGAGATCCGGATGTGGATGGGAGGAGGGAAGGGAGGAGGGAAGAGAGGAGGGGAAGGGAAGAGGGAAGGGAGGAGGGGAAGGGAGGAGGGAAGGTAAGAGGCAAAGGAGGAGGGAAGGGGGAAGAGGAGGAAAGGAGGGAAGGGAGGAGGGAAGGGAAGGAGGGAAGGGAGGAGGGAAAGGAGGAGGGAAGGGAGGAGAGGAGGGAAGGGAGGGGGGAAAGGGAGGAGGGAAGGGAGGAGGGAAGGGAGGAGGGAAGGGAGGAGGGAAGGGAGGAGGGAAGGGAGGAGGGAAGGAAGGAGGGAAGGGAGGAGGGAAGGGAGGAGGGAAGGGAGGAGGGAAGGGAGGAGGGAAGGGAGGAGGGAAGGGAGGAGGGAAAGGGAGGAGGGAAAGGGAGGAGGGAAAGGGAGGAGGGAAGGGAGGAGGGAAGGGAGGAGGGAATTGAGGAGGGAAGGGAGGAGGGGAAGGAAGGAGGGAAAGGAAAGAGGGCAGGGGGAGGAGAAGGAAGGGGAGAGTTGAAGGGAGAAGACACAGGACGTGGAGGAGAGCAAGTAAGGAGGAGGAAGAGGTGTGGGATGAGGAAGACGAAGAGAAGTCAAATGAGAAGGGAGGGGAAGAGGAGGGGGAAGAGAAGGAAAACATGAAGGGAAAGGGAAGGAAGAACATGAAAGGGAAGAGAAGAAAGAACAGGTTAGGGAAGAGAAGAACTGGAGAGGGAAGTGCGGAAAGAGGAGAGGAAAAATCAAAGTGATGAGGAAGGGGAAGAGGAAGGGGAAAGGGAAAAAAGGAGGGGAAGATGAGGAGTAAGAAGAGGGGAAGAAGAGGGGTAAGAGGAGGGGGAGAAAAGGGGGAGAAGAGGTAGAGGGGAGAGGGAGGAGGAGGGGAGTAGAAGGAGGAGAGGAAGGGAAGAGGAGGGGAAGAGGGAGGGAAGAGGAAGGGAAGAGGAAGGGAAGAGGAGGGGAAGAGTAGGAGACAAGAAAGGGATGAGGATGGGGAAGAGGAAGTGGTAGAGGAGGGAGAAATAAGGAGAGGAGGAGGGGGAAGAGGAAGAGGAAGACGAAGAGGAGGAAAACGGGGAGGAGGAAAAATAGGACGAGGAAGGGGAAAAGGTTGGGGAAGAGAACGAAAACAGGAGAGGGAAGAGGATAAGGAAGAAAAAGGCCAGGAAGAGGAAGGGGAAGAGAAGGAAGAGGGGGAAGAGAAGGAAGAGGGGGAAGAGAAGGAAGAGGGGAAGAGGAAAAAATAGGAAGGTGAAGAGGAGAGGGAAAGAGAGGGAACAGGGGAAATAAGAGGGGGAGAGTAAGGGGAAGAGGAGTGAAGAGGAGTGAAGAGGAAGGGGAAGAGGAGTGAAGAGGAAGTGGAAGAGGAGGAGAAGGGGAAGGCGAAGAAAGACGAGGGAAGAGGAAGGGGTAGAGGAGTGAAAAGGTAGTGGAAAAGGGGGAGAGGAAGGGGAGGAGGAGTGAAGAGGAAGTGGACGAGGGGGAGAAGGGGAAGGCGAGGAAAGACGAGGGAAGAGGAAGGGGAAGAGGAGTGAAGAGGAAGTAGAGGAGGGGGAGAAGGGGAAGGCGAGGAAAGACGAGGATAGAGGAAGGGGAAGAGGAAGGGGAAGAGGAAGGGGAAGGGGAGGTAGAAATAGAAGGGAAGAGGAGGTAGAAATAGAGGGAAAAAGAGGAATGGGAGGAGGAAATAGAAGAGGAATGGAAGAGATACGAGACGAAGAAGAGAAGAAAGAAGGGGAGGAAGAAGTGAGAAGGAAGAGAGGAGGGGGAAGAAAAAGGGAGAAGAGCAGGAGGAAGGGAGGAGGAGGAAGTGAGGAGGTGAATGAAAGGGAAGGAGAGGTGGAAGTACAGTGGAAGAGGGGAGTGGAAGAAGGGGAAGGAGGACGGAATATGGTGGAAGAGGTAAGAGAGAGGAGGGAAGTGGGTATTACTAGTCAGTGGAAGACGAATTGTAGACGGATGCTGAGAAGGAAGGGGATAGTCTATGGACAATGGGACGCAGTGAAGGGCGAGTATGGAAGGGATAGTGGAGGAGAGGTGGAGGAGGGGGAGGAGAGATGAGGAGGAGAAGTACTAGGTGGATGGGGGGATACACTGGGACAGAGAGGAGTCGGGAAGAGGTTGGGAAGTACGTCAGGAATGGAAATTGGCTGGGAAGAGAAAAAAGATGTGAAGAAGAGAAACAGGTGACGGGTGTGCAAAGAGAATAACGTGAGAAAGGAGGAAGAAGAGAGGAGGAAGGAGAAAGAAAAAGGGAGGAATAAGGAAGGAAGAAAGAGGAGGAAGAGGAGAAAGGAGGAGGAGGAAGAGGAGGAAGAGGAGAAAGGAGGAGGAAGAGGAGAAAGGAGGAGGAGAAGGAGGAGGAGGAGGAAGAGATGGATACAAAGAGGGGGGAAATGAGAAAGAAGCTAAAGAGTAGGAGGAGAACGAAAAAGGGAAGGACGAAGAAGGAGGACGTAAAGGTGGAAGAGGAGAAGGACATAAGTGTAGGAGGTAGAGGGAAAGACGGAGGGAAAGGGGGAGAAAGAGGAGGAACAGGAAGAAGAGGACGAGGAAGCAGAGGGTGGATAGAAGAAACACGAACGAGTAGGAGTAGGAGGAGAAGAGAAAGAGGATAAGGAGGAACACGCGGAATAGCAAGAGAAGGAAGAGGAACTGGAGGATTAGGAGAAGGAGGCGGAGGAGGAGTAGGAGTAGGAGTAATAGGAGAAAGAGTAGTAGTAGTAGTAGTAGGAGTAGGAGGAGAGGAGGAGGAAGAGAAAGACAAAGACGCGGAGGAGTGGGAAGGAGGAGGAGGAGGAAGGGGAGGAGGAAGGGGAGGAGGAAGGGGAGGAGGAAGAGGGGAGGAAGGGAGGAGGAAGGGGGAGGAGGAAGGGGGAGGAGGAAGGGGAAGGAGGAAGGGGGGAGGAAGGGGGAGGAGGAAGGGGAAGGAGGAAGGGAGAAGGAGGAAGGGAGAAGGAGGAAGGGGAAGGAGGAGGAGAAGGAGGAGGAGGGGGAGGAAGACGAGGAGGAGAAGGAGGACGAGAAGGACGAAGACACGGAGGAGTGAGAAGAAGGAAAAGGAGGAGGAGGAGGAGGGGAAGGAGGACGAGGAGGAGAAGGAGGACGAGAAGGAGGAGAAGGACGAAGACACGGAGGAGTGAGAAGGAGAAGGAAAAGGAGGAGGAGGAGGAGGAGGAGGAGGAGGAGGAAGAGGAGGATGGGAGGAGTAGGAGAAGGGTAGAGAGTAAGAAGAGTAGGAGTAGAAGGAGAAGGAAGAGTAGGAGTAGTAATAGTATAAGGAGGAATAAGAACAGGAGGAAGAAGAGTACAATGGAAAAGAGGAGGAGGAGCAGGAGGAAGAGGAGGACCAGGAGGAAGAGGAGCAGGAGGAGGAGCAATAGGAGGAGGAAGAGGAGGAGGAAGATGAGGGGGAGGAGGAGAGGGAGGAGGATGAGGTGGATGAGGTGGAGGAGGAGGAGGAGGAGGTGGAGGAGGAGGAGGAAGAGGAGGAGGAGGAAGAGGAGGAGGAGGAAGAGGAAGAGGAGGAGGAGGTGGAGGAGGAGGAAGAGGAGGAAGAGGTGGAGGAGGAGGCGAGAAGGAAGAGGAGGAAGAGGAGGACGAGGAGGAAGTGGAGGAAGAGGAGGAGGAGGAAGGGGAGGAGGAGGAGGAAGAGGAAGAGGAGGAAGAGTGAGGAGGAGGAGGTGGATGAAGGGGAAGAGGAGGATGAAGAGGGTGAGGAGGATGAAGAGGGTGAGGAGGATGGGTGAAAGAGGAGGAGGAGGAATAAGAGAAGTAGGGTGGCGAGGGGGAGTGGCTGTCAGGTCGAAGTCATGATGAAGGGTTCCCTCGGGGTTGTCGGAGTGTCTCCGGACGGCCGAGGGGAACGAGGAGAAAGTAGCGGATGGGCTTACGAACTTTACGCCCGCCGGACTGTACGCACTCGTACGCACGTACCACTCCGGACATCCAAACCTGACCCAGTCTTTTCACACGTTTCTGTTCGCCGTATTTCCTTTGTAGTCGATTTTTTTTTTCCAAAGTTGGGTTAAAGTTATAATGAAATATCTATTTGTAGGAAAAGGCTTGTAGCTCTTTATGTGTGTACGTGTTTTTGGCCACGTAATATACGAGTTCTGAAATGAACTCTTTCACTATCTACGCCAGTACAGGTGCTGGCTGCCTCACTATGTACACATGCAATACAACGGACGGTCACAAAACGTACATAAACACTGCAGCGAACACGCCTACACCAAATATTTTTTTCGGGGTACTTCTTTGTTGCTTTTCGAAAACAAATGTAAATACATATAAAAAGCGCCGTGACAGCACGTGGGTTGGTGCTGGGATGTACTTTTGTGAATTTGTGATTCCATTGTGGAAGCTTACACAACAAATACCAAAAGGTGTCAATGATAATGTTACGGAAAGTATCGTGCAAGCTTCCAACACGTACTTCCACATTACGTTGTAAATGCACAGTATTTCCCATTCCACGTTAGGGGGGAGTGAATTAACAACTGGGGAAGACTTCAATACAATACTACGAATGAACAAAGAACAGGCAAGGTACGTTTATTTGTGATAACTTTCTATTACAAAATAATTATATAAGTGATAATTCTCTATTAGAAATAATAATATAAATGATAGCTTTCTATTAGAAATACTAATATAAATGATAACTTCTGTTGCGATATATCCTGAACGATAACATAATACATAATAGAAAGAAAAAAATAATAATGATGAAATGGAGCTCAAATTGGAATCTACCTTAGTAAAGCAGTCTACCTCATACATCTACACGTTCGATGCACAAGACCCCTTAGTGTGTTATGGAGCCTACACTACGTGTTGGGGACATACGTTTCGGTTATATCTCAAAAGTACGTCGGAGAGGAAGGAGAAAGGGAGGGAGAAATTGGAGCATCAAAAATACAAATTACACATAATGGCCACCAAGTTAACGCTAAAGGAAAACTCGGACTACCCAGACAAAAAAAGGTTTTCTAAAGTTAACCCGAGAAGCAAGAAGGGAAGGTGGGGGGCGGGAAGGAGGGAGGGGGAAGGGCACAGGGGGAGTAGAGTGATAAGAAGGAATGAAAGAGGGGAAAAAGGGAGAGAGGGGGGAGTAGAGTGATAAGAAGGAATGAGAGAGGGGAAAAGGGAGAGAGGGGAAAAAAGGGAGAGAGGGGGGAGTAGAGTGATAAGAAGGAATGAGAGAGGGGAAAAAGGAGAGAGGGGAAAAGAGAGAGGGGTGGTGAAGAGTGATAAGAAGAAATGAGAGAGGGGAAAAAGGGAGAGGAGTGAAAAAGGGAGAGGGGGGAAGGGAGATAGGGGAGAGTAGAGTGATAAGAAGGAATGAGAGAGGGGAAAAAGGAGAGAGGGGAAAAAGAGAGAGAGGGGGGTGAAGAGTGATGAGAAGAAATGAGAGAGGGGAAAAAGGGAGAGGGGGGAAAAAGGAGAGCGGGGAGAAGGAATGAGAGCGGGGAAAAAGGAGAGCGGGGAAAAAGGGAGAGAGGGGGGAGTAGAGTGATAAGAGGGAATGAGAGAGGGGAAAAAGGGAGAAAGGGGAAAAGGGGAGAGAGGGGGTAGTAGAGTGATAAGAAGGAATGAGAGAGGGGAAAAGGGGAAAGAGGGGAAATGGGAGAGAGGGGGGAGTAGAGTGATAAGAAGGAATGAGAGAGGGGAAAAAGAGAGAGGGGAAAAAGGGAGAGGGGGGTAGAGTGATAAAAAGGAATGAGAAAAGGGAACAGGGGAGAGAGGGGAAAAAGGGAGAGAGGGGGGAGTAGAGTGATAAGAAGGAATGAGAGAGGGGAAAAAGGGAGAGAGGGGGAAAGGGAGAGAGGGGGGAGTAGAGTGATAAGAAGGAATGAGAGAGGGGAAAAGGGAGAGAGGGGAAAAGGTAGAGGGGAAAAGGTAGAGAGGAAGTATAGTGATAAAGAGGAAGGGAAAGAAGGAAATGAAGAGAGAGAAATAGGGAAAGTGGAGGGATGGGAAGGAAGGAAGGAGGAAGGTAGTGGTGGAGATATTGGGGGAGGTATGGATGGAGGTATGGAAAGAGGTCTGAGGGAGGTATGAAAGGTGGTATGGAAGGAGTTTGAAGGTCGATAAGGAGGACAATAGGGTATGGAGAAAAATGGAAAAGAGGGTAAAACGCGAGAAGGGAGGGGAGGGGAGGGGAGGGGAGGGGAGGGGAGGGGATGGGAGGGGAGGGGAAGGTAGGATAAGGATGTGAGAAAATAAAATTAATAGATAAATAGAAAAAGAAAGAAAAAGATAAACAACTAAGTAAATCAACAATAATCAACTCCTCTGGCATAACTTTTAAATAAACACTAAAAACAATACTTCTAAATCTAGAGTTACAGTCCAGAAAAACTTTAAACTAAGCAGTAGGACCGATCAAAGCTGTCTCAAATCTCTTGGCTAAGAACATTAATATGTTTAATAGCCGAGTGTCACTCCCATTAATGGGTTATTAACTCCTTCCATACCAGTTGGTGCTTTTTCTTCTACTCTAACTGCCTCCTGGTTGTTACGTTCATCACCGTGGCTCCATTTACGGGACGATGGGATTACAGCTTCTCAACATGAACTCCTTCCAAACTGGATGGTACTACATTTTATTGATCCATTTTCCTTGTATTTTATTCTATTTATTTTTATTTTACTTCATTTGTCTTTACTTTACTTTCTTTAATTTCTATCTGTTTTTATTCATTTTATTTATTTATTGTTTCTTTCAATTCCGGTTACTGTAAGACTTCATATTTATCTCCCTCTAACCCTTCGGTCGTGTGATCAAGACGAGAAGAATCAATGAAAGCAACAAAGAAAATTGATAAGAAATATATACAAGAAGATACGAGAGATAAACAATAATATAGTGATTACATAAAGAAATATGAGTAGCTCGAAAATAAAAGAAATTATTAAGAATGTGAATAAAGAAGGGTGATAAGAAGCTTAGAAGGAAGAAAGATAATGAATACTAAATACATCACAGTTCTTTAATGCATCAAAGTCAGATAATTCTATTCACTAATGGAAATAGTATCCACACAAGGATGGATATCAATCGGTCTCTTCGAGAGGTCAACCAACTTTTTTCCAGTTCTGAGGTATGTACGTATGAAGGAAAATAAGGAAAATAAACCCATGGAGAATAATGTAGGAAAAAGACATTAAGGTCCAGATAAGAGACTGTCAGCGGCAGTAAAAAAAAAAAAAAAAAAAAAAAAATCTATGTAGAAAGGAAAGGTAGTCTGTCTCCATACAACACAGAAGAATCTCAATCGGCTTCTTCAAGAGGGCAACCAACTTCTTTCCGGTTGGGAAGTATGAAGAAGGAAAATAAATCCGGGAAGGAATATTGGAATTAGACATTCATGCCCAGATGGGAGACTATGTCAGCGGCAGTAAAGAAACGGGGAAAAAAAATCCTTGTAGAAGGGAAGGGTAGACGGGACCTTCGTATAGGCCAGGAATTTAAAATACATAAACACAAAGGCCGTATGGTAGAGCAGAAAGAGTAAAGATTGATCAAATACATAAATGAACGGACGGGAAACATGGCGAGCCTGGAAGAAGTCAAGAAAGGATAAGAAAAGAAAAAAAAAAAAAAGGAAGAACACTAAAACCGGTAAAGAATGTAAGCAAAGTAAGAGCCAGTAAGGCGAAGGCAAGAGTAAGGCCGTCAAGGCAGACGAGTAAAGTAAGGCCGATTCGGAAAGAGGGATAAGTAAGGAGCGGCAGAGTAGATAAGTAAACCAAGTAAGCCAGTAAGAACACTCTGGTCCCCCAGACACGGAAATCTCAGGCAGACAAAAGTGCACAAAGTGCCCGAGGCACCGGACGAGCGGCCTTACGAGTGGCGGTGCTAGTGGTAGTGGAGGTGGCGATGGTGGTGGTGGCGGTGGTGGTGGTGGTTGTTTTGGTGGTGGTGGTTGTTGTGGTGGTGGTGGTTGTTGTGGTGGTGGTGGTTGTTGTTGTGGTGGTGGTGGTGGTGGTTGTTGTGGTGGTGGTTGTTGTGGTGGTGGTGGTTGTTGTGGTGGTTGTTGTGGTGGTGGTGGTTGTTGTGGTGGTGGTGGTTGTTGTGGTGGTGGTGGTTGTTGTGGTGGTGGTGGTTGTTGTGGTGGTGGTGGTTGTTGTGGTGGTGGTGGTTGTTGTGGTGGTGGTTGTTGTGGTGGTGGTTGTTGTGGTGGTGGTTGTTATGGTGGTGGTGGTTATGGTGGTGGGGGGTTGTGGTAGTGGTGATTGTAGTGGTGATTATGGTGGTTGTGATTGTGGTGGTGTTTTCGGTGGTGATTGTGGAGGTATTTGCGGTAGTGGTTGTGGTAGTGGTGTTATCAATAATGTCGTGGTTGTGTTATTAGTATGATAACGAAGGTGGCAGTGGCGTTGATGGTGGTAGAAGTACTGGCATCAAGAGCGGTTGTGGCAGTAATGGTATTGGGGACAGGGGCGGTGGTGATGGTGTTACAATACTACCAGTAAAGTCGGTGGGGTGGTGAGCAGTGGTGTTTGTCTTTTCGTTCCTGGTCGTTACGGTGAAAGTGGTGATAATGAGAGTGTGAGTGAATGGTGGGATTAGCGAAGTCGAGGGCAGTTCCGGTAAGAATTGTGATGGTATCGGTGGTAGTGGCATTGGTGATGATAAGAGTAGGGGCTCATGTCTTTGATGGTGATGGTGGTGGTGATGAGGAAGAGGCGGTGGTGGTGATCATATTATTGGTGGTGGTGTCGAGTGTAGTAGTGGTGTTGACATCTTAGGAGAACGAGTAAGCCTGAGAACGCATTAGCTGACAACCAGGGTCGAAAGGTCTGGTTTTTGAAGAAGAGTGCAGAGCCAGGGCGCTGATGTGGGCAAGAAAATACGATTGAAGAAAGAATGAATGAATGAAAAAACTAATAAAAATAAATAGACAAATAAATAGATAAATAAATAAACAGTAATAATAATAATAATAATTAAAACAACAATAGTAATAAATTATATTTAAGAAATCAACAAATAAATACACATGGAAATTAATAAACAAAAAATACATACATACACACACACACACACACATATATATATATATATATATATATATATATATATATTATATATATATATATATATATATATATATATATATATATATACACACACACACCAAAGGTTTTTCCCCCGTTACAAGGAAAGTAGCCAAAAACAAAGGCATAAAATCCACTCCCACCTATTCCACTCCCATTTACCCCCCCTCCCTCCCTCTTATATTGGGTCCTCCTTGATGACGGGTCACTTCTGCCTTTTGCCCAATGCCCTGGGTCAAAAGCAATGTGGCAAGGTACAGCACACGCACGCCACATTGAAGTCTTATTTTACAGATTCATTCAGGCATACTTCTCTAATACCACTCTGTTGCATTAGTGCATTCTAGCAGAATTAATTTTTCCTAAGATATGAACCCTCTTCTTATGACTAGAATTAACAACACACGAACGCGCGTGTGTCCGTATGTGTGCGCTGACAAGCGATTTTATTCACTCGAATTGAGTTCCCTAAGCAGAAAAGGAGCAAGGCTTAAGATGTCTGGGATCTTTGTTCAGGACCATGGGAACTTGTATGGAGAGTTTTGTAGTAAAGAACGAACCACTTCATTCGCCTGGGGCGGTTCCTACACGTTGAGATGTCCATATCGTACATTGTTACTGACGGCATAGGGGTGTTATCGATGAGGTCACGTGGGTGAGGGCAATCGTATTCTGTCCATACATTGTGTCAATACATTGTGTCAATACTACTTACCGTCAAGCGGCCGCATTCGAAATATCACTCAGACCGGGGATTGTCGGTAGTGGTTGACCACAACAAATGCTAATAAATAAAAAATATATATATAAATAATAATAATAAAAAGAACAAGAAAGTCTGTCAAAAATATATTAAGGTGATTTTATACAGCTGGACTGAAGGAACGTGAGATGAAGGGACGAGGAAAAAAAAAAAAAAAAAAAAATCTTTGGTCCGAAGAATCGCTGCTCTTTTCGAAAAGTTGACTCGAAAAATGAGCGTTTCAGAAGGACTTTAGACTTGGAAGCTGAAGTCAGCTTTTCCATTGCCCGAGAGTTGCCGTCGCCTTCCAATATATAAGACCCTTGCCATACCCCATGACGCGTTGGTTTCGTCTTCATTTTCTAACTACAGATGCACGGGGGCGATAACATGTGTCTACCGATGTCTGGTACTTGTTTCGTTTGTTCGAATAAATAGAGCAAAAGTAATAGTATTATCTCTTGGGGGGAAATTCTTAGCCAAGGGAATAGACAACACGTGAGCTGCTTTGCCTGAAGGGGAGGTTAAAGAAGGGTACATAAGATCTAATTTAACTGTGGCCGAAGCCATCAACTCTGCTTTATACAGTCTACAAGCAAAACCAGAGTAACTAGCAGTTACCGAGAGCAGTTGACAGAAGGTGCCTGTTAGTATTTTGTTCTGATTATCCTCACTGGGTGTGAATTGAATACATATAAAATATTCGGAGCAGGCAAGATAAAAAAAAAAAAAAAAAAAAAAAAAAATCCTAAGCTCTTTGTCTCTTCCACCTCTCCCACACTCTTCCTCCTCTTCATCTGTTCTTCCTCCACCTCCCTTTCCTTCTAACCCCCTCCTTCCGTCTTCTCTCCATTCCTTTTCCTCCTCCTCCCTCTTCTCTCTCCACATCGCCCCTGCCCTCACCCTCCTCTCCATTTCATTTCTCTGACCTTTTTCATACCTTCCCTACATATTTCTTCCACACTCGCAGATTCTCCTGTACAGCGGAGCTGCCACTCCTTGCCCTTCTAACCCCGAACTCCCATCCTCCCACATTGTGCCTGAAAAGAGGATCAACCCTCATGAATTGATGCCCACGTCAGGAGCCGCTCTCCTCCACCTCCACTTCCTCTTCTTCCTCCTCTTCCACCACCTCCTCCTCCTTCTTCCTCCTCTTCCACCACCTCCTCCTCCTCTTCTTTTTCCTCCTCCTCCACCTCCTCCTCTTCTTCTTCCTCCTCCTCCACCTCCTCCATCTCTTCCTCCACCACCTCCTCCTCCTCTTCATTCTTATTTTCCTACTCACCCTTTCCCCCACCCCCCCGTGCACAGTCCACTCTTCTTCCTTCTCCTCCACCACCTCTTCCTCTTCCGCCACCTCCTCCTCCTCCTCCTCCTCATTCATATTTTCCTGCTTACCCTTTCCTCCACTCTCACGCACGCAGTCCACTCTTCTTCCTCCTCCACTTCCTCCTATACCTCTTCTTACTTTACTTCCTTATTTCTTTCTCCTCCCAATTCTCCTTTGTTCACCCCCACATCCTTTTCTTCCTCTTGTTCTTCCTTTGCTACCTCTCTTCTTTCCTCCTATTTATACATTCGCCTCCATTTCATTTTCTTCCTCCTATTCTTCCTTTACCTCCTATTTCTACACTCACCAATCACCTCCTCTTCCTCCTCCTCCAACTCCTCCTAATCTTCTTTCTCCTTTTCCTTCTCCTCCCCTACTCTTTTCTTCTTCCTCCTCCCCCTCTCTCATTTTCCTCCTCCTCCTCTTCTTCCCACTATTTCTCTTCCTCTTTTCCATTTCGTTCTACTACACCTACCTTCACCTTCAATTCCAACTATTATTCCACCCGCCTCGTTCACCTTTTCCTCCTCCTCCTCCATTTCTTTATTTTCCTCCCACATTACCACCTCACTCTCCAACACCACTACCTCCACATCTTTCTCCACCACTACATCCTCTTCTCCTCCCTCCACTTCCCCATCCTCCCCATCTTTCTCCTCCACTACCACTACTTACGCTTTCATCATCCCGTCTCTTATTCCTCATATCCCTCACCAACCACATCTTTTATTCTTACTTTGTCTTCTTTTCTTCTTCCTCTTCTTCATCTTCCTCTTCTCCCTTCCCTTCTCCTCCTCCTCTTCTTCATTTCTTCCTATTCCTCCTTCTCCTCCACCTCCTCCTCCTCTTCTTCTACTTTTCCTCTTCTTCATCTTCTTATACTTCCTTCACTTCTCATCCTCCTCCTTTTCCTCCACCTCCACTTCCTCCTCCTCTTCTACCTTTCCCCTTCTTCATCTTCTTCTTCCTTCATTTCTCCTCCTTCTCTTCTTTATCTCTTCCTGTTTCTCCTCTTCCTCATCCTCCACCTCCTCCCCTTCCCCCTCCTCGTCGTCGTCGTAGTCTTCGTCTGCCGTTGCCGCAAGTAAGTCCATGCAGCTTCTTCTTCTTCTTCTTCTTCTTCTTCTTCTTTGTGGGTGTGCCGCAGCACCTCGAGACTCCATCCAACATCATTTGGAGTTGGCGAGTCGGGAGCCGGACAGAGAAAAGAGCAAAGTGGCCCCCAGGAGGGGAAAAGTACGTCGAGGGGTTGGGTTTGCTGTGAAAGAGGGGAAAGCAAGGGGAAGAATGGAGGTAGGAGAATGAAAGGGGATAAAGGGAAAGTGAGGGGAGAGCTGGAAAATGAGAAGAGAGGAAAAAGGATGGAAGAAAATGAAAAATGAAATGAGAGGAACGTGAAAGGAGACGGGGAAAGTGAGAGGAGATGAAAGTGAGGGGAGAAAGGGAAAGTACATCGAGGGGATGGGGCTGATGTGAAAGAGGGGAAATAAGGCGAAGAGTGGCGGTGAGGGGATAGATTGAAAGTGAGGGGAGAAATGGAAAGTGGGAGAGAGGAAAGTGAGGGGAGAGAGGAAAGTGAGGGGAGAAAGGGAAAATGAAAAGAGGAAACTGAGGGGAAATGAGAAAGTAAATGAGGAAGTAAAAGAGGAAGGAAAAGTGAGAGGAAAGTAAAGCGAAGAGAAAGGGAACTTGAGGGGAGAGAGGGAAAGAAAGGGGAGAGAAATAAATTCAGGGAAAGAAAGTGGGAAATGAGGGAAAATTAATGGAAGGCGTGAAGGAAGGCGTGAAGGAAGGCGTGAAGGAAATCGTGAAGGAAGGCGTGAAGGAAATCGTGAGGGAAGGCGTGAAGGAAGGCGTGAAGGAAATCACGAAGGAAGGCGTGAAGAAAAATCGCGAAGGAAGGCGTGAAGGAAATCGTGAAGGAAGGCGTGAAGGAAGGAGTGAAGGAAGGCATGAAGGAAGGCGTGAAGGAAGGCGTAAAGGTACGCGTGAAGGAAGAAAGACATGAAAGAAGTCGTGAAGGAGGCATGAAGGAAGGCGTGAAGAAAGGCGTGAAGGAAGGCGTGAAGGAAGGCGTGAAGGTACGCGTGAAGGAGGAAAGAAAAGAACGAAGGAAGGGCTGAAACAAGAAACGAGTAAATTATACGAGACAGGAAAGTAGAAAGGAACACCAGGACGGAAGACGCTGAAGGAGATGGAAAGAGAACGAACGACAGCCAGCGAGGAAGCTTAAAGGAGAAAAGAAGATAGATAATTCCAAATTCATTTACCTATTTTCTTTTTATTCATTCTTTTACTCGTTCATTCATTCATGTCTTGGAGATGAGGACGTAGAAGAGAAAATGACTTAGTAGTGATAGAAAGATCAGCTGAAGGAAAACACGGGAAGAATGACGAAGGAAAAGAAAAAGGACATTTTGGATCGACGGACGAAGAGTCTGGGTGTAAAGCAGGGGAAGAATCCAGTGCCAGTCTTTGGAGGGATTGTGAAAAAGAAAAAGGAGAACCGAAGAAGAAGAAAAAAAGTGAAGAGAGGAGGGGAGCCATTGTCTGGTAGAAGGAATGGTGAGGGAAGGAGAGAAGAGAGTTAGGACAAAATATTCTTCACTGAATGGAAGAGAAATACTTTTTGTTGTCTATTTTTGGGTCAGTTAAGACTAACATTATGGTCATTCAAATGAAGGGTGGATTTCATGTGGAATTAGCCTTGGCTACACGTGGAAGGTCTGTCGAGAAGGAAAGAGAGATTACAAAGGTTAGGAACGAATGAAAGAAGGTTGTGTTGACCCGAAGGGATATTCTTCTCATCTTCTCACACGGTGAATCGGTGTGAGATAAAGCAACTACTTATGCCGGCCCATGTTGTGAAAGCGCTATGCCTCGCTGCATTGGTTTGGATCCAAATAATGTGGCTGATAACAGGAGGACCCTTCATTCCCGAGGCGCAGAGATAGGTTTGACTCAGTAGGCTTTATTTATGATGTGGGTCTGCACTTTCATTTAGTCATCCCTCACTGTATAAATAAGAATACATATATAATACATACATGCATACAAAAAAAAGATATATACATATATGTATGCATGTATGTTTATCTAAATTTTCAAGAATGAACAGAATGAACTCAATTTCCATGTTTTAAGATATTCAAACTCCCAAAGATGTGAGAATCTTGAATCCAAAATTACGATGTACGAGTTGACAACTTTCACGGCCGGTACATCACGAACCCCCCAACTCCCACCACACGTACCCCCACCCCCGCCCAAATTGCGGAAGTGGGGTGATACGAGAGCAATAGGGGAGAGAGAGTAAGAGAGTGCGAGAGAGAGAGAGAGAGAGAGAGAGAGAGAGAGAGAGAGAGAGAGAGAGAGAGAGAGAGAGAGAGAGAGAGAGAGAGAAAGGGGTAGAGAAAGAAAAAAGAGAGAAAGGGAGGAGGGAGAGAGGGGGAGAAAAAAACAAAGAGAGAGAGAGAGAGAGAGAGAGAGAGAGAGAGAGAGAGAGAGAGAGAGAGAGAGAGAGAGAGAGAGAGAGAGAGAGAGAGAGAGAGAGGCTTAGAAAGAAGCTGCGAAAGAGACAGAAAGGAGAAAAGACAGAGAGAGTGAGAGAGAGAGAGAGAGAGAGAGAGAGAGAGAGAGAGAGAGAGAGAGAGAGAACTAAAGAAAGACCGAGAGTGTTTCATAGGCACCTGGGTAGGAAAGGGGGAAGGAGAAATTATATGACGGGGAAGAGAAACATACAAGGAGAAGTGGGAGTAATAAAGCAAGTTTAAAAGAGGAGAACATACATAATGCGAAGAAGGAAGGGGAGGGCCAAGTAAGGGGGAGAAGAGAGTGACCGACCGACCAACCGTCTCACTCGGTCCTGACCGTGAGCGTCTGCACATACAGTACATTGTCCAGCAGCTTTTAGAGTAAGATTGTTGGGTCCTGTCTTGGAAGGTATGTGTGCTTCTTGCACTAGAACGATCTATCTTTCTCCCCCCCCTCTCTTTCTATCTTTCTTGTTCTTGCTCATTTTCTTGCTCTCTCTCTCTCTCTCTCTCTCTCTCTCTCTCTATATATATATATATATATATATATATATATATATATATGTATATATATATGTATATATATGTATATATACATGTATATATATATGTATATATATATGTATATATGTATATATATATATATATAGAGAGAGAGAGAGAGAGAGATTTTGAATGATAGAGGAGAGAGAGAAGGAAAGATAGACAGAGATAGTGAGAGAAAAAGAGAGAGAGAGAGAGTGTGTGTGTGTGTGTGTGTGTGTGTGTGTGTGTGTGTGTGTGTGTGTGTGTGTGTGTGTGTGTGTGTGAGTGTGAGTGAGTGTGAGTGAGTGAGAGTGTGAGAGAGTGTGAGAGAGTGTGAGAGAGAGAGAGAGAGAGAGAGAGAGAGAGAGAGAGAGAGAGAGAGAGAGAGAGAGAGAGAGAGAGAGAGAGAGAGAGAGAGGTGTGATCTTGGTGGACATGGAGGGAGAAATTTAATAGAAAGTCGAAAATTCTGGAAATGGTGAGGGGAGAGCGTGTGCGAGGATTAGGCAACGGGAGGACGGGAAGGGAAGAGCGTGCAAGGATGATGAAGAGGAGGGGAAAGCAAAGAGGAAGAGGAGAAAGAGGAAGAAGGAGGAGGACGAGGAAGAGGAGGAAGAGGAGGAAGAGGAGGAGGAGGAGCAACAGGAGGAAGAGCTGGAGGAAGAAAAGGAGGAAATTGAGAGAGAAGGGGGGTGAAGGATGAGCGTGACTATGAAAGTGAGAGAGTGAAGAAGAGGAGGCTGAAAAGGAGGAGGAAGAAAGGAAGAAGAATGAAGAGGAGAAAGGTGAAGAGGAGGTTGGTGAAGAGGTGAAGAGTGAAGAAAGCGGTGAAGAGTAGGAACATGAAGAGGAGATGAATGAAGAGGAGATGAATGAAGAGGAGGAAGGAGAAGGGGAGAAGGATAAAGAGGTGAAGAGGAGGAAGGTGAAAAGGGATGAAGAGCTGGATAGTGGAAAGGATGGTGATAATGAGAAGGATGAAGAAGAGTGGTTTTAAGATAAAGGGGAAGGAAGAAGAAGGGATGAAGAAAGAAGAAAAGGAGGAAGAAGAGAAGGAAACCAGGAAGTGGAAAAGGAAGAGGGAAATAAGGAGGAGGAGGAGGAGGAGGAGGAGGAAAAGAAGAAAGAAGAGGAATGTTATTAAGAGAATGGGGAAGGAATAAGAGAGGATGTAGAAGGAAGAAAAGGAGGAAGAAGAGAAGGAAAACCAGGAAGTAGAAAAGGAGGAGGGAAATGAGGATGAGGAGGAAGAGGAGAAGAAAGAAGAGGAATGTTATTAAGAGAATGGGGAAGGAAGAAGAGAGAATGGGGAAGGAAGAAGAGAGGATGTAGAAGGAAGAAAAGGAGGAAGAAGAGAAGGAAAACCAGGAAGTAGAAAAGGAGGAGGGAAATGAGGATGAGGAGGAAGATGAGAAGAAAGAAGTGGAGAATATTTTCATTAGCATTGACTGTTGGCTCTATCCTTAGGGATAATGTGACACTGAAGAGTTGGAGTCAAAGATGAAGTAGAGAGGAGGTTTCATGGAAACAGAAGAACTGAGGTGTTGAAGAAGATAAAAGTGATCCGTATTCTTTCTCTCTTCGAGATTAGTTTCGAGTTGTGTAAGAATGTTGAGTGCCTTGGATGTCACCAAAGGTCCGAAGATACTAAAAAAAATCATACGGTAGGACAGAGATTTAAAAAAAATAAGAAAGAAGAAGAGGAGACGGAAAAGAGGAAGGAAGAACAGGAAGAAAAGGAATAAAAGGACAAGGAAGAAGTGAAGATGGAAGCAAAAGAGAAATGTAAAGAGTGAGAAAGAAGAATAAGAGCAAGAGAAAAAGGAAGAAAGTGACGAGATAGAGCAAGAGAAGAAAGAAAGAGGAGAGAAAGAGGACAAGGAAGAAGAAAAGGAGAAAAAGGAAAAGGATGAAAGGAGAGTAGAAAAAATCAATAATGGTAAAGAGGAGTATTGTAAAGAATGAAAATTGCAAGAGGTGACAAGAGAAGAGATATAGCAGGAGAGAGACAAAAAAGAAATGGTATAAACAGCCGAAAAATAGAAATAAGAAAGGAAGAGGGGAAAGAAGAGAAAGACGAGGAAGAAGAAATGTATAAGGATAAGAAAAAGAGCAAGAGGAGGAGTACCAAGAAGAGGTGAATGAGGAAGAGGAGTATGGTGAGGAGAACGAAGAGTTGGTGAAGGAAGAGAAGTTTGTGGAGGAGGAGGAGGAGGAGGAGGAGACGGAGAAAGAAATGTTAAAGAAAGGAACGAAAGAAGAGGAGAAGAGGAGAAGAGGAGAATGGGAGAAGGGGTGAAAGAGAAAGAGGTGATAATGGGCACAATGGAAAAGAACGGAAAATCATAAAGAAGAAGAAGGGAGGAGGGGTAGAAAGGAGGAGAAAGAAGGAGGAGGAAGGTAAAGGGAGAAAGAAGCAGAATTAGAGAGAAGAAAATAGGAAGGAAAAAGGAGGAAAAGGGGTAGTGGATGTAGGAGTGAGATGGTAGGGGGAAGGAGGTGACATCGAGAGGCAGCGAAGGTATAGGGAAAGGTGGGGGGTAGGGGAAGACCGAAGATGGAAAGGGGAGGGGAAGAAAGGAGTACAGAGAGGAAGAAAGGAGTACAGAGAGGAAGGGGCAGTGGGAGAAGGGAGAGGGAGAGGGAGAGAGAATGGGAAGAGTTAGGAGAAAGGAGGAAGAAAATGAGAATGATACGAAAAACAAGGAAACTTAGGTGGAGAAGTCACGGCTTAATGAAAGCAAGGTCATGTTCCCTTTAAAACCTTGTACTACATAAACTTTTTTCCTAATGGTAAACTGACAGCTTTTCTGCTCTACAGGGGGCACCCTTCCTCCTCCTTTTCCACCTCCACCAAGATCTCGACCTCGACCTCGATCTCGACCTACTGCTCCTCCTCCTCATCCTTGTCGTCCTCTGCCCTCAGCTTCAAATTCTTCTGCTAGAAAGACTTGGGGCCTCACGTCCCGAGTAACACTTTTACTTTTTCTCTTGTTGTCACTGGGTTATTCATTTCGTCTCCTTCAGGCTGTTTCCTTCATCTCTGCGGCACCACCTCTCGAGTGATATTTAGTGAACTCTTTAGTGACTACTTGAGCTTCGGTACTATGCAGATGTCTTCCTAGGCTGAATCGATCATCTACAACAGCCTCTCTTATCTCCTCTCAGCCTCATCTATTTCATAAAAAAATATATTCTAACTTTTTATTATGGTGAGATTCTTCTTGTGTAAAGAACGTCTCCTGAACTCAGCACATCTCTCATCTTAGCTTCACAAAATTAATTTTGCCGGAAAAGTCTTTTCTGACCTTTTCATTGCAAAGGAGTTCCTCTTGACCAGTTATTCTTCATTCTAATTTCTCGGGTATCCCCTGCTTATGTAATACTGTTCACTAGCGCCCTCAAGATCAACTTGACACTGAATAGAATCGTCTGGAATCCATAATGTTCCACTTGTTTTGGTTTGTGGTTCCCTGTAGCCTCCAAAGTGACCCCGAAGAATCACTTTTGTTTTTAGAGTTCAAAAGTCCTGAATTTGGGGTCCTCGGACTCTTGAATGTCCGCGGAAACCATCCAGAGTCCGTGTGGTCATAACTATTTGTGTAAGAGTTTCTTTTGTAAAGAATATCATCATATCGAATCCCTACAATTCATATTATCTAGAACTTTTAAGGGGTTTCCATGATATACGAGTGTTTCCAGGATGTATGTTTTCATGGTATATGATATATATTCCATGACCTCAGTGGGGGGTAGCCGAGGCAAAAAGCTTGAAATACTCTGGGTCTTTGTCACTTTAGTTTGAAGAAATCGTCTAAGAATACCTCCCTAGTCCGATGATGGTTTTATTTATCTACTTATTCATCTATTTTCTATTTCCTTGTTTATTTATCAATATATTTTTCAATAATTATCACTTTAGATTGAAGAAATCGTCTAGGAATACCTCCTCAGTCCGATGATGGTTTTATTTATCTACTTATTCATCTATTTTCTATTTCCTTGTTTATTTATCATTATATTTTTTATAGTTATCACTTTAGATTGAAGAAATCGTCTAAGAATACCTACAACGAGTATACCCTCCTCCGTCCGACGATGATTTTATTTATCTACTTATTCATCTATTTTCTATTTCCTTGTTTATTTATCATTACATTCTTTATAGTTAAAGCCGGAAACTTTCTTCAACTCTGAGGCATGCCTCGAATGAAGATTTGTCAGGTGAATTTATTCAGCCGAGGGGAGGAACCCGGAGTAGCCTAAAGGTGTTAAGGTAAGCTGATAACGATAAAAGCGGCACGTCTAGCCCCTAACACTGTTTTCCACGTAAACATTTCTCCCCAGGAGGCAATTCGAAAGCTTCGAGGAAAACTGGCCTCGCGCTTCTTCCGCGACACTAAATTCTTCTGTATTTCCACAAAAGAGTCTCAGCGGCCCTCAGAGAGACTCGGGAGTGCCGTAGTTGGCTCTCTGGATGGCTCTTTTACTCTTCCTGTGGGTTTCTGCCTCTTGGAAAGATTCTGCTTGCCTCGCTCTCCGGGTCTGCTGAAGAGTAACGTAGCTACGAATGTATTTTTGAAAAGAGAGGGATGGTTGGTTCGCTGCTTGGCTACAGAATCTTTTTCCCCTTTCGAGTCAACACGAACTTCAGCGTCTGCAAATAGCGTGAATGTGGAGCCAAATACTCGTTAATGTTGCTGTGCTTGCTCATTTTTTTCTCTCCAAATGGTGAATTAGATGGAAATAGTAATCACAGACAGCAGCTATGTAAACAAAGATGAAAAATTCAGTTCTTTCAAAACAGGCCATTCTATGAAATATATTTTTTCCCTCTGTCATTATTTCATGTATCACCGAGAGAAAAAATAGAAAAATGCTGCTTCTTTCATAGTACAGATAAGGGAAGGTAGGTTTGTGTGTGTACTTGTACATGTACACAAGCGTACACTTGACTACAAATCCGTCCCTAAAGAAGCGGATGTCTTTCAGGAAATTGTAGGCGATGTATATCCTTGAATCGTAGTCCGAAGACGCGAGTGAATCTTTTACGACCTAACAGGCTTATCCTTCCCGTTAATATTCAACGTAAAGAAATATTGTTCCCAGAGCTACGCAAAAAGAAACAAGCCACTGTGGTATTATTTATAAATATAGCCAGTCATATTAACAGTTTTTTTTTGTGAACAAAGAAAACGCCAAACAGCTTTCACAAACTGTGGAAAGTATAAATAGACCAAAATAACACAAAAATATATACAAGAAATATCTATTCAAAATAAACATAAAAATTCAGTCCTGAATAAAAATAATTTGTGTGTGTGTGTGTGAGAGAGAGAGAGAGGGAGAGAGAGAGAGAAAGAGAGAGAGAGAGAAAGAGAGAGAGAGAGAAAGAGAGAGTCTATTCACCTTGGTCTTTGGATCACGTGTTGGACTCGTGATCGACAGCTCTTTCCCTCGCTGAAGAGAGCTCAGTGCTCGTATGACCGATCTATGTGTAATGCTATGACCTTACACGCACACACACACCCAACTCCCCGCCCACGAGAGTTGGAGTAACGACTCGAAGCACAGCGATACTGAAATAATTTCAGCCCTCGGCAGGATTCGAAGCCAGTACCCCCGGTACCACCGTGCTGAGAGTCTGAGTTTGAGTCTGAGTGTGTGTGTGTGTGTGTGTGTGTGTGTGTGTGTGTGTGTGTGTGTGAGAGAGAGAGAGAGAGAGAGAGAGAGAGAGAGAGAGAGAGAGAGAGAGAGAGAGAGGGGGGGAGCGAGAGAGCACGCGCAGAGGCGCGCGGGCGTGTGCTATGTAATCGGACTCTCATTAAAATAATTATTTGCGTTTGCCAGATCCCTCCAATTATAATTCGTATATCTTTACTTGAGCTTTTTTACGACCGTTTTTAAAATGAACATATGCAATGGAAGAATATAAGCAACATGTAAACAACTTTCTTTTGACTAAAAGATTTAATTATGTGCTCTATACTATCTTTATTAGAATGCCATGAGAAATTTAGTTATAGGAAAACTAAATAATATACATGTGTGTTTGTATGTGTATATATATATGTATATATATATTATATATATGTATATATACATAAAGGATATACATATATATGTTGCGCATATTTGCATATCGACGATCTGCATTCTTCCAGCCAGCAGCAGTGCACACGGACGCACGCATGCATGAAGAGTTTTGGTTTACTGAGCCCGCTCAAGACCTCATCTCTCAGGTAAAGCAGGGTCAAAGAGCAATTATATCCGGATTACCACAAACAGCAGTATTGATCATGTTTTTTTCTCCTATGGTTCTATGTCCACTTGGACATAGATTGTACATATATAGAAAACTTAGGATTAAAATTATGTTACTAACAAACATTTGAGCCTTAGCTCAACTCTAGTGAGGCCAAGTTGGCTACATATAATTTAAACTATTGTACGTATTTCCTTGTTGCAACTTATCTGAGTTCTGTGCACGTGGGAAAGTTGAAAAAATATATTAATTGATCACTGGGAACCATTCAGTGTTTATGTATAAAATTTTCCCACGTGCACATACTAGCTAAATACACTATCATAGCGGAGGTGGGTTGAACGCGATATTTCCTGTAGGTGAATGTAATTCGAGCATACAATTATAAGAAAGTCGTACTCAACTTATATCTCTCTTGATAGCGTATTGGTTTAAGTCACTGTAACTTTGTTACGGGTTAGCTGGGTTCAAATCCTCGGCTCGTCCACGTTTCAATTTCCAACGGATGCCTCCATCGAGCGATTCTTCAGTCTCGACTGCGATGGCATGGAATTAAAGTGATTTGTGGTTGAAAAAAGGTATTAATTGATCACTGGGAACCATTCAGTGTATATGTATAAAACTTTCCCACATGCACATACTAGCTAAATACACTATCATAGTGGAGGTGGGTTTAACGCGATATTTCGTGTAGGTGTATGTAATTCGAGCATGCAAATATAAGAAAGTCGTACTCAACTTATATCTCTCTTGATAGCGTATTGGTTTAAGTCACTGTAACTTTGTTACGGGTTAGCTGGGTTCGAATCCTCGGCTCGTCCACGTTTCAATTTCCAACAGATGCCTCCATCGAGCGATTCTTCAGTCTCGACTGCGATGGCATGGAATTAAAAGTGATTTGTGGTTGAAAAAAGATATATGTATATATACATGTATATATGTATATATATATTACATATATGTATATATATGTATATATATATTACATATATGTATATATACTGTATATATAGGTACATATATGTATATATGTATATATATATATATATATATATATATATATGTATATATCAGACAATCTCCTTGACAGTGGCGCACGGGATTCGAACCCGATGCACTTGGGACTAAACTTCCAAGACATCTCGCTTTAATCCGCTCGACCAACGACGGTATAAAACCTTGAGAACTCATAGTCTATCTGACTATCGAGATTGGGGAGGGCGCTCACTGCACCCCATCACCCCCGTTTCACCCCAAAGGCCAACCGCACACGTGGGAGGGGTAAGGACCGGAACGAATCCCTTTCACGCTATCGCCGACCTAACTGAAGTCTGGGAGTGGTCTTTACTATAATATTCCAAACTGTTTTCTGTTCTACATATACAATGCAACCTCCAAGGGAGACACGGGATGTTACCAGGTTAAATATTTACACAAATACAAGTAAGCTGTTGGGATATTCACATTGGGAAAAAATACAACCAAAAGGCTGGTCGCTTCCGATTGATTGACGGATAGGCGCCGCGGTTTCTTGTATCTGCGCAAGTGTCCTGGGTGTTTCCTTGAAACACTGGCGGCTTCTGTTGTTCCGGTCTTGGCGTTCACTGGAACTTCTGATCCTCGGGTCGCTAGGTATAATAGACTATTCCTCGGGAGGATCTGCAGGACAATAGATGGTCTCTGTAGAGTTGGTTTGAAGACGTTTGGAGTTCTGCTTGTTCTTTATTGGCGTGTGCGCGCGTGTGCACACTGGACACCGAAGGAGGTGATAACATATGTTTATACATTTATGTAAATATATGAAAATACTGATACAAGAACATGTTCTATGTATGTTTGTGTATATAATCATATATATACTTATACATGTAGTTATATATCATATATATATATATATATATATACATATATATACATATGTATATGTGTATATACATATATATATATACATATATATATACATATATAATGTATATACATATATATATACATATATATATATACATGTATATACATATATATATACATATATAATGTATATACATATATATATACATATATATATATACATGTATATACATATATATATATGTATATACATATATATATATACATATGTATATACATATATATATATATGTATATACATATATATATATATAAAATATTATATATATATTATATATATGTATATATATATTATATATATATATAAATCAATATATTATATAAATATATTATATATATACATATATATATATATATATATTATATATATACATGGAAATTGGTATGTTATAACATATGTAAAAGTTCACTATAAACCCACTATCGGAGAAAAATTGAAGGTAGTACATTGTAACTTTATATTTCGAATACTATCTGTAGTCCTCTTCTGCAGAATGATTCTGCTTAAGAGGACTACAGATATTAGTCGAAATATACAGTTTCCCTGTACTTCCGTCATTTTTTCTGCGATAGTGGGTTTACAGTGAACATATATATACATATGTATATACATATATATATATATATCATATATATATATACACACATATATACACACACACATATATATATATATATATCATATATATATATACACATATATATATATATACACATACATATATATACACATATATATACATATATCTATATATACATATATATATATCCTATATATATACATATATATATATTATATATACATATCTATATATATACATATATATTATATACATATATTTTATACATATATATACATGTATATATATCTATATATCATATACATATATATACACACACATATATATACATACATATATACATATATATACACACATATATATACACATATATATACATATATATATACATATACACATACATATTATATATATATATATATGTGTGTGTGTGTGTGTGTGTGTGTGTGTGTGTGTGTGCATGTATGTATGCATGTTTGTATTCCTTCATGTAGGAATTCTATTCATGTTCCTATACCTGCACACACACATATTCTTGCATATATCCATGTCTGTATGTTTTTCTGCACGGAAGGGTATTGTTTGCTTACGTCAATAAATCTATTATCCTCCACGGCGAGGTGTCGCCCCGTTTTGCCTTCCCACCGTATTCCAACGGACCATAATTCACTTTCGTTGTATACGAACAAGCGTTGAGCCATTCGGAAAAGCTTCCACCAGGAGAGCCCGGCAAAGAAATCCCGGCGACCCAGCCGGCCAGGTTCCCCAACTCTTGTAGCCGCGGCCCGGGAAGGAAGTCATTGGCAATTAACCGAGAGGAAAAATGACGGGAATGAGCGTTAAGGTCTATTTGTGAGACTGAAATAAAGAGAAGCCGGAAAAAGAAAGAGTCGAGATTAAGGTTGAGGAAGAGAGAGAGAGAGAGAGAAAAAAAAAAAAAAAAAAATCAAAGGAAATGGAAGAGAGGACGAGAAAAATTAAATAAATCGCATAAACAAAGGGGTATAATAAAAACTCGAAAAAAAGAGGTTATCAAAAAATGCGAGCATGGGGAAGGTGGTACGGAGACGAAAAAAGAACGGAAAGAAAGAAAGAGGTACAAAGAAATTGGAAAATGCCTGAGAAGGGATTAATTCATTTACGGCGAGGGGTCCCGGCCGTCCCCTGACGGCCCCACACAAAGGCGAAGACCCGAGCAAGAAGTCCGGGAGTTCCCCCATCTTCCCAAAGAAGAAAACCCGAACAAAGGTACGAGAACAATAAAAGAACAATAGAACATAGCTCTTAAGGAGAAAGAAGTCCCGGCGCTGATTGCTCCTCGTGCACAAGAACACAGACCCCACCATACGAAAAAACATATACACTTAAAAAAAAAAAAAAAAAAATACAGAACCGGAGTCCCCATTTTCGTCGACGCGCACGCCCTCAGACTCTTTCCTCACGCCCACGCCCACACCCGCGGCCCATTAGGCCCATTTCTCTTCCATCCCCGTCTCCTCCTCCCAGGGGAGTAGTTGAACAAAGCTGACCAGTATGTGGTCCTTACCAGCGGTCGGTCACGATAAAACCTGCGAGGAAAGTCAGGTCGTGGCAAGGAGATGGGCCAAGAGAGAGTTAGGGGCCAGAAAAGAGTAAGGAATGGGGGCTACAGGTGAAGGGGTGGAACATAGGCACTGTAGTCCAGGGGTGGAGTGAGGGAGTGGAAGTAGGGTGGAGTGAGGGAGTGGAAGTAGGGTGGGGAGAAGTGGGTGGGGTGCGGGAGGGTTAGAGACAGTACCAAGAAAGGAGTGGGAGTGGTAGTGGGAGTGGGACGGGACCAAATCGTCAAGGGAAGAAAGGGGAAACAAGGGAAGGGAGGGAAATGGAAGAGATGGGAGGAAAAGGGAGGGGAATGGAGGTAAAGGGAGGGGAAAGATTGGGGAAGGAAAGAGAAAGGATGGGGAAGGAAAGAGAAGGGATGGGAAAGGAAAGGGGAAGGGAGAGGGAAAGGGGAAGGGAGAAGGAAAGAGAATGGGAGAAGCAAAGGGGAAAAGGGAGAGAGAGAGAAGGAGTGGACGGGGAAGGAAAACTGAAGAGGAGAGGGAGGGGAACGGAAGGAGAATGAGGGGTGAAGAGAGAGGAAAGGAAAGAGGATGGGGGAAAGGCAGGAGAATGCGAGGGAAAAGGGGAGGAGATGGGGAAAAGAAAGGGAAGAGGAGAGCGAGGGGAAAAAGAGGTGAGAGAGGAATAGGAGGGGAAGGGGAAGTGGGAGAGGAGAAGAGAACAAGAGGGGAGGTGAGGAGGAGGGAAAGAGGGGAGAAAGATTTGTGGTATGATGAGATTAGGGACGATGAGGGGAGTACAAGGGGATGCCGAGGGGGCAGCGGAGGGGGGAAGGGAGGGGAGGGGAGGGTTTGTTTGAGGAACGAAGACGTTATGGTGAGAAAGCGTGACGGGGGAGGAGGAAGAGGAGGAGGAGGAGGAGGAGGAGGAGGAGGAGGAGGAGGAGGAGGAGGAGGAGGAGTAAAGGGGGATGGGAGTTGTAATAGAGAGCAAAAGGGATAAGAGGGAATAAGATACTAAAGAGAGGACCAAGAGCGTAAGGAAGAAGGGGAGAGAGGAGTGGGAGAGGAGGAGAAGGCTAGAGGGAAGGGAGGAGGGGAGAGTGAGGGGAATGTGACGTGAGAAGGAACGAGAATGTGAAGGATGACAAGGAGTGATGTAGTGGACGGAAAGGAGTGGGGGAGTGACAGGAAAGAAGAAGTGTGGGATTGAAAGGAAGAGAAGAGGAAGGGGGGAACGGATGGGAGAAGGAGGGAACAGTGGGAGTTTGTGTGTGTGTGTGTGTGTGTGTGTGTGTGTGTGTGTGTGTGTGTGTGTGTGTGTGTGTGTGTGTGTGTGTGTGTGTGTGTGTGTACGCGTGCGTGTGTGTGTGTGTGTGTATACGTACGTGCGTGTGTGTGTGTGTGTGTGTGTGTGTATGTGTGTGTGCTCATCTGCGTGCGCATGTGTACGCACGCATGCGCATATGTGTGAACGAACGTGTGATCGTGAGAACGTGTGAACGAGTGAGTGTGGTCAAGCGGAGCGAGTGATTGACCAATAACAGTCGTGGCATGGTCCAGACGTCCTATTTCGTAGTAAAAAAAGTCGTCCCTCAAGAGTCTCAGGGAGACAGTTTGAGGTGACCCTAAATTAGGAGTTTTTAAACCAGGTCCCTCGGGATTAAGGGACGAGTGATCCTTTGGGAAAGGACGGCTGAGGAAGGCCTCTGGAGAGACGAGAGTGTGAGGGAGCTCCCGAGGAGAACCTATCAAGTTGTCCTTTGGCACTTTCACCTTCCGAAGTTTCCTCTCAATGTTATAAACAGAAAAAAAGGACTTATGGGATGGAAGAACTAACCAATACACTTTTTATCACTTTTGCTGATTGTTGTTTCAACATGAATAAAATCGCCTGGCGACAGGGAAGGCAAGTACAGTGTCGATACAGGAAGTTCTTGGTTTCTATAATACACGTGCTCTGTTCGCTCAGAGACACACTGCAATGACCCAGTCATCGCCACAGAAGAAACTCTTCCCAACTTTGTAACTTTGTTGATCGTTTTTACACCTCAAGTTTGCGGCGCCGGCGTCATACTCTTCATCGAACTTTCTACATTTGGTGTTAACGTCCACCGGACTCCACAACCAAAGGGACAAAACGAGGGAATGTCAACCCGTCTTGACTTCCAAGTTTGTTGTTTGTCGGCAGGGGACAGGGAAACCTCCAAAGAACCAAAGAAGCGAAGGGCGATTTTTTTTTTTTTTTCTATGTTTAGTGAGGGACTCGAACTCGCCTCATAAACCTGAAGGACGAGTGTGTCTGATTGGACTACAGTTAAGAGTCTACTGGTGGAAGTTCAATGTTTGAGCCCGTAACTACCCCAGACTGGATAAATGGTGGGGAATAAAACTCTACGTGCGACAGAGGTACATAATTGAAATTGAAGTTCATCAATCAACTGATTGATTAACCCATTCAACTCCGATGACAAGATGTCTTGTCATTTGGTCAAATAAAACAAAAAATCATAAAACACCAAAATGTTTGATCAAACACCAGAAAAATATGACGTCAATCCTCGCTTCGCTCGCAGCGAAGCGAGGACTGACGTCATATTTTTCTGGTGTTGGATCAAACATTTTGGTGTTTTATGATTTTTTGTTTTATTTGACCAAATGACAAGACATCTTGTCATCGGAGTTGAATGGGTTAATTCATTGAAAATAAGTTAATATACTGATAGTCATAGTAACTACATAGATAAGTGAATATATACACAAATAAACGAATAAATAGATATACAAACATCTAAACAAATCACATATATGATAATGATAATGATAGTAATAACGATAAAAAATTATAATAGTATGTTCTAATTCAATGCATTATGTAACGAGCTCGAGCTTTTAAAGACACGGATTAGTTACCACCTGAGCAATATGGTGTTTGCTTTGCAAATTCCACTCCTTTACCCACCGAAATCGGTATATTACGTCAGTTTCTATTAACTCGTCAGCTTCATTTTTTTTCCCTTTAATCTCGGTTACCATGAAACTATTTCATTCACCAGAATTAAATCTCCGTCAGGAGTATTGACAAGAACTGGAACATCGAAATGACAGCGGATAGATGTGAAGAATAAATCAAATATAATAAAATAAATAAATAGATAAATAAAACAAGGGCGGGAGGAGGAAGGAGAGGTGGAGCTGGAAGCGGGGGAATGAGTCACAAAGACGCCATTGTTAAGATTCAAAGTCCATAACATTGCCATAAAAAAATTCAAAAGAAAACTAGAGGTAGCTGTGTTTAGTAAAAAACAGTCACGGTAGGAGAGGTGGAGCAGGGAGGGGAGGAATAGGGAGGGAGAGTGGGAGGAAGGAGGAGGGGCGTAGGAAGAGCGGGGTGGGAGTTGGAAGGAGGCGGGGAGGGGTAAGGAGAGAGGAAGGAAGAGAGAGAGAGAAAGAGAAAGAGAGAGAGAGAGAGGGGGGGAGAGAGAGAGAGAGAGTGAGAGAGATAGAGAGAGTGAGTGAGAGAGTGAGAGAGAGAGAGAGCAGAAGGGATGGGAAAAGGAAGGAGGCGAGGAGGGGAAGAGGTGGGGGAGAGGGAGGGAGAGAGAGAGAGCGAGAGGGGAAGAGTGGAGAGGATGAGGTGATGGAAAAAAGTAGGCAAGAGGTAATGGAGAAGAGGTGTGGATGACGGCAAAAGTGAGTGGTTAAGGAAAGGAAGGGAGGAAGTGGTGGGTAAGACGGAGGGTGAGGTAAGAGGTAGGGGGGAGGAAAATGGGGTATGTGAAAGGTGGTGGTGGGTAAGAGAGGGCCATGGGTGAAGGGAGGTGATGGGTGGGGAAGGTGGAGACGAGTGTGAGGAGGAAAGAATGTGCGAAGGAGGATATGACAAAGGAAGAAGATAGTGGGTGCATGAGGAAATGGGTGAAGAGAGGAGGAGGAGGAGGAGGAGGAGGAGGAGGAGGAGGAGGAGGAGGAGGAGGAGGAGCATTAGGTAGAGGGGTGAGGGGAGGGGAAGGTATAATTAGCCTTCTACTTTGAGGAAATGTAACACAAAGGTTCTGAAATCTTGATTTTACTTAATTCCTGTATTGGAAAGAATTAATTCAGAAGCTTTGCTTTACGAATTAGGATACACTTCAGAATGGAATACATGACACACTTTCTTCCTGTTAACTCGATGAAGATTTATTTGTCATTGGTCTGTTCTTGAAACAAAGGAATGGGGGTCAGCAGATCATATGACTGAAATAGTTGGGAGTTATCAACAACGAAACAAGATTAATTATATCTCGTGTATTGCTGCTATTTAGACCTCGCTATGCTTTCATCCGAAACTTCTCCATAGATTACGCTTAGCTTATGTTAAGTAAGGATATAAGACGTTATGCGAGGTTATGTGAAGTTATGTGAAATTGTTGACTTGAGTTATGTGAAGTGATGTGAAATTGTTAATTTAAGTTATATGAAGTTATGCGAAGTTATGTTATGTGAGGTTATGTTAGAATATGTTGAAACATGTTATGTGAAAATGTTATGTTAGTTTTAGACTAAGATGGGTTAGGTTTGGTTAAGTTTAGGTTAGTTTGGCTAGGTTGACAATATTGGCTAGCTTGGTTAGGTGGGTTGGAGTGGGTTGGAATGGGTTAGGTTGGGTTAGGTTAGGGTGTGGTGGGAAGACTCAACTACGAGTTGAAAGAAGTTGAGGAACGTACACCAGAATCAGCGTAGCTACGGTCGAAGCAGTCGCTTTTGTCCTATGTGCTTGGTATATTGTGGGTAGGTAACAGTCAGTGGGAATCAGAGAGGAGTGCGGGACTCGAATCCACAACAAAGCGCGAGACCAGCACACTTCCGATTACTCTACTGGCGCACTGGGATTTTCTTTTCTTTATTGGGGATTATTTGGCATCAGAACATCTATGGTCATTGATGCCACTATTCATCAGATAAAATATTGTTATTTCTATATTGTTATAGAGAGTAGGTACTATACCTTAGAAATATATATTTTAAAACAATGAACATCTTAACAGAGATATATATTCAAACTTTTATATTTAACTTATGAGTTATTATTTGAATTGATACACTGTATTTAAAATGTTTTAACTAATACTATATTAAAGTTGATTAAGAAAATATATAAACAATATCTAAAACTTGGCGCACTGGGACTTACCGAATATCGTCATATCGGACTGATTGGTGACGTAGTTTAAACAACGACGGTGACTTTGTCCTACCAGCGCAGGAATTCTCAACCTTTGTCCCGTTACGCATCCCGAGAGTTATCAGACCATCGACCCGTACCTCTATTAACCTTACACAGAAAACGGAATGGTAACATATTAAGACTAATTAGATATACAATGGCACCGCAATGGATATCGAATGGTTCAAATTGAAATTACTTTATTCATCAGTTAAGTATTAACATGAAAAATGTACAGTGTTCTCTCTCTGCCGATTTAAATGTTTGGGTCATCTTTCGCAAGCCGTCTAAGTACCTCTAGCAAACCGTCACGCGAACCCCAAGTTGAGAACTCTTGCTTTAGCGGGGATAATCTCGTCTTCGATGATGCAATGATTGTGTACCGAAACTCCTTACACTGCCAAATATAACCCATACTATATATATATATATATATATATATATATATATATATGTATATATATATTATATATATATATATATATATATATATATATATATATATATATATATATATGTATATATATATTATATATATATATGCAATCAACCTTCTCATAATCGGGTCTGTAAAGGTCAGGAACTCCTTTGAGACAGATTCTGACGCTCAGCTCAGCAAGATGATCTGGTATTAGTCAAAACGGAATCTGTTAAATACATTAGTGCAGCAATGCAAATATATCTTTAGACACTATCACATCATCAGTTATCTTTTATTACATATATTTTGCAAGGTGACTATTGTAGATAAGAATACACTAGAAGACTGCAACAAAAGGATAGGATGAGAATAGGAGGGCGAGTGGTGTCATCGTACGGTGAAGCTGTAGGAAGCAACCGACCATTGCCAGTTAGGTTCTGCTGTGGATGATGTGTGCCTCGCTACGATGCGTTCTACTCCATCTTTTTGACAATGGGTAGGTGGCCTATCATCCCCAAGTGAATGCATCTTTTGAATCGAGCGTCTGGACTCAGTCGACGCTTCTATCAGGAGAATGTCACTATTTCATGATGACGATGATTCTGTTTTATGTCACAAAACTCCCACGCCATCAGGCTAGGACGGTGTCCCTTACTGAGGACATTGTAGCGTAGAATTTAATGAACCATGCCTTTGGTTCAACTCGCCGGTGGGCAGGATTCGAACCGCCATCACCTCGACCTCCGTCACCAGTAGCGACGCCCTAACACACTCGGCCAGCGAGCATACCTACACAAATTTTATACACAGTTATACGTCATTGTGTTTTGGCTACCTCCTTTATAAGGGAAAAAAAACTTTGGTATATATACATATATATATATATATATATATATATATATATATATATATATATATATGTATGTATGCTTTGTTGTCATTTGTCTGTTTGTTGACTATTATTTGCTTGATTCTCATTTATTATTAGTTATATGTGAATTTATAATTTTTTACTATTTACCTGTTTATTATTCAACTATACCTATACATTTATTTTAATTATTATTCATTTTATTATATTTTTTATTTATTTAATTATCTATCTATTTTTCATTATATATTTTTTTCGCATCCAACCTTGATATGGACCAAAAGTTTAAGATTAGATTATGCTCTATCTTCGCTCTCCATAACTCAAAACATTCTAATATTCAGATCGAAGGTACATTTAAGAAATATACTAGAATATTTCATAGCTTTGGCTCCGAATATTGAACTTTTTTTTTTCTAGACATATCAAATATTCAGGAGGATAATCAAAATGATCGTAGGAAAAATAATGGAAACTATCATCAGAGATGATATCGAATATCATTTAGAAAGTAACCGTTTGATAAATGATAGCCAGCATGGTTTCAGAGGGAAACGTTCTTGCGTGACTAACTTACTCGAATTCTACAACACAGTTATCTCGAATTATGACAAAAGAAACAATATAGATTTAATATATCTAGACTTTGCAAAAGCTTTTGATACCGTCCCACACGAAAGACTACTTACTAAATCAGCTTTGCATGGAATAAGTGGTAGCCTATTAGGTTGGACTAGTAATTGGTTGAAAGGTCGAAAACAGAGAGTTGTTTTAAATGGAAAAACTTCTGGATGGAAAAATGTTGCAAGTGGAGTTCCTCAGGGTTCCGTTCTTGGGCCACTTCTATTCATAGTATATATAAATGATATAGACAATGGACTAAAATCTACTGTTTCCAAATTTGCTGACGATACAAAACTGTGCGGAGTGGCAAATGATCACTCAAACCAATTAGATATTCAAGAAGATTTAGATCAATTACAGCAATGGTCTGAAAAGTGGCTAATGAAATTTAACACAAGTAAATGCAAGGTAATGCACATAGGTAAAAATAACAGTAAGTACGATTACAAGTTATTTGGAAATTCGTTAACAAAAGTGGATAGTGGAAAAGATCTCGGCGTAATTATCAGTAACGACCTCAAATCATCCAAGCAGTGTTTTTCAGCCTCTGAGAAAGCAAATAAGATTCTGGGATTGATTGCGCGATCTTTTGATTTCAAAAGTCCATCACTCATTAACAAGCTATATAAATCGTTAGTTCGTCCACATTTGGAATATGCTGTTTCTGTATGGTCACCGAATCTCATTAAAGACATTGACAGACTGGAAAAAGTACAACGGCGAGCCACAAAACTGATTCCAAATATCAAAAATAAATCATACGAAAATCGACTTAAGCACATGAATCTGTTTTCCCTAAAAAAGCGTAGACTCAGAGGTGACTTGATACAGGTCTTTAAGATTTTAAAGGGAATTGACAACATCAAAAGTGACCAAATTTTCACATTGAATGAGAATCAGACAAGAAACAATGGTCTCAAACTGTCCGGAAATAGATTCAATTTGGAAGTAGGTAGAAACAACTTTGCCAACCGTGTAGTTAATGAATGGAATAAACTTCCTGCACAGGTAGTGCAATGTAGTTCAGTTCGAAGCTTTAAGAATCATTTAGATAAATACCTAAGTAAGATGCTGTAATTATTATAATTTATGTTATATTATTTGTTTTTGTTTTGTTATAATTTGTCTGTCTGATTTTCATTTATTATTAGTTATATGTCAATTTATTATCATTTACTATTTACCTGTTTGTTTGTTATTCAACTATACCAATGCATTTATTTATGTATTTTAATTGTTATTTACATTGTTATAGTTTTAATTTATTATTAATATGATTTTTTTTTTTTTTTCTTTTTTTTGCATCCGACCTAGATATGGATCAAAAGGTCTCCTGTCGGCATGCTTTGCCTTTGTAATCCTTTGTAATGACTAAAATCCTTCAGTCCCGAAGGTCACACATGAATTGAATAGTTTAAACAAAATACTTTAGGTTTGTCATTGGGTTGAAGGTGGTGAAAAATTCTCAAAAACTGCAATCTTTCATCTAAGGATTTATCTATTTATTCTTATTTGTTTCATATTATTTAAATCTGTCAGTTTATATGTCTACTTATTTATCTATTTAATATCATTCTTATTATTTCTTTTTTTTGGGGGGAGGGACATATTTCGTCATGACTTATCATGACTCCACCACCCCCCCGCCCTACAAAAAAAAAAGGGGGGGGGGAGAAGGAAGATATAAATCAATTTTAAAATCTTAATTTTCAGTCCTGAAAAGAATGAAAGAATAACATTGTTCTATGAAAGGTAGCCTCTGTATTTCATTTTTATTTTTTCTTCTTCTTCATAATTTTCTCCATTCTTTTTTCCAATTGGAGAATTCAAGTACGTCAAACTTGCTTCAAGAATAATGAGTGTATTTGAAGAAATCTCGAGCTGTTTAGATTTCTGAGAACCAAAATCTTAAAATCTTTTTCCGCTTCTTAATCCTATCGTTACGGTGAAGATTTACAATGACTTGATTTTCTCTGACGATATGTGATTTCATTCACTCAAGCAACGTCACCTCAGCAGATTAAGACTATTTCGATGAATTGCTTCTATAATTAGAAGAAGAGAAGAAGAGAGGAAGAGAGGAGAAGATAAAAGAAGAGAGAAAGAGAAGAGAAGAAAAAGAAGAGAGAAAGAGAAGAGAAGAAGAAAAAAGAAGAGAGAAAAAGAAAAGAAAAAAGAAGAGAAGAAACGAAGAGAAGAGAAAGAGAAAGAGAAAGAAAAAGAAACAGAAGAAGAGAAAGATGAGAAAGAGATGAAACAAGAGAAAGAATATAAAAAAATAAAAAAGAGGAAGAGGGAGAGAAAGATAAACTGAAATAGGAAGAAGACTAAGAAGAAAAAGAGAAAGAGAAGGAAGAGAGAGAAAAGGTGTCCCTGACCGATTTTCGTTCTAGTTGTCGACAAACGCTCTTAATCAGTTAAGAGGATGTAACCGTTGTTAAAAGGTCAAACGTTAAAACCTGTCTAGCACATCTGCTGTCTACATTTAACTATATCTACGGCGAAGCGATTTCCTTTCTCAGCTGGGAGAAACATCCCACACTGAAAGCGGAAACCTCAAGTTCTTGAACAATTTACTTCTGTCAAAAATCTTTGTGGGCAAAAGCCTTAACACACAACCTAAATAAAGTGTCGCATTCTTTCAATTTCGGGGGTTGTTTTCTACTTTCCGACATAAGTATCCTCGTCTGAAGGACTTAGTAATTGTTCTGTTTTGTTTTTTACTTCTAATTTTCAGTCTCAAATATCGTGTTATTTGCGATTTCAAGTCATGTTAAAGGTGACGCTGCATTCAGCGTTCTTTTTCTTTCAGATTGTTTCTTTTGTCCTCATCATTCCCCCAAATGAACATGAGGGTATGGATTGATTATAAGAGGCGGAGAGGGAGGCAATTTTCTTTAACTTACTCCATCAAGTGTCTATGGCCAAAATCATATATGCCGAAATTGGTATACAACAGTACTCTTATCAGAATATTGTACCACGCATACACGTCACGTCACGTCTCGTCAAGAAGAAGAGGAGGAAGAAGAAGAGGAAGAGGAAGAAGAGGAAGATGAAGAAGAGGACGAAGAAGAAAAAGAAGACGAAGAAGAAAAAGAAGAGGAACAAGAGAAAGAAGAAGAGGAGGAGGAAGAAGAAGAAAAAGAAGAGGAGGAAGAGAAAGAAGAAGAAGAGAAGGAAAAGAAAGAGGAAGAAAAAGAAGAGAGAAAAAAAAAAGAGTGGTTACTGTCAATATGTGGAGGCCCTAATGAGAGGGTCTGCAGGTACCTGGCCGACATCCGCAAGGACTGGTGCTCTAATGGCGAATGTCAGGACGAAATCCAAACCATCTTACCTTCACCCAAACCTTAATCTTAATCCTTACCTCGATCTTAAAAACTCTAACTTTAACATTAACTTCTATTACCTTTAAAGTCACCAACGCCTTGACCTTTTCTGTATATATACTTACTTAGATCATACACTCCTGTGCGCATCATTAATATACATAAAAGACAAATTCATAAGTTGATTCCCCCTGTTAGTTTTTTTTTTACCGACTCTAGATAACATCTTATTAATTATTCATCTATTTCATTGTGTGATGTTATCAGTTGTAGAACTATATTCATTTTGTTAAACTTAAGGAAACTAGTGCGGTACGGCAAATACAACAATGTAGCTATGAGCTCGGCCACTAATCTCATTGCAACTGCAAAGGCAGAGACAGGAGCCCGGGACCGCTGTACACTGACAGACTAGTGAATGACAATGCTCTTGCATGAATATGTATTATCGTGGGAAGACTTGAAAGCATACATATCATACATCACATTACTGTATATATATATATATATATATATATATATATATATGTGTGTGTGTGTGTGTGTGTGTGTGTGTGTGTGTGTGTGTGTGTGTGTGTGTGTGTGTGTGTGTGCAATAAAAACACTGGGAACGTGTGTTCACAAATGCGAAAGTGACCACTAGGAAAAAGTAAACTAACGAAGCAGAGTGCTTTCCTATAATTACTTCTTCAGTGCTAATACAAAGAAGGAATTATAAAATGGAGAAGCAAGGTAGAGAATATATGACTGAGTGATACATGGTAAAGAGGGAATTCGGAGAGGTAGTGGAAGAAGTACACGTGATATTTGATACCGTCTTGGTAACCAATAAGTATGGGAAAATTGCTCATAACTGGTATATTACAATTTAAATAATTTTGAAAGTTCATGACAAATATAACTAATTTGTACAAACCTTATATATATATGTATATATATATATATATATATATATATATATATATATATACATATACATATACATATATATATATATATATATATGAATAGAGCAAAATGTAATAAAACATAAATCACACGAACCCACAGTTGCAATAAATAAAAAATTGGAAAAACATTTGACTTCAGGAAAGGACAAGATAGTCGAAATGGTCAAACATACAGTTTATAATTCTTTGATATAAAGAGGGGAATGTAACAGGAACATGGACAGCTTACATGACGGGCCAGATGACCTCACTCAAGGAAAAGTCTCGGGGTCAAGCGTGGGACTTTGCGGGTGGGGAAGGTGAGGAGGGTGATAATTTATTTATCTATTTATTTATTTATTTATTATTATTATCATTATTATTATTATTATTTTTTTTTTTTTTTTTTTTTTTTTTTTTTTTTTTGTGAAATATCACTCCCCGATGTTAAAATTGGGACAGTCTTCAATTAAGGCGGACTCAACTATTTTCTGCCTGAAACCACAACTGTACTTGAAAACTAGTTTGGCCTTGTCCCAGTCAATCTGGTGGTTGTGATGACTCACATGGTTGGAATATAGCCCAACTTTCTTGGGCATATTTGATGTATCTTCTATATTCACCTAATCTAGTGTTCAAGTCTCTACAAGTTTGGCATAGGTTAACCGGATCACAATCTCGGTAGGGTAAGCTATTCATTCCAAGAGAATCAGCCCCGCCCCCCCTAATCATTTGACGACCGTCCACAATTTGCTTATGTACTGTGTTAGGACAGTGGTAAGCAAATGAGAGACGATCGTTGGGAATTATTTAAACAAAAGAATAGATGGCGTTGCTGTAAGGGATTTTTAAATCTTCTCTTTGTGAGGGGTGTTAAGTGGTGGAAGCTGAAGTTTTAAATGGTTGTCTTTAGCCTTATTATCGAGGGGTTGATCCTAGAACCAGGCCGGATAGGCCAACTTCATTAGTTAAAATTTAATGAAGTCACTCTATCTGTCCAAGAACTGGGGATTACAAATCCTGAAAACCATAAGAAAAAGACCAGAGGAAACGCTTCTCTTAACTTTATCTGAATGGTTACTAACAAAAAAATAGAGTGGGTGGGCTTCCTTAATACTGTAAAAAGTAAAATACCATCAATCCTTCTGATTAAGATATCCAAGAATGGGATCTGGTGACCTTCTCCCCATTCCATTTTGAATTTAATATTGGGCTCAATTGGTTTTAACTTATCATGGAACGTTTCGAATGCACCCCACCTGTCATGCAACTCTGAGAAAATGTCAACGACAACTAAACCAAATCATCTTATATCGATGACATTTCCTCAGCGTGGGATGAGAGACTGGCCGGACATAACAGACCCATCGAATATGTCCAAGAAAGTTCGGCTGTATTCCAACCACGTGTGGCACCAAAACCACAGGATTGACTGGGACAAGGCCAAACTAGTGTTCTTAGTCCGGTTGTGATTCGAGGCGGAAAATAGTTGATTCCGCCTTAATTGAAGAATGTCCTTATTTCAACATCTCCAAAGGAGAATGGTCTCCGGACATCATCTCACGGTTACCAGTGAGTCGCTTGGTCAGTAGTTATCAAGTTCCTGGCCCCCTTCCCCCACAAATCCCTACGCTTGACCCCACCACCTTCTCTTGAGTGAGGTCATCTGGCCCGTCTGGTAAGCTGTTCATGTTCCTGTTACATTCCCCTTCTTATATCAAAGGAGTATACATGTATATGTCTTACCACTTCGACTATAGTGTACTTTCATGAAGAGGCCTACAGCCGGTGCCCAAAATACATACATATACATAAATAGATAAACAAATCAATCATATATATATATATGTATATATATATATATATATATATATATATATACATATATATATATATATATAGATAGTGTGTGTGTGTGTGTGTGTGTGTGTGTGTGTGTGTGTGTGTGTGTGTGATGTAATGAACACATTTGCTGGATGATAATTAACTGAATCACTTTGTTATCACTCACATATTATAATCTTGTCACTGTATTAACACAGTTATAATATATATCACCATTACAAAATATATTACTCACATTTCATACATCCTTTTAATTCCCGGAAAAAGCAATACGTTATGTGCATGTAGATAAGGTTAATTTCCAGTGCCTATGACAAAACTTTTGGTATAACGAAGGGCTTACTGATGAGAACAGTATTTGAAAAAAATGTCAAATGGTTTGATTGACAGATAACCCGTGTCCTACGGGAACGTAGATCACTGGCGTATATGATCATAATACACTTACAGATAACTATGTACTGTAAATTTGCATGTTTTTAAAATGTAGTTTTATGAAAAAATAATTTTATTCTCATAATAACCTGAATCTCTGATTACTTGTAAAAGTATATAACATGAAATACCGTGACAATTTAATTGTACTAGGGAAACTGTAATGTTATAACACATTTGTAAATGTACACTTTAAACCCACTATCATCCTGCTGAAGAGGACTACAGATTGTGGTCGAAATGTACGGATCTCCTGTACTTCTGATATTATTTCTCCGTTCATTCTACTTGTTGATAGTATGACTCAATGAATTTACCTTCTTCCTCTCGATTCTGGAAACAGACTTTAAGCTGACCTTGAACCTTAACCAACATCTTCACTGTTACTTGAACGCTTTTATCTATCTTGACTTGGTCCTGAGCTTTCAACTTTATTTCTATGATACAACGTCTCGGGTGAGATATTATTGAGATGCCGCTGCCAAGGGTCCTTGAATTAATTAAGCTTCTCAGGGTGAGATGGAGGTTTACCAGAGTCACGTTTCGTGTCTTTCTCTCCCTCGACCTAAGTGTTTGGCTATTATGAGTGTATCATAGCGAGAGGTTACGATGGTTCGCTGTTTAGACAGCTCAATTAGCGCCTCTGAGATCGGCTCTTTGAAACTTTACCAAAGGATTCATATTGCTTGGGGTAGTGTGTTCGTTCGTTCGTGGTTTATGTACTTGTTCTTGTCCTGGAACCACAAGCACATCACATAAGTTAAAGGTAACGATCTTGGTTGCAACTAAGCACCTCCGGAGTTAGTTTATCACCAAGGGTAAAGCCTACTGAGAAATATCAAATCAGATATATTGGAAGATATTTATGGCAGATGTTTTCTTCAAAACAATTATGTTTTACGTTTTTTATTGCAACATTATCATAGATCTATAAACATCAAACAAGATCACGCCCTGTTATAGCTGCTTAAACAACGCTCGACTGGTCCGTTGTATTGCTGTCCCACCATTATCACTATCTTCAACACAACCATCACCACCGCCATCGTCACTCCTGACACAGTCAGCCGCTCGTACCGATCCCATGAACATCACCATTTTCATAATTACAACTGCCTCCAGTAGCATCACCAATGTCATAACTTTGTTCACCATTAACACACGCACACACACACACACACACACACACAGACACACACACACACACACACACACACAAACACACGCACACAAACACACGCACACAAACACACGCACACACACACACACACGCACACACACACACACACGAGAGTTGAAGTGACTGAAGTTTGGAACTCCAGGAAAAACCATTTTCGTGGATCTCAAGGACGAGGGAGTACCTGTGTTGTATTAGTAGGGAAGGGGAAAGCTCGTGGTGCAGTGGGAAGATGAAGATAAAGGAGAAGGGGTGTGATTACTGAGGAAAATGTAAGAAAATGAAGGGGACGAACTGGCCCCGGAGGTCAGAAGGAATGTCAACAAAAGATGCGCAGACGATAGAGGTGAAATAGAAGAGATTAGTAAAAATGTAAAAATTAGAAATATAGATAAGAGCAGTGCAACGAAAAGTAAAGGTAATTATTTCCATGGATTTAATGAGGGGGGAGATGACAATCTCCCCCGATTAGCAAGTCTGGAGGAAAAACTAGAGAAAATTAACGAATAGTGGGAGGTTAGGTTCAGTCAACTTACACGGATTACACAAAGAGTTGATAAATTGGAAGAACTAAAGGAGAGCCAAATCCTAAATAAAGAAATAGAAGAATTAAAAAGACAGTTAAAAGAAGAGAAGGATGAGAATGAGGAATTAAAGAATAATAATAAAGAGAATAAAGAGTTCATAGCAAAAGAGGTACAAGGTTGCAGAAAAGCCCAAGAGAACAACAAAATTGAATTTAGAGATATAGTAAAACAACAGATGAAAGAACAAACTAAGGACACAGTTATTAAAGTGATGAGAGAGGAGAATATAGTAAGGGATTTAGCGGATAAAAAGAAATGTATAATTATATTAGGGATGGAAGAGAAGCATAATCCAAATAGGACTACATGAGTAAAGGAGAAGGAAAAGTAAACAAAGTATTAGTAGTTCAAGAAGATGAACAAAAAAACAGGGAAAGAAACTGAAGAAATATATAGACTAAGGAACTACAATATAGATAAGACCAGACCAATTAAGGTTAAATTCAGGTCACAAACGACAGCAAAGAATATCTTAGCAAAAACAGGGAAACTAGCAAAAAGTTATCTATATATACAGGTATGGATATCAAGAGATGAATAATGAGGAAAGTGAGGATGAAAAAGCAAAAAGAATGGAAGCTAAGGAAAAAAAACGAGAAAAGAACAGAGTCAAAGAGAAATTCTATTGGAGAGTAGTGGATATGAAAGTGAGGAAATGGTTCATAGCAGAGACGAACGGAAGGGAAACAGAAAACAGGATGGAGGTAGTAGAAAATCAAAAGTGTCTTACACAAACATAGATGGCTTAATAACAGGCTTGAATGAACTGAATGATTACCTGAAGGAAAAAGAACCGGACATAATGGGAATTGCAGAGAAAATTGAAAGGTCCACTACCACCCAACAGTGTAGGACATGGTGCATATAATTATTGGATTAGAAACAGAGAGGTAAAACAAGGGTGTGTAGTTATGGTCCTGACTAAGAAGGAGGAACCTACAGTAGAAGAGAAATGAAAAATATATATATATATATATATATATATATATATATATATATATATATATATATATATATATATATATATATATATATACATATATATAAAAGAGTGGAAAAGTATGTTCCAAGACAAAAACAAGAATCTGGGTAGAGATCAAATGAGCGGAGGAAGAAAGAGAAATTAAGATAACTGGTTGAAGGTAATGAAAATAGTAAAAATAGTAACTATGAGAGCACAGAATTTTATTGAAGATTGATAGACCAAGAAAGGAAATGGTATAAAAAAGAAAATCCCGAGGAAAGGTAAAAGAAACAACTAGCGCATGCACACACCAACACGCAGGCACGCAGGCACGCACATACACACTCACACACAAACAAGGTTCTGTTTGATTATAGCTCGCCTCGAGTATTTATTCTCCCTTGACGTGTTTCCACCTAAACCTTTATTTACTCCGACGTTTTCATTTCCTCCATAGGTATCACTTATATCCTTGTCCATCTTCTCGTCCTTGTTCATTAGGTCTGAAGAAGTAAAAGAAAAAAAAAGCTGAACAGGAAGGAGCAGAAGCAGAAACAGAAACAAGAGACGCAAAAGCAAAAGCAGGAGACGAGACAGAAGCAGATTGAGCAGAAACGAAGTCAGAAGCAGATTGAGCAGAGACCAAGGCAGAAGCAGCAGAAGACTCAGATTTAGATTCAGAAGCTGAAAAAAGAACAAAAAGAACAATAACAAGAACGACAACAACAAATAGAACCAGAAGAACAAGACTAAGAAGAAGAAGAAGAAAACCAGAGCCCAAAGAAACTGTCAGGAGAAAAATAAGCAGAAAAGGCTACAGAAGCAGAAGTAGAACCAGCAGCGCAAGAAGAAAAAGCAGTGCAGAATTTCCCTTTCATTCCCAATAGCTTCCATTCAGTTTTTTTCCGATGACGTTGCAGCGGAAGTCCTTCGAAGACAAACTTTACATTGATGCTCCTCTCAGAAGCCTTCCAGCTCGCTGGCGTTCTTGAAGAAATTTGTCCCGGTCTTGGAGTACCTGGAGGGTTTTGAGACGTTGTTGTATGGCTACTTGGTTGCTGGCTTAAGGGCTCTGGAGCGGTGTGCGATGACTACGTCTTAACACACTCGTGCCTGAAGTTCTCTCGTTGTGAATCTACTCTTGATGTGGGTCTACTCTTGCTGCGAGTCTACTCTTGCTGTGGGTCTACTACTCTTGCTGTGGGTCTACTACTCTTGCTGTGGGTCTACTACTCTTGCTGTGGGTCCACTACTCTTGCTGCGGATCCACTACTCTTGCTGTGAATCCGCTACTCTTGCTGCGGATCCACTACTCTTGCTGCGGATCCACTACTCTTGCTGAGGGTCTACTCTTGCTGTGGGTCTACTCTTGCTGTGGGTCTACTCTTGCTGTGGGTCTACTCTTGCTGTGGGTCTACTCTTGCTGTTTGCTGTAGGTCTACTCTTGCTGTGAGTCTACTACTCTTGCTGTGGGTCTACTACTCTTGATGTGGGTCTACTACTCCTGCTGTGGGTTTACTACTCCTGCTGTGGGTCGACTACTCCTGCTGTGGGTCGACTACTCCTGCTGTGGGTCGACTACTCTTGTTGTGGGTCTACTACTCTTGCTATGGTTTTACTACTCTTGCTGAAAGCCTATTCTTGCTGAAAGCCTATTCTTGCTGTGAGCCTACTCTTGTTGTGAGCCTACTCTTGTTGTTGGTCTACTACTCTTGCTGTGGGTCTACTCTTGTTGTGAGCCTACTCTTGCTGTGGGTCTACTACTCTTGCTGCGGATCTACTGTTCTTGCTATGGGTCTACTACACTTGCTGTGGGTCTACTACTCTTGCTGTGGGTCTACTACTCTTGCTGTGGGTCTACTACTCTCGCTGTGGGTCTACTACTCTCGCTGTGGGTCTACTACTCTCGCTGTGGGTCTACTACTCTCGCTGTGGGTCTACTACTTTCGCTGTGGGTCTACTACTCTTGCTGTGGGTCTACTACTCTTGCTGTGGGTCTACTACTCTTGCTGTGGGTCTACTAAAATCACTGTTGGTCTGCTATACTTGCTGTGGGTTTACTCTCGCTTTGGGTCTACTACCCCTGATATGGGTCTACTCTTGCTGTAGGTCCACTCGCTCCTGCTATGGGTCCACTCCCACTGTGTCTCTAACTCACTCCCGCAGCAGGTCTACTCCCGTTGTGTATTTCTAGAAACTGTAAGCCTCCTCCTCCTCCTCTTTCTGCTTCACGTCTCCTCTTGCAGTGGACGTCCTCTTCCTAGTGGTTTCCTCTTTCAGCTGACGTCACTTTACTGTATTTTCTTTTCAAGCTTCCACTCAGAGACAAGAAAAAAGAAAATGGAAGAAGAGGACTAAAAAGATGAGGATGAGGATGAGGAAGGGGAGGGTGAAGGGAAGGCGGAAAAGGAAGAGGGAGAGATGAGAAGAATATGAAGAAAAGATTAAAAGAGAAGAGAAGAAGAGTAGAAGAGAAAAAAAAGAGGCCAAATAGAGGAAGAGAAAGATGGGGAAGAAATGAAGAGAATAATATAAAAAGGAAAGAAGAGAAAAGAGAAAGAGGAGGAGAAAGAGCAATTGCAATAGGAAGAAGACTAAGAAGAAAAGAATGAGAAGGAAGAGTTGGGAGAGGGAGAGGTGGAAAAAGAGGAGGAGAGGAAGAAGATGCCGAGAGGAGGGACTTGATAGTAGTAGAGGTACGAAGGGGTAGAGAAGGGGTAGATAAGAGGAAAAGGACGATAAAAGGAAGAAAACGAGAAGAGGAACAGGACGAGAAGAAGAAAAAGTCCGAGGAAAAGAAGAGGACAACACCCGAAACGTCGAATGCAACGGGTGGAGGGAAGATTGGGGCTAAGAGGGAGTGGGGGAAGTGGGGGGAGCGGGGGAAGTGGGGGGGAGCGGGGGAGTGGGAGAGAGTGAGGGGAGTGGGAGGGAGGGGGAGAGAGAGGATGGGAAGAAGGGAAGAGAGTAGGGGAGGGGGAGAGTGGGGGAGGGGGAGAGTGGGGGAGGGGGAGGAGGGGGAGAGTGGGGGAGGGGGAGAGTGGGGGAGGGGGAGGAGGGGAGAGTGGGGGAGAGGGAGGAGGGGGAGAGTGGGGGAGGGTGAGGAGGGGGAGAGTGGGGGAGGATGAGGGGGAGGAGGGGGAGAGGGGGGGAGGGAGAGGAGGGGAGGGTGGGGGAGGGGGAGGAGGGGGAGAGTGGGGGAGGGGGAGGGGGAGGAGGGGGAGAGTGGGGGAGGGTGAGGAGGGGGAGAGTGGGGGAGGATGAGGGGGAGGAGGGGGAGAGTGGGGGAGGGGGAGAGTGAGGAAGGGGGAGAGGGAGGAAGGGGGAGAGTGGGGGAGGGAAAGGGGAAAGGAAAATAGAAGTGGGAGAGGGAGAGGGAGAGGGGGTGGGAGGGGAGGGTGGAGGGGGAGAGGGGAGGGGGTGGAGAGGGGAGGGGAGGGGAAGAGGGAGGGGAAGGGAGAGGGAGAGGGCAGGGGAGAGGGCAGGGGAGAGGGGAGGGGAGGGGAGAGGGCAGGGGAGAGGAAGGGAGGGGAGAGGGGAGAGGGGAGGAGAGGAAGAGGGGAAGGGAGAGTGGGGGAGGGGGAGGGAGAGTGGGGGAGGGGGAACAGAAGAGGACGAGGGAAAGGGGAAGGGAGAATAGAAGTGGGAGAGGGAAGGGGAGGGGAGGGGGAGTGGAGGGGGAGGGGAGGGGGAGAGGGGGAGTGGAAGGGGAAGGAATATTGGAACAGGGTGGGTGGGGAGAGTCCCTTCTTGTCCACATGACACATAATTTCTTTCTTTGATGCGCGATACAGATAGATCATTGCCAAGAACAAAGTACGGTAATGAGCAGCTGTGATTAAAGACTTGCCTGACAATGGAGCTCGCCGAAGGCTTTATTTCTTAGGACAAATATCAGCCGGTTTCATCTTCAAACAAGAAAGAAGAAGCCCTGATGTCTTTTTTTTTCGACAATCTATTTTTGGAACCCCCGCGTCTCCTCTCCTAATTAATAACATCGTCCCTGCGAACCAAAGTAAAATGTCCTGGTGCATATCAGTAAGATATATCTGATTTTTATAATGTCGTATCTACACCGTTTTATTCAGGTTTTTAGCTACATATACAAGCGAGAAAAATGTCAAAACAAATGTGAAAACTAAAATACCCGCACAGACTTGGTCTGAAGAGAAAAGAACAAAGGCCTTACCAATTGAAGATATCTTGAAACTCCTTTTGAAAAAAAAATTAAAACTGTAAATAGTTGAGGGAAGAGTATCTGAAGAAGAAGAAGACTTTCAGAGCCTCCCAAATGGGACCTTCACCGAACCGAAAATTATCATTAAAGTTGATTTAATCACCTCTAGAACAAAGACTCCTTTCTCCCCAGCTCTTTTGTGTAGAATCGCTCGAATTAAGTCATCAAACATGTAGAATATGCAACCGTACCAAAACGTGTAAACTTGTACAAGTTCCCGGATTTTACGTGCCTGTTCCCTCGAGGGCTCACTCTCCCCTGCCCCATCATACTTTACAACTTGCAGCAAATTTTCAATATTATCTCAGGGTAAATATAGCATAAGAGCCCCTACTGTAATCAAGAGCCCCCACCCAGAAGTACATTTAAATGATTTAGTACCTTAAAAATGCAAATAGTAAATGCCCCCTTGTTTCGCGGTAGGGAGCAAACACGGGATTGAGGTTGCGTTAGATGGACATTTATTCTCCCCTATTATTCCTCCTATTCCCCCACCCCTTCACACACACACACACACACACACACACACACACACACACACACACACATACCTTTCCCATCCTCCTTCCTCAATCTGTTGCTGAAGGGGAATCGTGCTCGTCACTACACCCTCACCACATAATTACTACACCCTCACCAGATCCTCACTTATCCGAGCTCCCCTCGCTCACCCCACAGACTATCACCAGCAAACAAGAGCTACCTCACCCTCACATACAATTGTACAGTGCGGAAGCGACGATGGCAGTGCGTATTTACTTTTCTACCTATCTACCTACAAATATATTTGTAAAAAACATTCCTACAAAGAAATCCAAGCAAACACACACAACCGCATGCATGCACGCATGCAGAGACAAAGACAAAGACAGGCACACAGGCAGACAGAGAGGCATACAGGCAAAGACAAGGACAAAGACAAACACACAAACACACACATGCACACAGGCACATGATTGTTAGTGTAATGGTACCACGCTCAGCCGCTAGTTCAACGATCTCAGTTCGAGTTCTACCCAGAACTGAAAATTTCAGCGTAGCTACATTTCGATTCAGCAATCCAATTCTGGTGGGCAAGTAGCTGTATGTATGTATACACACAAAGCATATTATATATATATATATATATATATATATATAATATATATATAATATATATATATTGTTACCGTACCACAGTCACCCCCATGTGTAGTGTATTCTCTGTTGTGTTGTGTCTTCCGTTTTCTTTTTCACGCAAGCGCAGTTTCGCCAGACGAAATCAAAGTATTTTGAAGATGAACATATCTGCGTATATGTTACACATTTGAGATTACTACGTTCTAGTTAGTGTATGAGAATTCAAAGAACTATTTGCTTTAATTTCTTATGTATGAACAATGTATGATTTATGTTTACGACATATGTATGTCGACATGTCCGTTGTTAGAACTGTTTTGAATATGGCGCCAAGAGTGGATTCATGCTCTTTCTTTCCTTCTTACAATCAAAAGGACATGTATTGTTGGGTTATGGGGGATTTAGTTTACACATGCATGAATTAGCATGTTTACCATTAATATAAATGGGGGGGTTGATATAAAGAAGGAAAGAGCAAAAATTATCTAAGGTATGTAGACTTGTGATTTGTGTGGTATTGAAAGTTCATTATTATCTTGATTACATTTAGAGATTGATTATTCAATGATCATGTTTAATATTCATGTATACACATGTCATGTCATGGCAACCACATGGTGGTGAACTATTCCATGGAGATTGATATAGAGTACAATCCTTTTAGATATGTATTAAATATAATGATTGAATTTATTTGCGTTGGTTGTGTAGAATGTAATTCATGAATAACTATTGTGGATATCAGAATCTCAGTACAGATCTACTGGATGCAAGTAATGGTAATTAATCTTTATCTTATGTTTTACCTTACATGTATAAGAATATGTATGAGTATTATGATAGCATGTAAGATATAATCAATATAACCTTCAGTTCAATATATGAAAATAATTACCTCTATCTTTACCTAACTTCAGTAGTGATGATATATGATATAGATGATAATGAAGAGTTATTTCTACTTTGTCACCCATCTTTAAGGGATGAGGCAATATCTGTGCGAGTTATTATTGTCCTCCTAGGTCCTCTATTTACTAACTAATTATTTTAGGTTAGAGGTGGACGTGACAAGGTATATATATATATATATATATATATATATATATATATATATTATATATATATATATATGTGTGTGTGTGTGTGTGTGTGTGTTTGTGTGTGTGTGTGTGCTTGTAAGGTCACAGCATCACCCATAGATCGGGCCATGTATGAGCTCTGAGTTCTCGCCCAGGAGAGTAATATTTGTCGATCACCAGTCCAACACGTGATCCAAGGCCGTAATGAATAACACACACACACACACACATACGTACACACACTCACACACATGTAAACACATGCACACGTACACGCACACATACACAAAAGCTAGTTATGATAATTGCAGAGTTATAGACATGACCTCGGTCGTTGTTCCTTTCCTGAGTACTACACTCATGTAAACGGGTGCGAACACACACATACACACACACACACACACACATACAGATAAACCAACAACAGCGCTACACATTCTCTTGTTCTTGGTGCTGGAGATGCTGAAGAAGACCATGTACCCATTACCCTCTCCCGTCTTCCCCTGCATGCTCTCCCACCCCCTTCCTCTCCCCCTCCATTTGCTTCAACCACAACAATCACCACTTTCAATTCCCAGGAGGTAGGCTGGCTGCTGTCCAGCGGTAGGACTGACCACGAGTGTGGAGGTTCCCAGAGGACAATGCATATCATTACTCAGTTCTGTAAAAGGAAGACATTCTATCTCGCTCAGCTTTGTGTGCCTGTGGGAGACATAGTGATGGAGGAAGGGGAGGAGGAGGAGAACGAGGAGGAGGGAAGAGGAGAACGAGGAGGAGGGAGGAGGAAGGAGGAATGCATATTCTTCCTGGAGTGTCTCAAGATGGAGGAAGGTGGAGGAGGATAAATGGACTATGTATGGGGAGAATAAGGATACAGAGTTGTGTCTTCAACCCGTACAGGTGAGAGAGCACGACGGTGGGGAGTGGGTGTAGTTGATTGATACTTTACAAATTTTGTTCTAGTTGACCTCTGACGATTCTACTTAATTGATGAACAGCCTTCGAGCGTAAAAGGTTAAGAAAACAACGCAAATGTGATAACATGCTTTACAAGCTAAAATAAAATTATTTTCTATTGTAGAGAATCTTACGATGATGAGTGAAGAGGTTTTTGTGTCTGAAAAAACGGGGTCGTACTCATAGCCAAGACATTAATAAATACATAGATAGGAAAAGTAATAAACAAATAAGTACATAATTTTAAAATATGTATATATATATAAACAAATGAATGAATAAATAAACAAATTAATAATATTAAACAAAATTCAGATAACCGATTCCAAAAATAGTAAAAGACCAAAGAGTATGCCAATTCGAAGTCAACTTTCGCCGTTGGAAAGTTGTCTTGAAGAGGAAGCCAGTTCCAGAACCTCCCACTGGGAAAAAAATAAAAATATAGTAATTTGGCCCAATTCTTGAAGTTTTAATACATCTAGCCTATTCTAATCACCTCTGTGCAATTCTTTGTTAAGGAATTACCTGTTTGCTTATTATTTGTCTATACCTATGCATTTATCTTATTTCTATATTATTATAATTTTTATTCATATATTTATATATTGATCCATTTATCATTATTATAATTTTTTCGCATCCGACCTAGTTATGGACCAAAAGGTCTCCTGTCGGTATGCTCCTCCTTTGTAATCCTTTGTAAGATTATATGGCTTCGCCCTATACAGTCCAAGAGCATAATGGTTGACGGTTTAGGCCACAGCTACGCGCCTCCTGGCGTAGGCTCCCCACCTTCTTGATCCCTTGTGTAGCGGGACATGCTTCTCTTTAGTCTCGATTGCTGCCAGGATATTTCTTTCTTCCCTATGGCAACATTTCAAAAAAGAAAAGTTATTTCAAAGACTTTAGTGTACGAACTGTAATGAAGGAGATTCCAAACTGTTTTTCATCAAAGAAGAAGTGAACTATGGCTTGAATGGGATTTAAATCCATCGTGACCCTTTCCAGTACGGACAAGGGGGGAAGGCACCGCTTGGTTTGATGCACTTTGTTTTATTTATTTTATTCTATCTATTTATTTATTTGCGATAAGCTGTTTTATTTTTCCAAGGGGTCATCACCATACCAAATCGACTGAAAAAATAAATAAATAAAATAAAATAAAATAAATAGAAGAAAATATTAAAATGGGATGGGGTAAGTTTATGAGAGAATGAGTGAACTTTGACTTGGTGAAATTACAAAGAAGAGTGGAAAGAGTACAGTAGAAGGAAGAGTTGGAGGAGTAGGAGAGTACTCTTTCCCACTTTTAGTTAAATCAGAGTCATTGTTTCCTAAGTGGCATTACATCATGACAACGCACCTTGAGACAACTCTGTTCGCTTCAATATGGTAAGGATTAGTTAGGGAGCACTGGTTTCCTGGACAGATTAAAACCTTTGCTAAAGAAAAACAAAAAGTGATAAATAAAATCTAAGTCTGGTTCGAGGAAAGAGTACCAGGCTCTGAGGCTGCACCTCTTGACGGGGGCGAAAATATTGACAAAATTTGAATACAGGTGGCGGGGAGATCTTTTTCTACGACGTCCATCCGAAGGACCACTATACTACATGTTCCCATTGCCATGTATGGTGGTGGTAACAATGAAATGTTTAAATGTGTGTTTCAGAAGATGCAAAAGCTCGTAAAGGATTATAGGTTCTTATCGTCAATGACATCTGGTAGCACACTAAGATCCACTTGATTAAGGGACAGATGCACAACCGCACGCGCGAGAGAGAGAGAGAGAGAGAGAGAGAGAGAGAGAGAGAGAGAGAGAGAGAGAGAGAGAGAGAGAGAGAGGGGGAGAGAGGGAGAGAGAGGGAGAGAGGGGGAGAGAGTGAGAGAGGGGGAGAGAGGGGGAGAGAGAGGGAGAGAGGGAGAGAGAGGGAGAGGGAGAGAGAGCGAGGTGAAGGGAGAGATTCCTGAACAACGCGAGACCATTTTGTCAATGGTGGGGCAGGGAAAAAATAAGGAAATAAATAAATACATGATTAAATAAACAAACAAATCAATCAATCAGCAGATTTATGTATAAAGTAAAATTAGGCGTAATGAAAAAGGACGGGGTAAAATAGTGAAGGCTATTGTCATGTTCATGACGCTCTGCTAAAGGAAAACTTCATCCACAGATTCCCTCGGTTACACACACACAAAATATATATATATATATATATATATATATATACATATATATATATATATACATATATATATATATATACATATATATATATATATAATAATAATAATAATAAAATAAATAAATAAAAATCCCTCATTCATTTGTGCCAATTCATCACGATATTTTTCGACATATTTGTAACCAGACAGCAACACCTAAAGGGTGAAAAAAGAAAAAAAGAAAAAAAAAATCCTCAGTTTCGCTGTCTGTGCTTACCTAAGTGGAAGTCATAACTTCGATATAACTTGCATGCGATGCTCACTCCGGGAAGTTTGACAAAAAGAAAGAGGAGGTGAGGAAAGGAAGAAAGAGAGGCCAGAAAAGATGACAGAAGGAGAGATAATGAAAAGGAAATGTTTGATAAATGGAAAAGAAAAGGACATGAATGAGAATGAAAAGGGAAAATTAATTGGAAGGTTAAGGATGTAGGCGTACACAAAGCCAAAATCAATGAACAAGAACAAAGGGGGGGAAGAGTTATGAATAATTTAAGCAAATAAGCTAAGATCAATCAAAGTCGGAGGGAAATAGGAGGAATAGGAACCAAAAAGAAGTAGTTGGCATGAAGAAAAGAAGAAGAATAAAAAGAAGAATAAAAAAGAAGAAAAATAAGAAAAATAAAAATAAGACAATAAAAATAATAATAGAATTAAAAATAATAATAAAAATAACAATAAATAATGATAATAATAATGAATAACAAAAACATAACCAGGAATAGGTAATATGCAAAAGGCAAGGGTGGAAATGATGAAACAAAGATATGGGAAAGGAAATGTATATATATATATATATATATATATATATATATATATATATAGAGAGAGAGAGAGAGAGACAGAGAGAAAGTGAAAGAGAGAAAGAGAAAGTGAAAGAGAGAGAGGGAGAAAGAAAGTGAAAGAGAGAAAGAGAAAGTGAAAAAGAGAAAGTGAAAGAGAGAAAGAGAACGAGAGAAATAGGGAGAGAGATAGACAGAGAGAGAATGAGAGAGAGAGAGAGGGAGAGGGAGAGAGAGAGAGAGAGAGAGTGAGAGAGAGACAGAGAGAGCGAGAGAAAACATGCGAGCCAGTGAAAAACATAAAACAAAATAGGAAGGCATATGGAGCAAAACGACACCAGGGAGTATACAGACGGAAGCAAAGGCTGAGTGGATAGACAGACAGACGAGGTGCAAAAAGCAAAGAAAGGAAAAATAGAATGGAATAGAATAAATCAACTGAAATTCAAGGGCGAGGGTAAGAAAAAGGGAAACAACAAAGGCCCGGATAAGAAAAAGGGACATGGTCGAGAACAAGAAAAAGGACAAAGGTGAGGATAAGAAAAAAGGACAGTGGCGGGAAAGAGGTGGGAGAGGAGATAGAGGCGGAAAAAGCCAAAACAGCAAAATTAGGATAAAATGAAATAGATAAAGTAAGGGCGAGAACAAGAAAAAGGACAAAGGTGAGGATAAGGGAAAAAAAGGACAGGGGAGGGGGGAAGAGTTGGGAGATGGGATAGAAGTGGAATATGCAAAGACAGCAACAATAGAATAAGATTAAATAAAGTGAAATTCAAGGGCATGGGTAAGAAACAAGGACACAACAAAGGCCTGGATAAGAAAAAGGGGACAAGATTGAGAACAAGAAAAAAGGACAAAAGTGAGAATAAGAAAGGAAAAAGGCGACAAGGGCGGAAGAGAGGAGGGAGAGGAGGGAGAAGGAGGGAGAAAGGAGGGAGAGAGGAGGGAGAGAAGAGGGAGAGAGGAGGGAGAGAGGAGGGAGAGGGGACAGAACCGTGTGAAGATGGAAAACAAATAGACTAAAGCTGTAGGAAGGGGGGAGACAGGCAAGGGACAACTGACGAGTGGGCGGAGGAGAGGAGAGAAGAGGGGAGGAGAGAAAAGTGATGACAATAGAAGAGGGAGAAAATGAGAGGAAGACTGAAGAGGAGAGGGGAGGGGAGAAAAGGAGAAGGAGAGCATTAGGAATGAGATAAGAGAAGAGACAAATAATTGGAAAAAAAAAACTAAAACAAAAAATGAACAAAGGACGAGTATGAGGAAGATGAGGAAGGGGAGGGCGAAGGGGGGGGAGGTGGGAGATGGAGGAGACGGAGTGAGAGACGAACGATAAAGAAGGACAAAGGCAGAATGGAAAATGATGAGGATGAAGAGGAATTAGATGGAGCAAAGTAAAGAAAGGAATGGGAGGGAGGAGGAGGAGGAGGAGGAGAAGGAGGAGGAGAAGGAGGAGGAGGAGAGGGGAGGAGGAGGGGGAGGAGGAGGAGGAGGGAAGGAGGAGGAGGGAAGGAGGAGGAGGGAAGGAGGAGGAGGGGGGGAGGAGGAGGAGGGGAGGAGGAGGAGGGGAGGAGGAGGGGGAGGAGGAGGAGGAGAGGAGAAGGAGGTGTTGAAGAAAGTGTAAAGAAAACTATAGAATGGGGATACAAGTAAACGAACATTACAGACAAAATTACGAAGAATCCAAATAAACAGAGGAATACGACATAGACGAAGAAGAAGACGATGAAGAATGGGAAGAAAAAAATATATCCCTCGTTTCATCGACTGAAATTCCTCAACCCCATGATAGCAGCCAACGTTCCTCGACCCTCACTAGGAAGAAAATGGATTCTTCTCTGCGTTGTATCAGTGTGAGTCAGTTTCTGCGTCACTGGTTTTAGTAGCAATAATAAAAGAACTGTCGCCGGTTGTCGCATCTCTTTATGTAGATAGGTGGGGAAAAACACGGGTTCAGGGACAAAGGAAAACAGGGGAAGACAGTGGAGGGAAGAGAAACAGGGAAACAGGGGAAAGGATAGGAAAGCAGGGTAAAACAGTGAAAGGCAAAGGAAGGACGGGCAAGGAAGGAGAAGACATGGAAAGGCAGGAGAATTCACGTAAGGTCAAGGGAAGGGAGAGGAAAGAAAGGGAAAACAGGGAAAGGCGGTAAGGAGTAAAGGCAAGGGAAGGTATGGGAAGGTAATGGAAGGCAGGGGAAGGGAAAGCAAGAGAGGTGAAGGCAGGGAAAAACAGGGTAAATTAAAGATAGGCAGGGAAACGCAGGGAAGAAAGGGGAAGAGGGGGAGAAGGAGGAGAATGAAGGGGAAGGGAAGAAAAAAGCGGGGGAAGGGAGGGGAAGATGGGAAAGGGAGGGGAAGAGAGGGGCAAGGAGAGGAGGAGAGAGGAATAGAGGACAAGCGAGGGGGAGGAAGAGGAAGGCAGGGAAAGGCAGGGGAAATGATTCGAATGGAAAAGAGGAAAAAATCTGTGAGGTGAGGAAATAGAATAGGGGAAGGATGGTGGGGGAGGGGGGAAAGATTGAAGTGCAAGTAAAGAGGAAGTGTAGGAATTTATCGGGTGAGAAGGGGGAGGGTGAAGGGAGGAAAGGGAGGAGAGCGAAAGGAGTACAGAAAAGGGAGGAGGGCGAAGGAGGAAGCTATATGGTAACTATATGTTGGGGAGACATATGGAGTGAGAGAAGTAGTCAGGAGGAGGAGGAGGAGGAGGAATAAGGGAGGTGGGAAACTGAAGGTGGAAAATATACTTCTCATTCTAATAGCACTTTTCTGCAGATACTGTTTCGTCCTCCGCCCATCAACTTTATTCAACTTAGATTAGTGTTCAGACTCCTCACAGTCCATCTCTGGACGTGACGAGACGCTTTTACCGACAATGTTCTCGCTAACCTCAAGTAATCTCGCTCCACTGAGGACCAGCAAGCATTCGGACTGCAGAAGCTACGATCTTGAGGCTCTGACTGCGGAGAGTAACTTCTGCGTTTTCTTTTGGATCTCACCGACCGAGAGGAAGCAGAAGGATCTGAGGGATACATACATATACCAAAGGCTTTTCCCCCCTACACGGGGGGTAGCCAAAAAGAAAAAGGCATAGAAACCACTCCCACCCATTTAATTTCCTATACATTCCACTCCCCTCCACCCTCCATTAATCAAAATGCGATCCCTACTTCATGTTATCTCTAGCGGTGAGCGGTAAATGAGGTTCTTGTGTACTTCGAGATCGGAGTTCAGCCAGAGAGAGGGTCTCGACCAATCAGGATCCAGTTCCGGCCGAGGCCTTTGCAAACTGCCCGGCTGCTGCTGCTGCCTTGAACAAAAGCTGCATACTTTATCTCAACTAACTAAACAACAAGCGGCGGACGAAGAGGGAGAGGAGGAGGAGGAGGAGGAGGAGGAGGAGGAGGAGGAGGAGGCTAAAAGGAAGGTGACAAAAGAGAGGGACAGAAGGTGTACTAGCTGAGAATGGAGAGAGAGAAAAAAGAGAGGGGAAAGAAAGTGAGCGATAAAAGTGAGATTAGACAGGATAAGAAAAGAGGGAGAGAAGTCAAGGGAGAAGAGAAGAGAGGGGGGAAAAGATTCAGAGAAGATGGAAGGGGAAAGAGGGAAGAGAGAATGGGCACGACTTTATGGAGGGCATCCGGTGTTAAAGGAGAGGAGGGGAGGAGATGAGGGGAGAGGAGGGGAGGGGAGAGGAGGGGAGGGGAGAGGAGCGGACGGGAAAGGAGGCCACGGGATAGAAGCGAATAGGAGGGGAGAGCAGGGGAGGAGGGAGGAGGAGGGGGAGAGGAGCGGAGAGGATGAGAGGGGGAGAGGATGAGAAGGGAGGAGAGGAGAGTGGAGGAAAGGGGAGGGGAGGATATGCGATTGGAGGGGAGGAGAGGGGAGGGGAGGAGAGGGGAGGCAAGGGGAGGGGAGGAGAGGGGAAGGGAGGAGAAGGGAGAGGGGAGGAGAGGGGAGGGGAGGAGAGGGGAGGAGAGGGGAGGGGAGGAGAGGGGAGGGAAGAGGGGAGGTGAGGGGAGGGAAGAGGGGAGGAGAGGGGGAGGGCAGAGGGGAGAAGAGGGGAGGGAAGAGGGGAGGAGAGGGGAGGGAAGAGGGGAGGTGAGGAGAGGGAAGAGAGGAGGGGAGGAGAGGGGAGGGGAGGGGAGATGAGCGGGAGAGGGGAGGGAGAGAGGGGAGGGGGAGAGGGGAGGGGAAGGGAAGTGAGGGGAGGAGAGGGGAGGGAAGGAGAGGGGAGGGAAGGAGAGGGGAGGGAAGAGGGGAGGAGAGAGGAGAGGGGAGGAGAGAGGAGAGGGGAGGAGAGAGGAGAGGGGAGGAGAGAGGAGAGGGGAGGAGAGAGGAGAGGAGAGGGGGAGAGGGGAGGGGGAGAGGGGAGGGGAAGGGAAGGGAAGGGAAGGGAGGGAAGAGAGGGAAGGAGAGGGGAGGGAAGAGTAGGGGATGGAAATGGAGGGGAGGGGAGGGGAGGGGAGGGGAGGGGAGGCGAGAGAAAGGGAGGAATGGAGAGAGGATGGGCGGGGAGAGTAGGGGAGGAGGGGGGAAGGGAAGAAAGGTGAGGTGAAGTGAGGAGATGGAAGGAGAGGGGAGGGGATGGATCGGGAGGTGTGGGAAGGAAATGAGAGGAGAGGAGGAGAGTAGAGGAAAAAGAAGGGGAGGGAAGGGGAGGGTGGGAAAGTAGAAGAAAGGCCGACAGAGTCGTGGAAGAGAATAGAAGGAAGAGGGGAAAGGAGGGGAACGTAGGAGAGGGTAGAGAAAATAGGAGGGAGCATAGTGGAAGGGATCAGAGTGGATGGGAGAGGAAGCGAGAGGAGGGAAGAGGAGTTGAGTGGAGAGTAGTAGAGGGAAGTGGAATAGAGGAGACTGGAGTGGAGTGAGTTGGAGAAGAGGGAGACGAAGGAGAGGAAAGGGAGTGGAGTGGAGGGGAGAGGAGCAAAGAGGAAAGAGGGAGAGGGGAGAAGAGGAGGGGAGACTAAGGGGGAGAGGTTGAGGGAAATTGGGACGAGGGGGAGGAGGTCAAAAAGAGAGGGGGGGCGAAAGAGAGGGAGAGGAAGGGGGCGAAGGGGAGGGGAGGGGGGCGAAATGGGGGTACGAGGTGAACGGAGTGTTACGGGGATGAGGGGCAAAGTGGAGGAGGATGTGAACACAAGTACATAAGAATGAAGGAGACACTGCCTACACTAGGCAGTTCCATGTCCCTTACCAGCTGCCATCCCCTTCCATACAGTTACCTGACCTTCTCTTAAAGCAATCGATAGTTTCAGCGTTCATTACATGGTTACTAAGTCTATTCCATTCGTTAACCAATCCATTGGTAAACTAGTTCTTGGCTATTTCCTTCTTAAATCTAAATTTGTCTAATGGAAGCCCACTACTGCGAGTCCTCCCCTGTTGTCTTAATATGATGACCTTGTCTGCATCACCCTGGTGGAGGGTAGAAGGTGGAGGAGGGGATGGTGAAGATGGAAGGAATGGGGAAGAGTGGAGGGGATAGGGGCCAAGTGAAAGGGAAGGGGTGGGGTGGAAGGGAAGGGGTGGGGTGGAAGGGAAGGGGTGGGGTGGAAGGGAAGGGGTGGGGTGGAAAGGGGGACGGAGGAGAGGATAGAGAACGTGAAAATAGGGGGAGAAAGGGATACAGGATAGAAAGAGTAAATAGTAGAGTTAAAATGACAGCAAGGACGAGGAGGACATAGGAAGGACTTTGAATGTTTGGGAAGGAACAGGAAGATCTAGCCCTGAGGAGGAGGGTATGAAAGGGAATCTCAGGTTGCTGGGAGAAGTGGGGAGGGTTAGGAAGGTGTGAAAAGGTGTTGGAAGGCGTGGGAAGGAATGGGAAAGAGTTGGGGTGAATGCAAAGATGTGGAATGGATTGGGAAGGTATGGAGAATAGTGGAAAGGCATGGGAAGGTATGGAGAATAGTGGAAAGGCATGGGAAGGAATAGAAGGGTGTGGAAAAGAATGGAAAGGGTTGAGAAGAAATGAGCAGACGTAGGAAGCCTTGTCAGAATGTGGGAGTGTTGTGGGAGGGTGTGGGACATTGTGGGAAGTCGTAGAATATTAGAGAAATATACAAAGAATTGGGTAAATGTTGGAGATAGTGAGAGGTTGTGGAATGGGATGGAACGATAAAGTGTGGAAAGGTTTTGGAATTAGAGGTGGAATGTTTTGGGATGATGTAGATAGGATTAGGAAGATGTAAGGTGGATTGGAGGGGGATGTGAATGTAATTAAAGGATATAGAAAGAGAAAAGGGTGAAAAATACAAGGATAGAAAAAAATGGATTATTGTCGGATTCAACTACGTGGAGACTGGGATAGGGCCAGAGGGGGAATTTGCGGGTAAAACTTGGGGGAACATATCTGGGATTGCGGTGTGATACAAACCCGTTAGGGTGCACAAAGGGTTGGAGAAGAAGGGGAGGCCACAGGGGAACGATGCGTGGTCACGGACACGGGCTCTGGTCCAGCTTTTGAATGGGTTTGGAATAAAACTCTACCGATTCACAGTCACTCTCCTGTTCAGCCTTTTGTCAGCATTCAGATGAAGAGATTATTCCAGGAGGCATTCAGATGAGGAGTCTGCTGCAGGAGGCACTCGGAGGAGGAGTCTGTTCCAGGAGCCACTCGGAGGAGGAATCTGCTGCAGGAGGCACTCGGAGGAGGAGTCTGCTCCAGGAGGCACTCGGAGGAGGAGTCTGCTCCAGGAGGCACTCGGAGGAGGGGTCTGTTCCAGGAGGCATTCGGAGAAGGAGTCTGTTCCAGGAGCTACTCGGAGGAGTCTGTTCCAGGAGCCACTCGAAGGAGGAGTCTGTTCCAGGAGCCACTCGGGGAAGTCTGTTCCAGGAGCCACTCAGAGGAGGAGTCTTTTCCAGGAGGCACTCGGAGGAAGAGTCTGTTCCAGGAGCCACTCGGAGGAGGAGTCTGTTCCAGGAGCCACTCGGAGGAGGAGTCTGTTCCAGGAGCCACTCGGAGGAGGAGTCTGTTCCAGGAGCCACTCGGAGGAGGAGTCTGTTCCAGGAGCCACTCGGAGGAGGAGTCTGTTCCAGGAGCCACTCGGAGGAGGAGTCTGTTCCAGGAGCCACTCGGAGGAGGAGTATGTTCCAGGAGCCACTCGGAGGAGGAGTATGTTCCAGGAGCCACTCGGAGGAGGAGTCTGTTCCAGGAGCCACTCGGAGGAGGCGTCTGTTCCAGGAGCCACTCGGAGGAGGGGTCTGTTCCAAGAGGCACTCGAAATAGGAGTCTACTGCAGGAGGCATTCAGGGGAGGAGTCTGCTCCAGGGGGCACTCGGAGGAGGAGTCTGCTCCAGGAGGCACTCGGAGGAGGAGTCTGTTCCAGGAGGCACTCGGAGGTGAAGTCTGTTCCAGGAGGCATTCAGGGGAGGAGTCTATTCCAGGAGGCACTCGGAGGAGGGGGTCTATTCCAGGAAGCACTCGGAGGAGGGGTCTGTTCCAGGAGGCACTCGGAGAAGGGGACTGTTCCAGGAGGCACTCGGAGGAGGAGTCTGTTCCAGGAGGCACTCGGAGAAGTCTGTTCTAGAAGGCACTCGGAGGAGAGGTCTGTTCCACGAGGCACTCGGAGTAGGGGTCTGTTCCAGGAGGCACTCGGAGGAGGGGTCTGTTCCAGGAGGCACTCGGAGGAGGAGTCTGTTCCACGAGGCACTCGAAGGAGTAGTCTGCTGCAGGAGGCACTCGGAGGAGGAGTCTGCTCCAGTAGGCACTCGGAGAAGGAGTCTGTTCCAGGAGCCACTCGGAGGAGGAGTATGTTCCAGGAGGCACTCGGAGGAGGAGTCTGTTCCAGGAGGCACTCGGAGGAGGAGTCTGTTCCAGGAGGCACTCTGAGGAGGAGTCTGTTCCAGGAGGCACCCGGAGGAGGACTCTGTTCCAGGAGGCACCCGGAGGAGGACTCTGTTCCAGGAGACACTCTGAGGAGGAGTATGTTCCAGGAGGCACTCTGAGGAGGATTATGTTCCAGGAGGCACTCGGAGGAGGAGTCTGTTCCAGGAGACACTCGGATGAGGAGTCTGTTCCAGAAGGCACTCGGAGGAGGAGTCTGTTCCAGAAGGCACTCGGAGGAGGAGCCTGTTCCAGGAGGTACTCGGAGGAGGAGTCTGTTCCAGGAGGAACACGGAGGAGGAGTCTGCTCCAGGAGGTACTCGGAGGAGGAGTCTGTTCCAGGAGGTACTCGGAGGAGGAGTCTGTTCCAGGAGGTACTCGGAGGAGGAGTCTGTTCCAGAAGGCACTCGGAGGAGGAGTCTGTTCCAGGAGGCACTCGGAGGAGGAGTCTGTTCCAGGAGGCACTCGGAGGAGGAGTCTGTTCCAGGAGGCACTCGGAGGAGGAGTCTGTTCCAGGAGGCACTCGGAGGAGGTGTCTGTTCCAGGAGGCAATCGAGTGAAGAGTCTATTCCAGGAGGCGTTCGGAACTGGAATCTATTTCAGGAGGCTCTCAGTTGTCATCAGTGCCATCACTTGGTCTTTGTGCTAAGGCAAGAGACAAGCACCAGCGACTTTCTGGAGTGGAACCCTGGTAGATTCTGAATTAATCTAAATTTTTGGTTCGTTGCTGGATGATTGCAATTCATGGTGAGTTATTCTTTATTTTGTCTTCAATTTAATCTGTTTTCTTCTATTCTGTGAAGCATGCAAACAAAATCTCACTAAAGATAGATAGGTATAGATAAATAAATACATAAATAGATAAACAAGTGAATAAATAAACAAGTAAATAGATAAGGAAGTAGATAATTTAAAAAAATGACTATAATAAAAAAAAAGTTAACTAACCACAATTAGGAAGGACAGAATAAGAATATTGTGTAATAAAAAATAAATTTAAAAATATGGTATTCTTTGCATTAATGAATGATTTCTTTTGACTGGAAAAGCTCCATCAAACTAAACATTAACATAAAAATATGCAGCCAGAGTTAAAGAACTTCTTCAAAATTAATTTGCGGATCCTTAAAGTAACAATTAAAAACTAAGGAGAACGCGGTAAGAAGAAGAAGAAGAAAAAAATCATCAATGAAAAGAGAATTGAAACAAGATGTAAAGAATATTGGAAGGGGGAGTTTTTTTTTTTTTTTCTTAGTAGCCAATTTTTGACTACGAAGTTATAATAACTTGAAGAATTTTCGGGAAAATGAATCCTTTGAAGTTTCATCCCATGTGGGAGGTCGTACCGTCCAGCTGTTCTCAGAGAGAAAGAGAGAAGAGTATCTAGCTTCAGGGATACGAAACCAAAATTTCATGGCACGAGTCGAGTTTGTTTTATATTCTCCCCCCACAAAAATTATACTTTTTCCAATCTGCTTTTGTAACTGATCCTAATGATTCTCAGTAGGGATGAGTTTTTTTTTTTTTTTTTTTTTCTTGACAGTAAAAACTAAATTTTGAAAGGTAATACCTAAACCTATTCATTGGAGCTTAAAACTTTATCCATCTTGATCAAGATGCTGTCGCCAGGTGATTTTAACCGGCTTTAGGAAACCTTACGAGGAATAAATCCTCCTCAATTTCATTTACAGTCATCGCGCGACGAGTCAATCTACGAGATCAAGTTGCCGGCGGATGATTTAAATCAATTTAGAAGAAAATTCATGCAAGCAAACGTGTCTTCATCAGTTCTTAGACGGCGTGGATCTTTTATTGATATTCTCTCAGGACTCTGTTAGGCGATTTCATTTTGCTGAATCAATCCCTCCACTATTTAACCATCAAATATCTATGACGCACGTCTGTACAAATTCTATCATGGCTAGCAATTGACGATTTAATCTAATTCTATTTAATTTCTATTGCAGGAATTGGTTACTTAGACTGTCTCATTGACCATTTTAAGCATTTTATTGCGTCCGGCTCCAAACAAATTCCACTGGATAAACACGAAAATAAAAGGGCCTCATGTCTATCAAATTATTATTTCATTTGCTCGGTGTTATCACTGTGTTCATTTACTTCTCAGTCACTTTCCTTTGTAAATATGACCTCGTTATGAACCAAAAGGTTTCATACATACAGGCTGTATGTACGAGACAGGTAGTGCGTTACCGAAAAATCTATATATATGTACAGTATACATATACGCATTATATATATATATACATATATATATATATATATATATATATATATATATATATAATACGCATTGAAGGAAATGCACCACAATTTTTTTGGTAACGCACTACCTGTCTGGCGGTAACGCGCCCAGCACTGCTGATACAGCCCACTGAAGCGAGGTCCAGCCACTACAAGTCTGAAGGGGGCGGGGGAGGGTACAAGATAGCATATACATGATCCCAAGAAGTTCCCGAGGGCTTTTGGTAGTCTAATTAAACCACTTGCATCGTCCACGATGACACTCGTAATACAGGTATTAGCTAATAATGACTTATTTCTTGTATCAAAATTATCTCTTCATAACTGGATTACTGGTAATTTCGCTCCAATAATCATAACTAATTAGGTACCTTTATACCGACTCCTGTTTCAAAAGGGGTATCATATTTTCTCGAGTTCAGCTCTTGCCGTTTGTGGCAACCTTTAGATATTTCATTTTTCTAAAGCAAGGTGAACGTAATAACGATGGTCAGACTCCACATTAACCCCTTTAATGTTATTATTCGGTTAAAGCCTTATTACAATAATAATGTGCATTGAATACTCTTTCACGTCAGAGAAAGTCTCTCAATATAGTACTCCATCAACTACTTTGTTTTGGTATTTCTTATGGACCAAAAGGTCTCCTGTCGGCATGCGCCTACTTATTCGGTTAAAGCCTTGTTACCATATTAATGTGCTTTAAATACTATTTAACGTCAGAGAGAGTCTCTCAATAAAGTGCTCCATCAGCTACTTTGTTTTGATATATCTTATGGACCAAAAGGTCTCCTGTTGGCATGCTCCTCCTTTGTAATCCTTTCTGTGGGTTTTATTCTCATATAACGTTAAGCCAGACGATTCTGTTCAGCTGTGGGTAGGACCTGATACTTGAACGATATATATTTTTCAATGCACTTAATCTGTATAGTAAATGCTGAGGACCAAAGCTTTCATTTGGGCACAGAGCAAGAATAGTAAAGCTGGAGGTTCTCATGATACTGGGGGAGAACCGAGCGAGGTGACCACAACTACACAAATGGAAAGGGGGCCGGGAAACGAGATGAGAGGGGTGAGAGCTCAGCATTCAAAAACATCCTATTTCGAGTGGAGTAGGAATAATTGGCCTAAATCTTTATGAATTTAGATTACAAAGAAATAGCGTGGCGGATGAAACGGAGGGGAGGGGGGGTAGAATTGTAGATGAATGGAACAAGATATCAATGAATATCATTAGCACTGCCACGTTATGGGGATTCAGTTTGAGAAACTCGTACTGAGGTTTCAGAAAAAAAAAGAAAAAAAATGTAGCCTATGAACACAAAGTTCCTCTTGGTCCGTCATTGTACCTATGAATTTCCTGTATTTTTGAACGTGGCAGTGGAAAAAGAACTACGTATATGGTAGGGGTCATGACGTTGGAAGAATATGCGTTTTTGAAAGCGTGAAGAGTGATAAACATGGAAAGACAACATGAATTGAGGAAAAACATGAACCAATTTATAAACTTAAGGCTGAACACATTATAAGATGAGACGTAAAGATGAACAATAATGTAACACATATGAGAGATATAACTGAAAGTATAAAAAATATATAAGGTGGCAAAAATCAACATAAAAAAATAATGAACACTCTTTGAAATAGTATTAAAATACATGGCATTCATACACAAAGTGACTTACAATGAAATGACAAAACGATGCGTGAAAAATAAAAAAAAACAGGAATAGAAATAAGAATATAAAAGATGAAAGTGCTCGACGTGGAATATCGTATATATACACACACACACATTATATTATATATATATATATATATATATATATATATATATATATATATTTATATATAATGAAAAATGGAAGGACGGAGTTAACAAGCTCACAAGAGTCCAACAATAAAGTACAGAAAGCGACAGAGTAAAAAGAAGAGATATGAATCAGAGTGCTAAAAGTGGTCACAAGGAAAAACAATTTAGAAAAAAAAGGCAGAGGGAAAATTCCGGAAAATATGTGACTGGATGATTATGTAAAGAGGAAGAAAGAAGATCACAAGGAAACAAATAACACTCCCATGACAAAGCCTCAAGTGCAGATTAGAGGCCCATGACTCAGTGTATTTATCAAGTATAATTAAATTGATCATTTTTCATAATTTCCTACTTCTCATGTTAAGACGGTACCTTTAATCCAAAAATTCTAAGATATTCATTGCATGGCAGTATGACGACATAGCGTAGGACAACCTGGAAAAAATAAACTGGACGCCAGAAGAGGGAGAAACAACAATAACACGCCTTGAATTCCACTCGCTGGAAACCCGGAAACCTGGACGTGTCAGGGAACGGTCCTGGAGCCCTCGCATGTACCTCTCCAGGAAGAAATGTTGGACTGTTGTCAGCCTTGCATTAGTGTGGATCTTCTTCTATGTCACCAGTCCTTGGAGGAGAAGGACGAGGAGGAGGACGGGGAGGACGACGAGGAGGAGGACGACGAGGAGGACGGGGAGGAGGAGGAGGAGGGGGACGACGAGGAGGGGGACGAGGGGGACGACGAGGAGGGGGACGAGGGGGACGAGGAGGACAAGGAGGACAAGGAAGAGGACAAGGAGGACGAGGAGGACGAGGATGACAAGGAGAACGAAAAGGAGGACGAGGAGGAGGACGAAAAGGAGGACGAGGAGGAGGACGAAAAGGAGGACGAAAAGGAGGACGAAAAGGAGGACGAAAAGGAGGACGAGGAGGAGGACGAAAAGGAGGACGAGGAGGAGGACGAAAAGTAGGACGAGGAGGAGCTGTCACCAGTTATCAAGTGTACAAGGGAGGGAGGAACATGACAGTAGATGGTCAGGGTGGAGATGACGGACACGAAGAAAAGAAGGACAATGCAGCGCAAAGGAAGGTTCTGTGTGACAAGAAAGAGGAACGACAAAATACTAGAAGTGGAAGAAACTACTTAAAATCAGGATCATGTGACGATTTATAGAGCCGAGGAAAGAGTCAGTGATATAGTACAAGGGGTAGGAACGACGAGGAGGATAAAAAAGACATGGCAAAGAAGGACGATATGTAGAATGAACAAGAGAGGACGCAAACTACAAAGCAGAGTTGTGTTAACAAGGTACATAGCTGAACAGCAAGTAAGGAAGCTGCAAAACAAGAAGTAGGGATGTGTAGTGCGACAAGGGGGAACGAGAAGAACAAAGAACAGATGGAGAACATAGATGTCAAGCAAACCACGAGGAAGAACAGGAGAGGAGAACAGGAGAAGAGAACAGGAGAGGAGAACAGGAGAAGAGAACAGGAGAGGAGAACAGGAGAGGTGAACAAAGCAGAAGAGAAAAAGGCAGAGGAAGATAATAAAAAAATTGACACGAGGCAATGGTAGTACATTGGAGAGACAAAGAAATAAAACAGGAGGAGACGTGAAAGCCAATAATCGAAGGGATAGGGAGATGAATAAAAGGCAAGAGATAAAGGAGAAGTAAAGGAAATGAGAAATGAGGGTATAGGAGGAGAGACGAGAGAAAAACTATGAGTAGCAAGGGAGATGAGATCCAAGGAATAATGAAGTAGGAAGGGGGAGAGAGTTGGAAAATAATAAAGAAGTGATGGGACAGATGAAAAACAAGGAATGAAGGAGTAGGAAGGGAGATGAAAAACAAGTGATAAAGAAACGGAGAGACGAAATATAGAAATAAAAATAATTAACAAATTTGAGGATAGAGGCAATGCAAAGAACAAACGAGTATAAAGGGAATTGAAAGACACAAGGTAAAGGAGTAGAAAAAATGGAAGACAAGGCGTAATGAAGTAGGAATAGCGATCAAGGACAATGATAAACAAATGTGAGTGGGAAGAACAACAATGTACAAAATAGTAGGAAATGAGATAAAAGACAAAGGATAAAAGAAGTAGGTGAGTGTGGTGTGGTCGAGGGTTGAAAGGGCGGATGGGTAGGGGAGAGGGGAGAGGGGAGAGGAGAGGGGAGAGGGCGGGGGAGAAGGGAGAGAGGAGAGGGGCGGGGGAGAAGGGAGGGGGGAGAAGGGAGGGGGGAGAAGGGAGAGGGGAGAGGAGGGAGGGGAGAGGGGAGAGGGGCGGGGGAGAAGGGAAAAGGGAGAGGGGGAGAGGCGGGAGATAAGGGAAAAGGGAGAGGGGAGAGGGGTGGGGAGAAGGGAAAAGGGAGAGGGGGAGGGGCGGGGGAGAAGGGAGAGGGGCGGGGGGAGAAGGGAGAGGGGCGGGGGGAGAAGGGGGAGAAGGGAGAGGGGCGGGGGGAGAAGGGAAAGGGGAGAGGGGCGGGGGGAAAAGGGAAAGGGGAGAGGGGCGGGGGAGAAGGGAGAGGGGCGGGGGAGAAGGGAGAGGGGAGAGGAGGAGAGGGGAAGGTGGTAGCGAGAGGGGAAGGTGGTAGCGAGAGGGGAAGGTGGTAGCGAGAGGGGAAGGTGGTAGGGAGAGAGGAAGGTGGCAGGGAGAGAGGAAGGTGGCAGGGAGAGGGGAAGGTGGCAGGAAGAGGGGAAGGTGGCAGGAAGAGGGGAAGGTGGTAGGGAGAGGGGAAGGTGGTAGGGAGAAGGGAAGGTGGTAGGGAGAGGGGAAGGTGGTAGGGAGAGGGGAAGGTGGTAGGGAGAGGGGAAGGTGATAGGGAGAGGGGAAGGTGGTAGGGAGAGGGGAAGGTGGTAGGGAGAGAGGAAGGTGGTAGGGAGAGAGGAAGGTGGTAGGGAGAGAGGAAGGTGGTAGGGAGAGAGGAAGGTGGTAGGGAGATGGGAAGGTGGTAGGGAGATGGGAAGGTGGTAGGGAGATGGGAAGGTGGTAGGGAGAGGGGAAGGTGGTAGGGAGAGGGGAAGGTGGCAGGAAGAGGGGAAGGTGGCAGGAAGATGGGAAGGTGGCAGGAAGATGAGAGGGTGGCAGGAAGATGGGAGGGTGGCAGGGAGAGGGGAAGGTGGTAGGGAGAGGGGAGGGAGACGAGATAGACAAGGCGGAGGCGAGATAATGACACGCCGCTCGTCCTACAGCCGTTGTGGCCAAGGGGACTCTGAATATTTCAAGAGGTCCGTCTCGGGTCCGGATGAATCATCCGGAGGAGGTGGATGGTTGAGTCAGACCACGAAGGTCAGGTGGATCCTCGAAAACAGAGGCGTTGGTCGGAAACTCAATCATCCATTGGGGCCGGATGTTGGAATGGATTCCAGAAACCGGATTGATGAATTGGGAAAAGGAGGACGAGGAAACAACCAGATACTGATAACTAAGTAAATAACGATAGACAAATTACTGAGAAAAAAAAAAAAAAAAAAAAAAAAAAAAAAAAATTATATATCTATATATATATGAATAAATGGATAAACGTGTAAATAAATAAATACATAAATAAATAAATAAAACGAGACAGATGAACCAGGAAACTGTATAACGAGCAAACGAGACAACAAACAATAATAGACTGAGGTTTGAAGAATTGGTCAATAAGTACTGATAGATGAATAATATTTTGTCTGGAATAAACAATGCTTGTGTCTCTGGGACCCATATTGCAACGATGATGTGAAACAACAGACTTGGTAAAGATGGAGGGATAACAAAAATCAAAAGAGATTAATATTTTTCGTATGGGGATTAGTTTCAATTCACAAAACAGAGATGAGTGACTTGGTGTTTGGAGACGTAATGAATTTCCCTGATCTACAGACTGATAAAGAAAACAGCAGAAAGAATGTAACGGTACATAAAGGAAAGATAAAGCAAAAACGAGTATTCCATCCTTCTAGATCAGCGTTTCTCAACCTTTTTACCCTAGCATAACCTTTAAAATAAATTGCATGTCTCAAGTAACCTCTACGCAAAAAAAAAAGAAAGAAAAAAAATCATTTACCATATATTTCTCATTGTATTTCTATCGTAATAATAGGTTAGATAGGATGATGTCTATATTACATTATTACAATAACCAAGAATGCCGTGCGTGTTTAATTATATTACGTATGTGAAATTAAATAAAAAAAAATAAAAAGTGCATTAGCTTATCTCACTTGTTCTCGCGGAACCCTTAGGGACCTTTTGCGGAACTTTAGGGTTCCAGGTAGGCTAACCCTGGTTGAGAAACTCTGTTCTAGATACATAATTCAGCCATTAAGAATGATGCATCTAGCCTGCAGATGTTGGCACGTCACTCGCACTGTATGCCAAGTCAACATCAGACCCATATCATTCCGTAGAGATGGATGAGTCAACAAAATGGATGTCACCAGAAACATAGAAATCAGCAAACAAGGATGAGTTCGCAACTCAAGATGGGTAAGCCTCCTGAGATGAGTGGATGAACCGGCCGTCTGTTGTAAATCATATCAGGTGGAATGGATGTTGGACAAATAAATGAAACGATCAAACAACAGAAATTGATGATGTGACATGGAGGGACCTGAATGAAACTATGGATGTGCAGTTACGAGGAAAAGTTTTGACCTATGCTACATTTTTCACAACGACATTATATATTTCTCGAGTACGTGGCGTATTTTCCTATGTAGAATTTAGCTTACAGTTACGCAATTTCCTTGAATAGATAAAAATAAAAAGTTGTCAAAGATGTTGAATTTGGTATCATGATAACTCTGGGACAGTCAATATTTCTACTCGTGACTTGTATTTTCAGATGACTCAGTCGTACCGTATCCTTTTTCATATTTATTTGATAAATGTTTTTGTTAACTTTTTATTTCATTGCCGAGTCAAATCAACTTCGAGTTTTAAATGAACTTTAAAACTTAATGGTCGGCTATATCATTTGTCTGAATATAGTGGTTTTAATATACAAGTTTATCAAACAAGTCTATCAACTACGTTAGCGTAGCATTACATGAGAACATAAGAACATAAGAATAAAGGAGACTGCAAGAGACCATAAGGCCTACACTAGGCAGCTCCGTATCCATCACCACCTGTCATCCCCATCCATAAAGTTGTCTAATCGTTTTTTAAACCAACTGATAGTTTCAGCGCTTACTACATGGTTACTAAGTTTATTCCATTCATTGACCACCCTATTAGTAAACCAATTCTTGCCTACTTCCTTCTTAAATCTAAATTTGTCCAGTTTATACCCATTACTGCGAGTCCTGCCCTGTTGTTTTATTATGATGACCTTGTTTGCATCACCCTTGTTATAGCCTTTGATCCAAAACACTACCAAATACCACTATCACCACCACTACAAACCATGACCACAACCACCAGGAATCAATACCACAATCCCATTCTTCCTCCCACTTCCAATGGACATCCTGTCCGGGAGGAGATGAGGAAACAGAAAGTATACAAAGTTTCAAAACCAACTATGATATTTGTCGGTCTATCTGGAAAAGAAGAGTCTATGGGCGTGAGGCACGTACAAGAGCTCAGTCCTATAACCTGTAAATATAATATACGAATACAAGCATATGCGTTCGAGCATATGTAACGTTCAGTGCATCATAGATTTTCGTATACTCGTATTTTGCTAGAACTATCATTAATAAAAAGCTCTGACATGAATCCGTATGTTAAAATGCTTAATATCTAATGATCATGTTCAAGAAATAGCAATATATGAATGACCACAACAAAATGATATTTTCTCTTTGGGATATGTATTACAGAAGTAGACTCTTGCAAAATAAAAAAAATCGTGTGTTCATTCAATACTTCCAAGCACTAAAAATCCCTTATTTCGAAAACCGAGTACGCATTAATTAGAAATTAATTAACCATGAGTTTCAAAAGTGTGTACACACCCACGAAAAATTAATTAACCGACATATTTTCGTGAAAGTTAAAAAAAAAAAAGTTGTGTTTTCATTAGGACGCAGTTCTGATGAAAACGCGTGCTTTCATCTCCCTTCAGGTGTTAAGAAAACAACTTAGGTTGGGGAGGGGAGGGGGGTTGGGGGGTTAATTGCAAGACGAGAAGGAAGTATTGGACGTATCTAGGAGTGAACAATATCGAGGAAAACAGAACTCTCACGACCCCGCAGTCCGGGAGAAGAACAATGACCAACAATAGGCCTTCTGGTAAGGCCAAGTAAATTGAAAATAAACAAGAGAAGCATAGGAAGAGAATCAGCCACTCTTATTTTTTCGTTCACACCCCACGGCATGGAGAGAATAACACAGACACTTATGAGCTTCTTCTTGAGCTTGATGTTCAGAGAGGAAAAGAGAATTTACGTGGATATTTACATGATGTACGTACACATACACGTGACTATAACCACACACACGCACAATTTTATTTGAGATGTGTAACAAACACTACACCAACTAGCCGTGTGTATGTGTGTGTATGTAATGTGTGTGTGTGTGTGTGTGTGTGTGTGTGTGTGTGTGTGTGTGTGTGTGTGTGTGTGTGTGTGTGTGTGTGTGTTTGTATGTGTGGTGTTTTTGTGTGTATATGCATGTGTGCGCATGTGTTACAGTATGCGTGCGTGTAAGTGCTAATGGGAATATGCGTCCATATTGACGTTTGCCTGTACATGTGCTTATATATTTGTGAAAGTGTGTATATAGACGCGCGCGCGTACACACGCACCCGCAAGCACGCACAAATACATAAATATGCGTCTTATATAGACTCACGAATAAAAAAATCCAAACTTTAACATATACGACTGGTCACACGCTTCCCATGATATTTACTGTGACGGGATTCTTTAATAATAGAAAAATAAACAATATAGGGGAGCTCACCGATTTAATGAAGCGGCCTTGCTGTGTTGCTGTGGATGTGCTGTGTTTTGCGACACTGCTTCTGACCCAGGGCAGTGAACAAGATGCAGGGATGACCCGTCATCCAGGAGGTGCAAGATAAGAGGGAGGGAAGAGGGTAGAGTGGAGTTGAGTATGTAGGGGATGGAATGGGTGGGAGTGGTTTCTATGCCTTTGTCTTTTGGCTACCTCCCGTGTAAGGAGGGAAAAAGCCTTTGGTATATGCATGTATGTATTCCTCAAGGGCCGAGAGAAGCTCGTTTCAGATCTTTGACGAGGAAGCAGGTACCATGACGCCGGAAAAGTTTGGTCGTACCTTCGGCCAATGCTTGATCAATTTCAACCCCTCCAAAAGGGCTGTTCTGTCTCAAAAGGCATTGTTTATTCACAAAAAGGTCTGTCCCAGGATTCAAATATTCTGGAATAATCGATCAGGAAGGCCGGGAAACAGCCTTCAGACGAACTCAGTTTTACCAATTTCTTGTCAACATTATGCAGATGCATTTACAGACGGACGCTAAAACATGTTTAACACCGAAAGCAGTTGTTTCTGTCAAGCTATGAATAGGTGAGTCGTCATTGAATCTATAATGCTGGACGAAATGTGTTGTACAGCATGATTATGATGTGGTCTACAGAGATGCAAGAATTGTACATCATATATATATATATATATATATATATATATATATATATATATACATACATACCAGTCTTTTTCCCCCTTACACGGGTGGTAGCCTACACGGGGGTGTATGCTACGCACATATACGCCTACTCACACACATACATATATCTCCTCGCCTTAAAGAAAAGGTATAACAATAAAAAGCTTGGCCCCGAGGAATTCATTGGGGTAGGGGGTAGGGGGATGAATCTATATATTTAAGAAATGAACAAGAAAGAATTATGTTTTCCTGTACTCTATTTATCATGGGAAATCATGGTGGGAATTTTTCTATTACCTCAGTTGACTTGCTTACATACTGTAAATATTTTAAAATATTTTCATCTGGCTGTTGCCAGGCATTTCTATCCAGCTGAGGGAAGCACCCTAGAACAGAGATGGGGAACCATCGGCACGCGTGCACAGAGTGGCACGCCACCGACTTTTCTCCGGCACGTGGGGTCGTCTAAGAAAAGAATGAAATAGAGAAACTGACAACTTCTTTGTTCAGTTTTACATTTAAGGTCAATGTGATTTTATCATCATATATTCAGAGAAACGATAGTTTTGGACCAATGCATACGGCATTTTTTATAATAGTTCATGGTAACCCTGGTTTTGTGTACTGTTTATTACAATTTTATATATTATTTCAAGTTTCGTAAATAATACAACCATTGGTAAGCAAAATAAATGTTCAGCTACATGAGGGTTCAAACTTAAATATTTACAAAATAAAAGTGCAATACCTCTAAAGGTTCTGGTTATCCGAAATGATTATCTCTTTTCAGTTATTATCATTATCATCATTATCATTATCATTATTACTACTATTATTTTTCATCAAAATTTGGTGAAGCCTGCTTTTCAGCATATATGTCATAAACGTAAGTTTCTGTTAAAACTAAGACAAATTAAGAATTATTTTATATCGTTTTGATGATAACGCTTTTGTCTTCAAATTGTATGACTGTATATGACGGCTAGGGTAAAGACAAGACTGACATATGTAACAGCGACTTCGCTAAATCTTACATTCATTCAGTCTGACATAACAAATCACAATTACAAGATTATTTGATTTTATCGCTCTATCTTTATGATACTTCAAAAGAAAATTGTCACAATACAATAATTTTTCATTTTGGTTGACTTTTTTTTTTTTTTTGCATCCAGGATTGACCGATTTTGGCACGCGCGCCTAAAAAGGTTGCCCATACAGGCACTTCACATCATTCATAAAATATTTCTAGGCCGAATCAAGCTTCCATGGTTAGATACAGAGCCTGTTCACTTTACATGTCATGTTCCATACCAGTCGCCTTTTCCATACATTTACTTATTCTGACCTCAAACTTCAAAGAGAATATTGATGAAGCCGTAACAGAGTTTTCATACTGAATACACAGTTAACAATAAACAAAAGGATTAAATGTTCAAGACCTGTTTTCATACGAGATGGAAACAGGAACAAGTTAGTCATTCGTATAGTCAGCGAGTTCGACAAAACTCGTACGTACTGCAGACTTCTGCAACCATCACCAACACCACAACAACCACAACCACCATTGTTTACCACCACCACCACCATCACAACCACAACCATTATCGCCAGCACTCCCTCCGCCACCACTAATGACCATTAATGCTCGACTAGTTATGGACCAAGAGGTCTTTTGATCGTCCTTTTCTCTCGGTACCGACATACAAAAATATAAATAAATATATAATAATAATAACAAATAAAATAATGATAATGATAATATGAACAAATAGAAAAATAAATAAACCTATAAAAAATAAAGATGATAATAACAATAATAAGAATAAGACATTTGTTTAGTTAAATATAGCATCACCCAGAGCCAACATATCCTCTGCAATACATTTCCTTTTCATTACACACAAAGCTTGTTCGATTCTACTACACATATTCCTGACTAATACTTGAAATATGGAGAATATCAAGTTGCAATCGTTAGAAATGGATTATAAGGGCCGACGATGAATTCCTGCACGAAAGACGTCATCTTCTTCCTCCGTCGACTTCCTCGTTTCCAATTGGAGGTGCAGCCCTGATGGGCTGACACACCGTCCTCGGACTAGCTCTACGATTCCCCTTTACTTCGTTTGTATCTACTCATACTACTACATCATCATCATACTACTGCTACTACTACTAAAAATAGTAATAAAAATAATACAAATAATAATTGTAGTAAAAATAATGGCAATAAAAATAATAATAAAAATAATAATGGTGATGGCGACAATGACAATAACAATAATACTATTTCTGTGATTCTATTTACTTCGTGTGCATAGGTAGTTTGACGTCACAACGCGTGACCTAGGATGACCTCAGGTCAGTCTTTGCCATAAGAACCGAGGGTTCATTCTTGGTTCCTTCTGGCTTCTGTTTCTTCAATTTTCAATCAAGTGGGTGGCTAAACAAAATAATACAAAGGAAATAAACTTTAACAACAAATCAACATAATGTTTACTAAGCGAACACTCAAAGGGTTACAATAACAATCAGCTCCAAGGAGTTTAATGTTAATTTATGAGTTAGGGAAGACTAAGCGTTGTATTAATAGGTTACATACAGTAACGTGATTCAGTCTTTTTTCTGGCTCGCGCCAGATGACTATTATCATCAATCATCATCACTAATAATCATCAATCATCATTATCATCATCCATCATTGATAATCATCACCCATCATTAATAATCAACATTAATCATTAATCATCATCATCTAGCATCATTAATTACAAAGGATTACAAAGGCGGAGCATACCGACAAGAGACCTTTTGGTCCATATCTAGGTCGGATGCGAAAAAAATCATAAATGATAAACAAA
>NC_134790.1:2531236-2586236 GCF_046742065.1 Oratosquilla oratoria
ATTCTTGACCTCTCCTAATTTCGTACCCGTGGAGAAAGCAACGCTCACACCCGCTTTTGTGAGAATATCTCCCAATTCCTCCGCGTACTTCGAGTTGGGGACGGACAAAAACCCAGCCCTGCCTTCTCCGGACCAGTTGTCCTACTTCCTTCTCATTATTACCGTTGCTTTCTTTCTCAATCTGTGCAGTAGTCCTTCCGGGTATCTGACTTTAGTGAACACATTTTATATATATATATATATATATATATATATATATATATATATATATATATATATATAAATATATACATATATATAATGTATACAATTATATAAGTATGCATGCAATTAAAAATGCTCATGTATGCGCGTGTGTGTCTATGTACTTTGTGTGTGTGCGTGCACTTGTGTGTACGTGTTTACGTGTACATATGTATGTATGATTCGTGTTTCATATATGAACAATTACACGACATATTTGACAAAGAATAATTGTTACTTACTATAACAACTGCAGAGGTATAACCTCCCAACGTGCATTTACAACATAGACTGCTTTCGAAACACAGCCCCTCTTCTTTAATGAAAATCTGCAAATCTGGAAATTTATGTAATTTTCATTACCTGCAGTTAGCATCTAATTCAGACTTGCATTGTGAGAGCTATTAGACGCGCGCTTACATATACGAATGTAATCTGATTTGTGATGTTTGCTCTAATTGCGCGCGTCGGGAAAGCCATTTTGACATCAGCTTCAGAAGCTCATCTCCAAGCTTCTCATTGAAAGTCACTGACCCTCAACCCGCTCTCCCCCTCTCACCTGGATGCTCGGCCCTTTTTTGATCCACACCTCTCTTCTGTCCCTTTTAACACACACACACACACACACACACACACACACACAGACACACACACATATATATATATACATATATATATATATATATATATATATATGTGTGTGTGTGTGTGTGTGTGTGTGTGTGTGTGTGTGTGTGTGTGTGTGTGTGTGTGTGATTCACCATTGTCTTGGATCACGTATTAGACACGTGATCGACAGCTATTTCCCTCCCGGAAGAGAGCTCAAAGCTCATATATGACCGTTGTATGGGTAATGCTGTGACCTTACACGCACAAACGCACCCAACTCCCCGCCCACGAGAGTTGGAATAACGTCTCGCTGTGCATTGATACTAAAATTATGTTAGTCCTGGTTGGGATTCGAACCCGTACCGCCGTAGTGGCGGCCGCAAACGCTACCACTGCCCCATCGAGACGTGTGTGTGCGTGCGTGCGTGCGTGTGTGTGTGTGCGTGTGTGTGATTCACCATGGTCATGGATCACGTGTTGGACTCGTGATTGACAGATATTTCCCTCCCCAAAGAGAGCTCAAAGCTCATATATGACCGTTCTCTGGGTAATGCTATGACCTTACACACACACATGCACCTAACTCCCCGCCTACGAGAGTTGGAGTAACGACTCACAGCGCAGCGATACTGAAGTTATTTCAGCCAGTCCTGGGCGGGATTTGAACTCGGACTGCCGTAGTGGCCACCGAGTCGTGTGTGTGTGTGTGTGTGTGTGTGTGTGTGTGTGTGTGTGTGTGTGTGTGTGTGTGTGTGTGTGTGTGTGTGTGTGTGTGTGTGTGTGTGAAGTCTCGACTAAGATTAGCTAGCACCGCCACTGAGACTCGAAATATGGTCTGTGCGACTGCTTACCACAAAACAAAGACGCTACCGGCTGTACTATGCAGAACGTTCAAAAGGAATGTTCTGGAACTAATCCAAACTATTTTCCGACGCCAAAATGCATAGTATAGTATTTAGTTTTAATTTCAGCAAATCTTTTATTCAGGCGAGCCACCAGAAAAATAGCATTGGTTACCAGTGGGCAACGATGCTACCAATTGTATCATGTTCACACATCAGGCGTTGGGGGAATATTTGGGATGTGTCCCAAATCATTCCTTTTGAACGCCCTGGATGGTATAATCGGTAGCGTCATTGCCCGTCGCACAGCCATTGATTTGAGTCCCAGTGCGGAGCTAGTTTACACACACAGACACAGACACACACACACACAAACACGCACACACGTACACACACGCACACACTCACACACACATGCGCGCACACACGCGCGCGCACACACACACACAAACACACGCACACACAAACACACACACACACACACACACACAAAAGGGACAGAAGAGAAACAAGAGGACACGAAAAGAAACTAAAGACAGTAACTGAAGAGACCCGAAAAAGAATAGCTTCCCACATAGAGTGATCGATGTCTGGAACAAACTGAACAGAGAAACAGTGAATGCCAGAACTATACACGATTTTAAGAACAAACTGGATGTGGAGAGATACGAAAACGGGTCACTACGAGCATAGTTCTCGTCCCGTAAAATACAACTAGGTAAATACAAATAGATAAATACACACACACACACACAAACTGTCCTCTCTTGTTTACTTTTCCATTTACTCGAAGAATTATTTTAGTTTTCAACATTCCAAAGACCTTTTATGCTGATGCCATGACGTGATTTCACATCTATGATGCAAAAGCTTATATCAACAAGCGCGACGACATTTGGAATAAATTCTAATTATCACCAGATGACTTATTCAGTTTCGTGGACGAGTTTGCTTCGTTAAATGGAGAAGCCTATCAATATCTAAGCTTTTAATGGTCGTCAAACCTTACAATCCTTTCTATCAATATCCTGACTGTCCTTTCACGTTGTACTATACAACGTGCTAGTTATAAGGCATCGGTTATATAGAGATGTAGCTACAAAAGCGTGAAAAGATCATCTGATATAACATGCTAACCGATAAATGAATAATTTTTAGATTATCTATTTAACGTTTATAACAGTTAATTCTCTTTCGCTCTGAATTTCGTAATGACAACTACTTTCTTTCCTTGTTTCTAGAATATTCATTTCAATAGTGGTGAACATTTTGTATGTTTTTGGGATTCTCGGTTTTTAATTTAGTGTAGTAACGAGTCTTTTGTAATTTTGTATGCTTCTTGGTTTTTGATTTTGTGTATTAATAAATTGTTCTTCTATGCTCAAATGAAGTAATCAGTCTTACACCTATTTTGCAACTGTGACGTTAAACGCTTTTTAGTTAAAGTTAAAACGTCGTGGTGGACGGGTAAAGTAAATAAATGAAAACTATTACTTTTGTATAACACGCTTTCAGTCCTGACAATTTCTAGGAGAAACAATTTTCATATCAGTGGTTAGAGAGATAAGCAATTTGTATGTATGAAACATTCACTCCAGTACCATTTCTTCAGGGGATTTTGTTTTGATGATGCCAAAGGAAGCTGAAGAAGAGGCTGATTCAGTTGTCTATGCATATCTCAGGTTCTCGTTACAGATCACATTCTGAATAACATAGTGTGATTTTTATTTCTCACAGAGAAAGCCGAGTAGGGAAGTAACCACGGTTGAAATCGATGGGGATTTATTTTTAACAAAAAAGTTAAGGTGAGACGCCTTCGCCCGGAAGCGTACCTGCGGCCGAAGCCGTCACCTTTGACATATGCAACTGGACTGCTGGGGCAGGTAACAATCACTGCTGAGAATCGGAGAGGAGTGCCGGTTTCGAACCCAGAACCAAGACAATGCGAGAACAGCGCGCTTCCAATTACGACCCCAGCGCACAAGAACGAGATAATACCCTAAGTTCGTTTGATCATTATTAACTACTTCGGTAGTGCCAATTAGTGTAGCCATCTAATTCAGATGTGACATTGTTGTTGTTGTTATGCAGTGTAGTTTATCAACGCCTCTATCCTTGTTAACAATGTCGCTCCTCTCGACGTCTTGTGCTTCGACTCGATAAACAATTATAGTCAGCGCAAGGAGAAATGACCGATAAGGCGGGGCTAGGAGGTTTCCCGGTGTTGCCACACATGGGCATCCATGGCGAGAACGTGCGTGTGGATGCAATGTTTTCTGAATGCAGTGTGAGGGGGGCGGAGCCAGAGATTAGATGTAGCGGCAACGTCGCTCTCTCTTTTCCATATGCCATGTCTACACTCGAAGAAACGAAACCTTTGTATAGAAAACATTGCTTTGATTTTTACCTCAGTGGTGGTGTGTGACAAAAATTATAATATAATCATATGTGGCAACATTATAAAATCATAAAATAGAATTATAAAATAGAATAAAATTATGAAATAATTAGATGTGGCACCACAGGGGAACTCCCAGTGCTCCGCTCTAACATCCAGTTCTCAGTGCAACGGGTATAAGTAATATGTTGCAATGTTTAAAAATGTATTTTTTTTTTATATATTTATTCATTTTTTATCGTAATCTCCGAAAATTCTCCTATCAGTATACTTTGCCACTGTAATCTATTACAGCTTTCGTCCTTCTTTCACAATTTTTTTTAACAACGACAGAAAGTTCAGACAGGACGAAACTACATTCACTGGCACCGTCTTATATTCATCCCCGTCTCTACACCCCTCTCTCCTCATCCGCATCCTCACGAGATGAGCAATCTTCGATTTCTGCAAGATCAGCATGAGGCAAGGCGCTATAAAATCAACATAATGTTGTTATCATTATCGTATGTTCACTAATGAACACACAAAGTATCCCCGATTTTTTTTTAGCAACAGCGAGCTAACTAGCTCGACCTAGGAGCTACTTTGCGACTCAATGACCTTAAAATATTCAAGATTTCTTTCGGATATGAGTTAGATTACTTCATTCAGCTGAGGAGATGTCACTGTAGCGATGGGCTTAGACAAGTGTATGGATGACATATTTCAGATAATATAAAAAAGTAATTTCATCAACACCAAAAATAACAAAGACAACCGACAACTAAAAGTAGAAACAACCATAATCAACAGTACCAAAAAAAAAAGAAAAAAAAAAGGAAAAAAAATGCAATCTAGCAGTGACATGACACAGAACTCCAAACTCAGCCAAATTAGCGAGGACACGTTTGAGAGATTCACTCCTCCATCCCATTTCCTTCACAAAGAAGTTATTTTCGCACAAACACACACAATATATATACATATATATATATATATATATATATATATATATATATATACTTTATATATAAAATATATATATACTTTATATATAAAATATATATACTTTATATATAAAATACATACATATATATATATATATATATATATATATATATATATACATATATATGAAGGCCTGACATATTATAAGAGGCAATGGGAAAACACACAAGTAGAACAAGAACTTATTCTTTGTCTAGTTTCGCATTATTTCTGAAGAAGCACTACATTGCGAAACTAGTCAAAGAATAAAGCCTTGTTCTACTTGCGTTTTCTTTCTGCCTCCCATATATATATATATATATATATATATATATATATATAATATATATATATATACACACATTATATATATATATAAATTATATATATATATATATATATATACATTATATATATAAATATATATATATATATATATATACACATACACACATATATACACACATTATATATATATATACATTATATACATATATATATATATACATTATATATATAAATATATATATATATATATATATATATATATACATACGTACACGTATATAAAGAAAATATTCAAAGAGATATTAAACAAGCGCATAAGAGTGTTCTTATAAAACTTTCATTGGAACTTCAACATTAAAATATTCAAAGAAGGTCAAAGGTACGATTTGAAACGATAACTTTGTAGTTAGTATACATTAGTGAAAAGAAAAACGTTAACGACTTTTTCATTTAAGTCAAAAGGATGAGAAAGTTATCTTAGCTTGTCGTCGGCGAGGACTCTTCCTGTGCGTCTTACTTGGATGTCGCCAGGCGATTTTATTCAATCATATCTCTAACCATCTCTGCACTGGCATTATCTATCTCTGTCAATCCAAGAACGGTGGGGATTGATTACTATATATTCATCAGTTTGAAGAACCTCTCTGGCCGGGCGGGTTAGGACGTCGTTACTTGCGGAGAAGGTCGAGGGGATGGTTGTTCGAACCCATCCACCGGCGAAGGTGTACCAGGGGTATAGTTAATTAAATTCCACGCTACAAAGTCCTCTGGAAGGGGCACAGTCCTAGCCTCCCAATAGGGGTGAGTTTGTGACGTTAAACCATATAATCATCATCAGATTGCCCTCGAGATGATTTTATCTATCTTATCAAACAGCCTCTGGTATCTGAAGATTATATACATGTTTAGTATCAGTCACCTGACCCAGGGGAGTGGGCGAGATGCAGGGATGACCCGTCATCCAGGAGGAGCCAAGATAAGGAGGGTGGATGGGAGTGGAGTATATGGGGATGGAATGGGTGGGAGTTGATTTTATGCCTTTGGTTTTTTGTAAGGGGAAAAAGTCTTTGGTACATGTATGTAGCATCAATGTTTATCTACTCCATTCCTGACCAGCAACGATGGAAGTCTTCAATCACCTGGGAAAATATCCCTTTGTCTAAAGATATGATACAATAACTTTATTATAGTTACTGCCGGTCAACTTTATTATAGTTACTGCCGGTCAATTTTATTCAGTTAGGAGTTTGCCTTCCGAGTCTACGTATCGTGACAGATGAATCGAGGTTCACAAAGAAATCCTAATATCTTAGCATGGGACTTATTCAAACACGCATTTAATGCTATTATCCCATGGTGCTATTTTTCGACTTTATACTGTGCAGCAATTGTATTCATTATGTGACTGCCAAGATCTATTAGTAGTGTTGTTTTCCTTATAGTTCCAGTTCTCTTCCACGGAGAAAGGTTCTGGGAAAGTTGCAAGGAGGGAATGAAATCGTTTGTTTACAGCAAGGATCACCAAACATTTTCACAGCGGTCCAAATCACTGAGAGAATGACGATCGCGGGCCGCATAACCATTTTGTACAGTACAGTGCAGTAAATATGCAAAAAATAAAGACAAACAACATATTCATTTATCAATATAATGACATGGAGTGCAGCGGCGGGCCGGATGAGATGATCTAGCGGGCCGGATCCGGCCCGCGGGCCGTATTTTTGGTGGTTTAAAGTGAAAATCACATTGGACGGTCACAACTTTCTCCGAGTCACCCCCCCCCCCCAAAAAAAAAAAAAAATGACTCGACGGTCCTCTTTTTCGTCCTCACAAAGACGAAGAAATATTGAAACTATCGCAAAGGAGAGTGAAAAAGACCAAATTCGTTCATTAAGAAATTAACTGTGCGAGGAAGAGGACTTGAAGAAATCTGAAAGTCTCCTTTGCGAAAGAGGAAACTACGGCAGGATTTGCTGCACTTTTTTCCTCTTCTTCTTCTTCTTCTTCTCACGAGATATTCAGGAAATTTAAGCGAGTTAAAGGCGGGAAACTTGCTCCACGGGCACAGCGTGATACAGAAAACGAGCGAGAACCGTCTAACTTTAGAAGAAAATGTATCAGGCAAACGTGACTAACTTGCCTGAGAGCCAACGCAGTTATAGAAGCGAGCGAGACTAACGTATGCATGCACACTCCTCTGCTCACGTTATGTACACGAGTGTGTACATTTCCTGACGTACAAGCACGCGTGTGTACACACCACGTACATGGCTACGCACACTCACATTAAGACATTATGTCACGGCTTTGCACAAAGACGCTTATCTGTGGCTCGGTCTCTCTGTCTCACTTCACTTTCTCATTTCTCTCTATTCTATACATTATCGTTATCTATCCGTCTTCCCCATCTATACTACCATTCTCTTCCTTCACCTATTAGGTAAAGGATGACCTTCGTCATCTCATCCTGAGGCTGTCAGGCCATTCTATTCATCTGGGTAAGGCCATCTTTATAGTGAAGGTTTTCATCCACTTCTCAATCTCTTCTTATTGTTCAATCAAGTCATTGTTTCCCTTCCTTCTTCCTTCTGTCTACTTTCTCACTTTCAGTTTCATTTCTACCGTACTAATCCTGCAATGTTGCTACTTTTTTTACCCCCAGCGTCTTTCTTCTTCATAAGAACACAGCCTTTCATCTTTAAACATGATTCCAAACTAAATTCACTTTCCTTTCGACAGTAAATTACAACAGCAAACATACTGACAGATGACCTCTTGGTTCATAACGTCATGAGACGCAGGAAAAGAATAGCAAAATGTACGATAGATTAAAATGAAATCATAAAACATAATCGACAAGGAAAACCAAAACAAGACAAACTAAAAAATTATAAAAGATGAACAGAAAATAAAAGAGCGAAAAAAATTGGGTAAGCAAACAAACTGACAAACCTGTTGATGAAGCTATCCTAGCCTCGCTCTCATTTCTTCCTGAACGTTTCTCCCCTTCATTAGTGTCTGCCCTTTACAGCATTTCCAATGCCCTCCTAACCATCCCTTCCCTTAATCAACAAACACCATTCTTCAAACCCTCCCTCGTATTTCCCTATTTCTTTATTCCATTATTTACTCTTCTCCTTGCACACTACTTTTTTGCCATTTTTTTCCTGTTCTTCTTCCTATTCCTCTACCTATTTTTACTTCCCTTTCCCTTTCCTTCTTAATTTTCCTAAATATTTTTCTCATCCTCACTCGATTCCTCCCCTTCCCTTTTAGTTCCTCTTCTTATTTTCCTTCTTCTTCTACTCCTTCTCCGGCCTCGTTTATGTCTTTCTCGCCTACTTATCTCTACTTTATTATGCAAATGCCTTCAGCTCTTCCTCCTCTTCTTCCTCTATTCCCTCTTAATTTCCGTACCTGTCCGCATTTCTCTATACAATCTCTTTCTTTTTCCTTGCATTTCTATTCCAAAGCTCCATCGTTTTACACTTCTTCCTAACATGACTGTACGTTTACCTTTCGGTATCCTATTTTATTTAATTTTTCTTTTTATGTTAACGTAAGCTGCATTGCAAAGTCAGTCGACATTTTTTTTTCAGTATATCTGCAAATTAATTATATCACAGGATATTGCTTTCATTTTTGCATTGTTTCAATACCGCACTAATTACCAGACATTTGCAAATAAGCAAGAATAAAGTGACGAAGCGCTGTTCATTACGAGGCAGAAAAATACACAAAATCGTCATATAAACTTTGGAATCTATTACCCAATGGATGTCGTTCCATTTGCCCTACTTCCATCCTATCTCTATTCGTCTACCTCGCACTATTTTATAACATTTACCCATTGCAACTCTTCTCCATGTTCTGTTACATTACCCTCTTCATCTGTGTTCGCCTACCGACTTCCTGACTCCACCTCCCTCGCCTCCCTCGCAAACATACACTCTTCGACACTAGCTTCGCCTTTCCTGCTGGCCGACAAATCTAAATAGACGTCCTTTAATTGCCGCCATTAAAACTTTCCGCTCTGCAAACATTTTCACGCTAAAAGTTAAACCTCGCCCTTTCCCTCCATTCCTGGTGACTGCCCCCGACTGTGTCGCCTCGGCTGCTGGGCCGTGTCAAACACTCACCTCGCCTCCACACCTTCCTTCCTTCTCCTCCTCTCCTCTTCTCTTCTCTGTTCCCTGTCTAATCAACCTCCTCCTCCTCCTCTTCCTCCTCCCTATCTCCTACTTCCATTAACCTCGAAGGGCTCTGAACCTGGTTCTCCATGTATCTCCTTTTAATGGAATTCAGTTACACGATCTCCTGGAGATCATTCCACCGCAGAATAAAACAGTCTGACATCTAAGCCATTCGTTTGTTTTATTTACTTAATAATTTTGTTTCATTCTGTACTACCTCGTTTATTGTATGTATATATATATATATATATATATATATTATATATATATATATACACATATATATACACACACATATATATATATTTTTTTTTTTAGGGGGGTAACGGAGGGGGATTACCTACAGCTCCTTAGAGGTCTGGAAGGCCTTACAATTGAGGACATTTAAATCAACCCCTTAAGAACCGCGTAATTTCTTTCCTGTCTGCGGTCAGGCTATTCAATTCTTCCTCATGGTACTCTCAACTGTAACCAAAAGGATTCCAGATATTTCTTTGCCCTTTTTATCACATGCTCCTCCCCACCCTCCAACCTTCTTTGTTTCTTCCATTCATTTCCTCTCCTCCCTTACTCTCTCATCTTCCCCACCTCTTTGTGTTCCCCAAGTTCTGTTTAAATATTTGTACTATCCTATTGTCTACTCGTAATGTTTCTTCTTTCTCTTATTTGTGAATTCTGATGCATTGTTTCAGCTAATGATATTTCATTGTTCTCTACATTTATATGCATTTTTCGTCACAGAACAGGGCTTGCTTTTGCTCCAGATTTAGTTTTTGTTTAATATATTTTCTTATTTTGCTTTGGTAGTATCCACAAGTTTTCTAGATTTATTACATATGTGTTTAACAAAACGTTTAAGGCTTTTTCCTGTTAAATAAAATCGCCTGGTGTTAACTAGTGATCTCCCTAGAAGTGATGCAACAACAACCACAACAACTACCACAACAGCCACCACAACAACCACCACCACAACCACATCCACCACCACATCCTTTTCTCTGCTAGATGACAATATTTTTTCTTTTATAAAATAGAATTATTCATAAATGGTTTACATATAATTTGTCTTATTTCTCCGTTGGTCATCTGTTACTTGTTATCTTACTTAAACGTCATTCTATATTACGTCCATGCTATTATAATCAGCTACGTGGCACCCGTCGAACCTTCCCACTATATTGATGCCTTTACATGCTTTATTCTGGTTAATCCTTCATGATTCCATTCAGCTGGAGGGAAGAGATTCTGAAGAAAATGTGATTTTGATCGATCGAAGACCGGTTGGGGGCGTCTGGGTCCTGCTCCAACAGTAAGCAAAAGTGTCGAGCATTAGCAAATTAAATCCTGCTGAAGACGCCTTCGGTGGAAAACATAACATATTTCATATTGGCCACACTTTAATTCACTCGCTCTCTCTCGTTCTTTTTCTCTCTCTTTTTCTCTTTCTATCTTCGGTTCTTATCTTTTCTTTTCATCTTCGATTATCTTTTTCTCCTTCCATCTTTGGCCCTCCGGCTATCTCTTTCTTGACTCTCTCAATCTCTTTCTCTATCTCTATGGTTTTCTCTTTCTATTTTGGTTCTCTCTGTCTTCGGCTCTCTCATTTTCTCTTCCCTTGAGAGCGGGTGGATGAGGAAACGTGCGCGACAAGAAACACCTTACCTTTGGCGTTGATTATTCTTTAAAACGAATTCTCATCATGTCTGTGTTTCTCTGCCAATCTGTATGCGCATCTGAGCCAGCTGTTCCCAGGTGCACCGGCTGTAGACTCCTTCTTGAATGTCTTCAGTGAGAGTTGATAATTTGACAGACTTCATTTGCTAGAAATATGACTTTGTTTTCAATGTGATACCAGTGTGCTGCCTGTGCTACAAGTCGTTTCTGTATTTATCTAGGAATGTAATTATGTAGACATTTGATTATGATCTCAGAATACAATAACTGATAACTAATTAGTGATGTAATTTACACCCCGGGAAGATCCAGACATGGATGCTCTACTCCTATGCAAATTGAGGACAGGACCTCTTTCTGAAACTTGCAACCTCTTTAATATCGAAAGCGATGGCTGCCGTAATGAAAATTCAAGATTTTATGTGTCGCTGACAAATGTTTTCTTCATTAAAAAGGTATGTTAATAAGATGAAATGAATTTTAATTAAATTAAGTATGTGTAGAGTAAATGAAAACTTTCCATGAAAAGGCACAGCTCGGGGGGGAGGGCCGGAGGTGACAAGGAGTAGACAAAGGTGAAGATGGACAGATATTGTGAAAGTAAACGTAACCCCACCCCCCCACCACCCCCCATACCCCAACACATACTCACACACACATTATATACCTTCATACCTAAATGCATACATACACTCTCTCGTATATCCATGCCTATGTACATGATGCACCCATCCATCCATCCATTCACACACACAATTATATACCTTCATACCTAAATGCATACATACACTCACTCATACATCCATGCGCATGTACATGATGCATCCATCCATCCATCCATTTACACACACAATTATATACCTTCATACCTAAATGCATACATACACTCATTCGTATATACATGCGATTGTACATGATGCATCCATCCATCCATCCACCCATCCATCCACACACACACAATCATATACCTTCATACCTAAATGTATACATACACTCATTCATATATCTATGAGCATATACATGATGCATCCATCCATCCATCCATCCATCCATGCATACATTCACACCCGTGTACACACACACACACACACACACACACACACACACAAACACACACACACTCACACGTAATTAGATAAATACAAATATTAAACCATATTGGTTCTTGATTTAGTCGAGAAGCTTTCGAATCTGCCTGGATTATACTTAAGCTTCTTTACACATGGCTGGGCACAGACAATTACGCTAGAACAATGAGGTCTAAGTGGAGAGGGCTCAGATTTTTTTTTCCCAATTCTTATTGATTTTCTGAGAGTATTGGGTCTAGAGCTTCAAACATGAGGTTTCAAACATGAGGTCTCAAACATGGTATCTACCTCGAGAAATCATGTCCATATACATAACTTCCTACATACATATTTTTTCTCTCGCCAAAAACCCCTACATAAACTAAGCCTAAATCCCATAAAAATATTCCTCAAAGCTTACATTACAGAGCTCACAACCCTGAAATAAATTAAGGGAATAAACGAACAAATGGATAAATGCATACATGAATAGATAACTATAAATTAATGAATGAATAAAGAAATAACTATACAAGTTTAACTTCCATTTTACTTTTCCCTACCCTAACACAAACCGTAACAACCTAATATGCAAACCTCTACTTTACAAACCAAAATGTCTAAATCGGTCAAACAGGTCAGCCATAGGGGTCTAAGTTTGACTAACACTGACCGAAATGCAGAGGCCACCAGCAAAACAGCGACTATAAAATCATCTTCCATCATCAAGTCACTTCTTGCCAACCTTCTATGACAACAGAGGTCCGTGAAGAAGTAAGACTTTCCACACATTTTGACAATTCTCAAGGTCTTAGAAATCCGAACAGGAAGTATCAGTTCTTTCAAAATCAGTAAGGCCAGGCAATTCACACCATAATCACTATCAGACCCTCTAAAAACAGGACGCTTTCACACAACCCATCATTCTCCAACCATCCTCCAAAATCTCTAAGAAAGTCAACCATAATCAGAAAAGGAGATTTACCCGCATTCATCTATGAAATCCTCATCAGTGTAGATAAAGAGGTTGTACCAAACCATGTGTAGTACATGTTTAATCACTTACTGGACATCAACCAGCTTCAGAAACCCTGAATTACTTAACCACGTTGCAAACATTCGTCGTTCATCCAACACAAAGTACAGCCTGCACATTTTGAAAAACATCACGCCGGGCATGAACATATGATATGACACGTAACACCCAGACCTCACCGTACAGATTTCTCGTCTTTTGCGCCTTTCCCCAACCTGTATAAACGAGTTGTTTCTAACTGGTGTCCTTTAATCAATCGCGGCTGACATAACCTGGTGTGGCACCTTTTCCTTTAGAACCACCATACACTCCATATACTACTTTCTGAAGAATAAGCCTATGGAAAGAGGTTAAGATTACGACGCTTATGCTTCTAATTTAATGAACACACTGGTCAGCTTAAGTATACCATGGCTGGGTTATATACATGCATTTGCGATAATTTATGTTGTTTATATTATATAGCTAGCACACTTCAGTTTAGCTCTCCTTAAATAATAATGACAACAATAATGACAACATTAATAACAACAATGATAATGAAAATAGCAAAAATAACAATCAACATATAAATAAAAAAGATAAAATAAAGAATAAAAATAAAAATAAAAAATCCAGCAAAAAATCTGAATCCTTTCCTCGCTTTGCTGGTAAATTTGATCACCAACGGGCCGTTTTTCCTTACCTTCCCACGACAAATAATGAACTAAAGTTTACTCATTAGGCCTAACTGCCTTCACCATTATATCCTTTAACTTCCTTAAAGTTTTTCTTCCACGCGATAACCCTCTTTTGGAAAAAGTAATTCAAATAGATAAATTGACAAGAGGAAATTGAAATAGCAATCATAACATTTAATCACAGCAAAACTGGAGGGTTGTCCTCACTGCCTCCTTTCAAATCACCACAGACGATGCGCAATCCAGACGAATTCGAATGCAACTCCGATAGATCCATGAAAAGATGATTATAATCGTCCTAAATACGCTTACGGGAAATTATTTGCTGCACTCTAAATATCTGAGGATGCCGTAATGAACGTAAACGTTTTAGTATTCCGAATTTTATTTTCCTATGTTTTCTGCATGATATTATATATATATATATATATATACACACACACACACACACATTATGTGTGTGTGTGTGTGTGTGTGTGTGTGTGTTTGTATGCGTGTCTGTGTGCATATATAAACGCACCCTCTATCAACGTGTTTATATATGAATTACTGTGTTCATGCATAGGCATGCGCTTGTCTTTATGGTTTTACCTCTTATATTATTCATGTAGCAGCATATACGCCACATTCTTTATGTGTATGTTTCTAACCTTGAAGGTTCTATTTTATGACTGCGAAATAACTGCAGTCGGTGAATTTGGTGTGGCCAGATTTGGTTACAAAACATAAACTCTTTATGTCAAGTGTGTGTGTGTGTGTGTGTGTGTGTGTGTGTGTGTGTGTGTGTGTGTGTGTGTGTGTGTGTGTGTGTGTGTGTGTGTGTGTGTGTGTGTGTGTGTGTGTGTGTGTGTGTGTGTGTGTGTGTGTGTGTGTGTGTGTGTGTGTGTGTGTGTGTGTGTGTGTGTGTGAGATTCACCTTGGTCTTTGGATCACGGGTTGGACTCGTGATCGACCAATATTTCCCTCCCGGAAGAGAGCTCAGAGCTCGTATAACCGATTTATGGGTAATGCTGTGACCTTACACGCACACACACACACCCAACTCACCGTCCACGAGAGTTGGAGTAACGACTCGAAGCGCAGCGATACTGAAATTATTTCAGCCCTGGGCAGGATTCGAACCCGGACCGCCGTAGTGACAGTCGGAGACTCTTCCAACCGCGCCACCGAGTCGTGTGTGTGTGTGTGTGTGTGTGTGTGTGTGTGTGTGTGTGTGTGTGTGTGTGTGTGTGTGTGTGTGTGTGTAAAAAAAAACATCGGATATCTAAATTTGCGGTTTTGACCCTAACGCGGCTGTCAAAAAGGTGAAAAAGGTGTTGGGGTCCCAAGGTAAGGCCTCTATGAACCCTCAAAAAAAAAAAAAAAAAAAAAAAAAAGTTTCCCATTTTTTTCATGATATACGACCTGCCAGTGAATTATGGACTATACATTCGGATTTGTTGGTTTTTTGTACGATTTACCGTTTCCATCTGTAGACTAAGTAAAACGAGTATCGTAATGTTTATTCAAAATATACCCCCACATCTCTCAGACGGAGACAAAACTGAAGACTTTCTTCTGATAATCAACAAATTATTTTATAAAATTGTGGCGACAATTTAAAATTAAATGCTTTTTCATGAGTGTAAATGCTTGCTCTTAGACCTCTTGGTCTCGTTGGCGCACTTCAGATATTTTATTTTGTCTATTGTCTTACGATACTATTGAACTGGGGATAGTACTCCAGCCTACAGGTGTCGAGGCAATCTCAGTTAATCCCTACGATACGAGGATTGGTCAATCCCAGGTCAATCTATTCATTTCTCTCTCTCTCTCTCTCTCTCTCTCTCTCTCTCTCTCTCTCTCTCTCTCTCTCTCTCTCTCTCTCTCTCTCTCTCTCTCTCTCTCTCTCTCTCTCTCCACCGAGCAAGCTCGCTTTCATTCTCTCTCTTTCGCGCTCTCTCTATATCGCGCGTGATCTCTTTCTATCTCACGCGCGCTCCTTTCTCTCTCTCTCACTCTCTCTCTCTATCTTTCTCTCTCTCTCTCACTCTCTCTCTCTATCTTTATCTCTCTCTTTCTCTTTCTCTCGCGCGCGTACGTGAGACAAGATTAAACAAGAAAAAAAAAAGAAATAGCGTTTGTTTAACAAGTGTATATTATTCACGTAACGTGTGTGTCAAGGTCACATTGATTGCTGTCGCTATCACAAATTAATTTCTTACTCAGTGAAGTATTACAATATTCATAAGCTGTTTGGTTCTTTTATGTAATCACTATTAAGCTTTAGTATTCTGGTCTAATTCTTGTAATCTTAATCAGCTTGAGCTGAGGGATGTAACATTAACTCGCCATCCCATCCCCACGCAGTGGGAAGTGAGAAACCCAGTGAGTCGTACTCAGGACCACCTACTCACGAGTTCGACACGATATCCACTGGGCTACCACGAAGTCGTAAAGATGTAACATTCATTTCAGACAATTCATCCGGATTAAGTAGTTTCAGCCTCGCGAGATCCTAATCCGACTTACACGTATGTTCTGCGTGACTGAGTAACCTGAAGCGTATTTACCTCGCATTGGCTTAGTTGTGGGTTCGAATCCCGCAACCTTCTCCAATTCATAGCAGTGATTGTCACCTGCCCTAATAGTCCAAGCGCATAGGGCAAAGGTGACGCTTCCGGCCGCCGCTGCGCGCCTCCTGACGTAGGCTCCTGACCTATGTGATATTAGAGCTTTCTATTTTGCCCCAAAAAACCAGCGTTTCTATCGCTGGGGGCATTATTTCGCCGAAGAGGGTCAGAACTGGGCTTAAAATGGCTTAAAAAGTGGCCACAGAGGAGGAGGAAATGACTTTTTTTTTCTATATCTGATCATAAAACAATGATGCGTGACCCTGTTCCGTAGTGGTGTAATTAGAGTCCCTTAACGTAGTGACCGCTACCTGGTGGTTTTATCTACCAAAGAAACAATTAACCCTGTCAGTACCAAAAAGCTCTTATATATAGATTATTCCCGTAGCAAGAAGACCTCCTTCAGCTGGAGGGAGAAGCCCATAAAACCACGAGGTACAAATATGCATTATGCATAAATACTCAAGAGCCAAAGTGTAAGATACGAGTTATCTGTTCTCTGAGAATAGTTTCTTTTTCCTAAGCGACACGCAAGTGCGTTTGATCAACTTTTAGAATACGAGAAGCTATTCTGTCATCCTACCGGGGGGGGGATAGGTAGAGAGAGAGAGAGAGAGAGAGAGAGAGAGAGAGAGAGAGAGAGAGAGAGAGAGAGAGAGAGAGAGAGATAGAGAGGAGGGAGAGAAAAAGAGAAAAAGAGAGAGATGGACACAGAAGAGAAAGGGCGAAAAAGAGCGAGAAAGCCAGAGAAAGAGAGCGTGCGAAGGAGAGCGTGAGGAGAGCAAAAGAGAGAGGAGAGAGAGGTGAGAGAGAGCAAGAGAAAGAGAGAAAAAGAACAAGAGGAGAGCAAAAGAGAGAAAGAGAGAGAGAGTTTCATTCATGAGACTCAACATCATATTTGCGAAAAACTGCCCACCGGGTTTGTGCGTGGAATATGCATTAAATGAAAAATTTAACAAGTTCATTTCGACACTTCTTTTTTGCAAGGTTTTGGTGTTAAACGGAGAGGATATAAGTTATGCAAATGAACTTCAGCACAGTCGTAACATGATGAAACGAACTTGAGGCAGTCTTGCAAATATATTTTTTGACAACCGTTGCCTCACTTAGAAATTTTTTAGTTTTCTATGGCCTATATAAAATACGCAATATTTATTATATATTCATAAATTTCCTATAAACTTGTTATATTTTGTATATTACTAATTCAATTATGAGAAAAATGCTGTCAAGGACGCACATGCTCATCGTAAAGATATATTTCCGATGTTTTACGAATGAGTACAAAAAGACCTTTTGGTCCATATCTTGATCGGATGCAAAAAAAAGAAAAAAGAAAAAAAAAAGATAAACAAATACATTAAATAAAAAAAAAGGTGAATGAATGAAATAGATAAATGATACATGATAACGAGATAAATAACAATAAATACAAATTATAATAAGTTAATAGATAAAATGAAATATAACAAATAGCAGGCATTAGCATATTGGAACTCCTATGTAGAATATTTGAAAAAAAAGAGCATAAGAATGAAGGAGACTGCAGAAGACCATAAGGCCCACACTGGGCAATTCCATGTCCATGCCCACCTATCGCCTCCGTCCATAAAGCTATCTAACCTTCTCTTAAAAAAAAAATAATAATAATAATAATAAATAAATAAATAAATAAATAATCGCTAGTTTCAGCGTTCAGTACATGGTTACTATGTCTATTATCTTTGATATATATTATCATGATTTTTATTGGTGATATTTTGGGGAGGCAGAGGGTGGTGGATGAGATCTTTTAAGGGATTTTTGGGTTTTGGGTGATGAAGGTGGAGCTTTAAGTTATATACTCGCATGTAAAGATGGCGACCAATCACATTAAAATCAATCAGGCTGAAAAATATGTGCACGCACTACACTTAATAAGGACTGCGTTCACGTGAATATATTTGTATATTAAGCCGCAGAAATGCATAAATGGATACACATGTGTATGACACGTGCGTTTATTTCCACATTTTCTTTCGAGATTACAAAACATTATTGAATTATGTTCCTCAAACATCCATTAGCTTGGATGTGGGAACACCTTTAATCTCAAAGCAGATTAGCATAACAGAGCTTAGCAGGCTGTTTTTTTTTTCTTTTTTTGAGTGTTTTTACAAGAACACACCTGAAGAAACGTCGTGCGGGGTTAGCTTCAATTATATTTAAAAAAAAAGTGAAATATGCGTCTTTCCCACCTTATGATACACGTAGATTTTAACGTGAAAATTATTACACAAAATTTTGTATCGTATAATAGATATTGCCCCCCGGCTTTCCAGGAGTGGACGAACGCAGGCCCATAGTGACTGACAGCGGTCTTCTGGTGGAGGTCAGAGAGAGAGAGAGAGAGAGAGAGAGAGAGAGAGAGAGAGAGAGAGAGAGAGAGAGAGAGAGAGGGGTAGGGAAGAGGGTAGGGAAGAGGAAAAGAGAGGGGGAGAGAGGGAGAGAGAGAAGAGAGGGAGAGAGAGAAGAGGGAGAGAGTGAAGAGAGGGAGAGAGAGAAGAGAGGGAGAGAGAGAGAAGATAGGAAGAGAGAGAAGAGAGGGAGAGAGGGGGGAGAGAGAAGAGAGAGAAGAGAGGGAGAGAGAGGAGAGAGAGGAGAGAGAGGAGAGATAGAAGTGAGGAGAGAGAGAAGAGAGGAAGAGAGAGAAGAGAGGGAGAGAGGGGAGAGAGAGAAGAGAGGGAGAGAGAGAAGAGAGAGAAGAGAGAGAGAGATACAGAGCACCCTCGGAAGAAGCTGTAGACTGTCGTTACAACTTCTGTCTTCGGCTTATAGTAGTAGTAAATGAGCAGCCACAGGCATCCAGCTGTTCTTAGTTGAAAAGGTGGAAGAAATACGATAATAGTTGATGGAAGGAGATAAAGTGCTTCATATTACATCCACTGGTGCTCCACGTCTCGAGAAAGAGGTGAAATTGTTGACCCGTTCTGAAGATTGGTGGTAGAAAGAAGATCCTTTCTAACGTTTGTCTTGCAGATATCAATGATGAGTAAAGAACTAGGAGATAATCTCACTCGACCCGAGTCTAGACAATAAATCAAGACCGTCCCAGGTTTTGCACAATTTGTTAATTTGTTAACAAAGTCATCTGACCTGCAGTCTTTTCTAACATTGATATTGCAATATTCTTAATACAATATTCAATCCTAAAGGTATTTCTTTATACAGCTAAAATTGAATTCACATTCCTCCATTAGTGTTGTCCCAGATAGTTACATGATTACTATTTCTGAATGTGTGTTTGTGTGTGTGTGTGTGTGTGTGTGTGTGTGTGTGTGTGTGTGTGTGTGTATGTATGTGTGTGTGTGTGTGTGTGTGTGTGTGTGTGTGTGTGTGTGTGTGTGTGTGTGAGAGAGAGAGAGAGAGAGAGAGAGAGAGAGAGAGAGAGAGAGAGAAAGACAGAGAGAAAAGAAAAAAAAGAGAGCATACATATGCTAACGTGTATGTCTGTGTACATGAATGTGTTCGTGTCTGTCTACGTCTGTTGTGGGCATGTAGGCGTTTGCATTCATTTACGTGTGGGTGCATGTGCTTGTGTGTGTGTGTGTGTGTGTGTGTGTGTGTGTGTGTGTGTGTGTGTGTGTGTGTGTGTGTGTGTGTGTGCATGCATGCGTGCGTGTGTGTGTGTGTATCTGCATGCATGCCTGCGTGTGTGTGTGTATGTGTCTGCATGCAGGCGTGCGTGTATATGTGTGTGTGGGTGTCTGCATGCATGCGTGCGTGTGTGTGTGTGTCTGTGTATGTGTGTGTGTGTGTGTGTGTGTGTGTCTGTGTATGTGTGTGTGTGTCTGCATACGTGCGTATGTGTGTGTGTGTCTGCATATGTGCGTATGTGTGTGTGTGTGTGTGTGATAGCCAGCATGGTTTCAGACGGAAACGTTCTTGCGTGACTAACTTACTCGAATTCTACAACACAGTTATCTCGAATTATGACAAAAGAAACAATATAGATTTAATATATCTAGACTTTGCAAAAGCTTTTGATACCATCCCACACGAAAGACTACTTACTAAATTAGCTTTGCATGGAATAAGTGGTAGCCTATTAGGTTGGACTAGTAATTGGTTGAAAGGTCGAAAACAGAGAGTTGTTTTAAATGGAAAAACTTCTGGATGGAAAAATATTGCAAGTGGAGTTCCTCAGGGTTCCGTTCTTGGGCCACTTCTATTCATAGTATATATAAATGATATAGACCATGGACTAAAATCTACTGTTTCCAAATTTGCTGATGATACAAAACTGTGCGGAGTGGCAAATGATCACTCAAACCAATTAGATATTCAAGAAGATTTAGATCAATTACAGCAATGGTCTGAAAAGTGGCTAATGAAATTTAACACAAGTAAATGCAAGGTAATGCACATAGGTAAAAATAACAGTAAGTACGATTACAAGTTATTTGGAAATTCGTTAACAAAAGTGGATAGTGAAAAAGATCTCGGCGTAATTATCAGTAACGACCTCAAATCATCCAAGCAGTGTATTTCAGCCTCTGAGAAAGCAAATAAGATTCTGGGATTGATTGCGCGATCTTTTGATTTCAAAAGTCCATCACTCATTAACAAGCTATATAAATCGTTAGTTCGTCCACATTTGGAATATGCTGTTTCCGTATGGTCACCGAATCTCATTAAAGACATTGACAGACTGGAAAAAGTACAACGGCAAGCCACAAAACTGATTCCAAATATCAAAAATAAATCATACGAAAATCGACTTAAGCACATGAATCTGTTTTCCCTAAAAAAGCGTAGACTCAGAGGTGACTTGATACAGGTCTTTAAGATTTTAAAGGGAATTGACAACATCAAAAGTGACCAAATTTTCACATTGAATGAGAATCAGACAAGAAACAATGGTCTCAAACTGTCCGGAAATAGATTCAATTTGGAAGTAGGTAGAAACAACTTTGCCAACCGTGTAGTTAATGAATGGAATAAACTTCCTGCACAGGTAGTACAATGTAGTTCAGTTCGAAGCTTTAAGAATCATTTAGATAAATACCTAAGTAAGATGCTGTAATGATTATAATTTATCTTATATTATTTGTTTTGTTATAATTTGTCTGTCTGATTTTCATTTATTATTAGTTATATGTCAATTTATAATCATTTACTATTTACCTTTTTGTTTGTTATTCAACTATACCTATGCATTTATTTATGTATTTTATTTGTTATTTTTACATTATTATAGTTTTAATTTATTATTAATATGATTTTTTTTTTTTTTTTTTTTTTTTTTTTTTGCATCCGACCTAGATATGGATCAAAAGGTCTCCTGTCGGCATGCTCCGCCTTTGTAATCCTTTGTGTGTGTGTGTGTGTGTGTGTGTGTGTGTGTGTGTGTGTGTGTGTGTGTGTGTGTGTGTGTGTGCGTGCGTGCGCGCGAGTGTTCTTTCTTATTCAGTCAACAATATTATCTGTTATAACAAGTTCATTTTCTGTTTAGATTTCATAAGTGATATTGTAATTTCATGTTTATTTCTTCATTAGCATTTACATCTTGTGCATGTACATATCATATATACGTATACTATATAAAACGTTCATACTATTTCATAAATAAACCTGAAATACAATATCATGATTTTCGTCTACAACGTAAACTTTCTCGTGGAGAATATTCTACACATTCTTTCCTTTCCGTTACCCAAGACCATACGTATAGCTTTCACATTCGTTTTCGTTTTGTCTTTCCATTGGCTCCCTATCTCTCTCAATTATTTGCCTTCGCATTTTTCTTCCCCCTTTTTCTCAAAAGTTATTTTCTGGCGTATCCTTTGGCCTTTCGTCTCCCCCCGTCTTCCCCTTTGGTCCTCTTTTCTCTTTTTCTCTTTTTCCCTCGAGTTTTCACTTCTCAGTTGTTCTTTATCTATGATGAGTTGTTCCTCTTTCTCGTGTTCTGTTTTTTGCTAACTTTGTGTTGTTTTTTCCCTCCTTCTTATTTGTTTTTGTGTATCTAGGAAGCAGCACAGGACCAGAGAGCAAGGAGAGGATTACTGTTGCCGGACCAGAATCTACCTGAGGTTCAAGAATCATCGAAGTGAGTGAGTGAGTCATCTAGGATTCGTTATATTCTTAGACATTATTCATGGTGGGTTGTTCCTCCTTCCCGTTTTCTTTTTTTTTCGCTAACTTTGCTTACCATACTTTTTTCTTTCCAGATATCTAGATCTCGTTTTCTTCATAGCCATTACTCATCATAGTTCATTCTTATTTCTTCATATATCTTCTCTTTCTTACCTTCTCCCCTCCTCCTAAGTCTCTTGTTCGATATGTTTGTTCCTTGACTATTTACTATTTCCTTTTTTCAACATTTTTTTTTTCTCATTTGGTCCAAACATTTCTCTGTACCTCAAGTTTTCCCTTGCTCCTGTTCATATTTCATTTGTGATGTTTTACTTTGGGAATTCTAATTCTCATTATGATATAATGAGGTTTTAGTCATTATTACTATTTGCATTCGTCCTTGTATTATTTCCTCTTCGTCTCAGCCTCTTACTTTTCATTACTTGTCATCAGCATTATCTTTTCTTCCATTTTTCTCTCTTTTTAATTAAGAAGATGCTATTTCAACATTATAGCTGGATTGGTCCAAGAACAAACTATCTCCCGCCAGACTTCTTATGCACTGTATTTAGTCCTAAACAGTATTTATTATTTAACATAACCACCCCGGTAAGATAATATCTTTCTATATATATTTTCTGTTTAATTAACGCCGGGATATTGAAGCCAGCCATGAGACAGTCAACATAACGTCTTAAAACCATAATAACCCTTCGGATAGAGCTTTATTATGGATACCGCCAAGGGAATTCACCAAAACATAATAGTTAAGAGCTCAACGGAGATTATGAATATTTGGTATTAGTTTACAGGCGAGTAACCCAACTAACCAGCATGGTATTCATGTAGCTATGATGTGTATGTATGCGTGCGTGTGTGTGCGTGTGTGTGTGTGTGTGTCTACTCCTGTGTGTGTATATACGTGCGTGTGTATGTGTATGTATGAATGTGTGTACGTATGTATGAATGTGTGTATGTTTGTATGAATGTAAATATGTGTGTATGTATATATGCATGTACACATGCATACAAATGTGTTTGAATATATGAATGCAATATGTACATATATACAGTACAATCATGCATTGTATTATATATATTATATATATAATATATATATATATATATATGTATATATGATGCGGATAAGATTTATCATCTTCGTAGAAATCTCTTTTTACTATACGTTTGCTTAACTTTTCTATAACGACTGAAAGAGATGACTTGATTTCAAGGAAACATGATCTAACTAAGATCATAAGAACTTCTTAAATATCTTCATTCATATACCTGCAGTTGCCTTGTTTATTGGCTCCCCACTTTAATAAAGGCGTTCCTCCTCCTCCTCCTCCTCCTCCTCCTCCTCCATTCATATCGAATTTCTTTACATCTTTTCGTTTCTGTTACATTTCCCTTTTCATTTACTCTTCTTTCTTGAAGCAACATTTCATCCATTGTTTTTATCCGTTCTGGTTTCTTTCGGTTAAAAAAAAAAAAAAAAAAAAAAAAAAAAAAAAAAAAAAAAAAAAAAAAAAAAAAAAAAAAAAAAAAAAAAAAACCTCTCGTTGATTTCTTTTTCTCTTTCTGTCAGTGGCCTGTGGCACCTTCACCTAATGATTTGAAGATTTATTTTTTGGCTTTTCTTCTTTCCATTTTTACCCCCATCATGTTTGGTTTGCACCTATGGTTACGTTTTTTTCTTTCATCAGATGAATCTAGAATTATTTTCTTGGCCATTTTTGTTTTTATGGCATGCAAAAATAGAGAGAAAGAGAGAGAGAGAGAAATGAAGAAAGAGAAAGGGAGAAAGAGGAAGGGAGAAAGAGAGAGAGCGAGAGAGAGAGAGCGAGGGAAAGAGAGAGAGATAGGGAGAGAGAGAAAGAGAGAGACAGACAGAATTACCGCCGCTGTATTTCTTTATGCGTTTGTTTTTAAAATGTTCTGTATTTTTTATTTCTATTCTATATCATGTAAATGAATACAAATATAAGACATATAAAACTAAATGAATAAAAACAAATTAACCATAAATAAAAAATGAATATAAATGGATAAATCGTAATATATATAAGTAACCAAACGCATAATAAAACACAAACATATAAAGGAATTCTGTGAGGGAACGGATAAGTAAGCTGATAAAACTAAACATCTTATTCCATCACTTGGGGATCTATTCAGTAATTTTATTTTATCTATTTATTTTTTTATTATTATCATTATTTTTTTTAACTCCCGCCCTCCCCATCCACCCCCCCCCCCCGGTCAAGGGTATTATTCAGGCCGTGTTCCTGTCCATCTACATCCAGGGACCAATTACATAGTCCTACTCTTTCTCCCATTCTCTATTATCCCACAGATTTTCTCTTTCATATTACTTCCTCTTTTTTTTTTTTTGGCGTATGTATTTATTTTTTTCTCTTTCCTTTCTTGTTTCGTTTTGTCTCCCGTTTCTCTACTGTTATTTTGTCTCTCTCCCATTTCTCATGCTTTTATTTTTTGTTGTTCCATTTGTTTCTCTCTTCTTTCACTGATCTGTTTTCTATGTCTCCTTTTTGTATTTATTTTGACTTATTTTTTGTCTCCTAATTCTCATTGATTTGTTTGCTTAATCAAATAGAAATAATACCTATATATTACTTTCCCCTTATTTATATCCTATGTACATATATACCAAGGGTTTTCCTCCTTACAACAGAGGTAGCCAAATCAAAGGGCAAGTACCCACTTCCACCCATTCCACTCTCATCCACCACCCTTTCCTCCTTTCCATCTTAGCTCCTCATGGATGACGGGTCATACCTGTATCCCGCCAGGTGCCCGGGGTCAGAGGCAATGCAACAGGACATAGCACGACCATAGCTATTTGATTTATGTTTTGGCTTTTCTTCTTTCCATGTTTTTTCCTGTCATGTTTGGTTCGCATCTATGTTTACGTTTCTTCTTTCATCAGATGAATCTAGAATTCTTTCCTTGGCCATTTTTGTTTTTAGTATTTTCTCTTTCTAATGCATCAGTTTCCTCCTCTTCCTTCTCACCTCTTCTTTATCGATATTTGTCCTTATTTCCTTATTATTGCATCTTCTATGTCTCCATCACCCTCACCTTCTACCTCTACCTACCTCTCCCTCTTTCTCTACCTACCCACCTACCTCTTCCTTTACCTGCCTCTCCCTATTCCTCTCCCTCTACCTCCCTCATCTTCTACCTCCTTTTTCATATACCTCCTTTTAACATATCTAGTCTATCCTACGTCTCCTTCTTTTGTACCTCTCTATTCTTCCATCTTACTCTTTTACTTCACTCTTCATCTACCTCTCTATCTCTCTCCCCTTCTCTCTCTATCTCTCTCCCCTTCTCTATCTCTATCTCTCTCTCCCCTTCTCTCTCTATATCTCTCTATATCTCTCTCTCTCGCACTTGATCCACCTACTTTTGTTGTACTTCATTTCCAAAGAAATTGACTTCGTCTCCTTATTTGTTTATTTTTCCAAATTTCGGCTTTTGCTCTCCCTTCCCTTCCCTCGCTGGCTCCCTCATTTGGCGGCCGTGCGTCTTTCGATGGATTATCGCTTCCCCTTCGATTTATCGCTTCCTCGACTTCGCTCTCTCTCCTTTGTCTTTTCCTTTTCCCTCACTTTCTTCTCGGGGGGGTCTTCTCTTAATCCTGCATTTTAGAAGTGTGACTCTGACTGACACCAATTTATTATTTTATTATTTACCCCATTTATTTATTTATTTATTTGTTCATCTATTCATTTCATTTTATCTTTTTCATCTATGATTATTTTATTATTATCATCATCACTATTTCTACTTTTATTTCAATTATTCTATATTTACTTATTTATTCATTTATTTGCTTATTTATTGTCAGTTGTAGAGGTTAACTTTGGACATGCAAGGATTAAAGAAGTATTTAAAAATCTCTGTGTTACGCTTTGATGTTTCTATTCTAGTTAATACCAAACGATCTAATCGATGTCTGAGGGTATACAGTGGGCAAAAATGGCTTAACATTAATTCGTAAGTAGGTCTTCATACTTATTGTCGTCGGATGATTAATTTCTGACAGTGCCTCTACTCTGATATCAAGGAAACCCTCTTAATTAATCATTTACTAGGCAATGTTTACAAAGAAATGCATGGGCATCGGGTAACCGTTCTAGTTAACCTTGACCTTGTTATTTGTAATCCGGTTTCTAAATCTATTTTTCTTCAAGATATTTCTTTAAGCACTTCCCATGAAAGCATATAATCGTACAACGTGCAATGTTGAGATGATTACAACTTGAAACCTTTAGATGGACTTAAAACCATGAGAAACACAACAGACTTGAGTAAAATGTATTGCGGAAGCAATGAGTAAATGGAAATAGCGTTAGACAGGTCAGGCATCCAGCCAAAATGATGGGAGATGGAGCGAGTGTGTTACTGACTGGATGCCGGGAGACGGGAAGCGCGGAGGAGGGAGACCAGACAGAAAGTGGAGAGACGAGACTGAGAAGTTTGCCGAGGTGACGTGGCACAGGTGAGCACAGCAGTGTTGATCGTGGATGGGGATGAGGGGAGCCCTTGTTCAGAGACCTTTAGTGTCTGATTTATGGACCAATTATTTTTATCGTTGTTATTGTTATTATCACTATATATATACATACATATATATATATATATATATATATATATATATATATATATATATGTGTGTGTGTGTGTGTGTGTGTGTGTGTGTGTGTGTGTGTGTGTGTGTGTGTGTGTATTCACCACGGATCTGCTGCAGTCTCTTGTCGAGACAGCCAGACACCATCCTACGGCAGCAAACACAGAGCTCATTATTAGCCGATCTCTGGGTAGGTCTGAGACCACTCACACATCAGACACCGGGAATGGAAGGTCACAACTCTTTGACTAACATCCCGTACCTACTCGCTGCTAGGTGAACAGGGGCTACACGTGAAAGGAGACGAACCCAACTTATCTCCGCCCGGCCGGGGAATTGAACCCCGGTTCTCTGACTTGTGAGGCCAGTGCTCTACCATTCCGCCACCGGGTCGTGTGTGTGTGTGCGTATGTGTGTGTGTGCGTGTGTGTGTGCGTGTGTGTGTGTGTATGCGTGCGTCCGTGCGCGCGTGTGTGTGTCTTCAGATAGACTTTTTTTTAGGACTTGTCTAGAACTTGCTCTGATGACATCATGAACAAGATCAACATGATGACGTCATCCTATATTCCCACTCACTACCGGACGGTTTTACTCAGCCAAGGCGTGGGCTCTTGAGCAAAACAAGACTCGGGTCGATCGAGCCCACTCAGCTTAATAACGCTGTCACGCATTGATGGGAACAAAAAGTCTACGAGCGAAGTCACTGGGCTATAAGTGTTGACATACTGGTCAATCCCACGAGTGTTAACCTGCCTGTTTTCATTAGAGCTTTTCACTGCAGCTGTCGCTTTAACAGTTTCGCTGCGACAACTCTGCTAATGTGCCTCTCCCTGATGTTGTTGCCTTGTTGATTTTTCTACAGCTGGTCATATGACAGAGGGGTGAATTATGATTGTGATATTGTCGCCATAGGATCAACAAAAGCTATAAAACATGAGTTAGTCAGCACATTAGAATAGCTGGATTTTATTTTCCAGGTTTTAATCCCAAATAATGATCGCCAAAAGAAATGATAATGATAATAATAAAAGTTATGGTTTGGTTGTTTCATGCCTGGAGGAAAAAAAGAAGAAAAAAAAATACATATATATATATACATATATATATATATATATATATATATATATATATATATATATATATGTCACCGTGTTGATCATCAAGCCATTGGTAAGGTCTCGATCAGGCCCGATTGTTATTTTGATACCAATAAGTCATTTTACGTCACGACAGATCGCGTCAAGCTAGGTTGAACTACGTTAAGCTGCACCAAGATACGTCAGGGATACGTCAGGATACCTTCGACTACATTACGTGTCGTCAAAATACGTCAACATACATCAGGATACGAAAGGCTATGTAAGGATACGTCAGGTTACGTGAAGCTACATGAAGTTACGTTAAGTTACGTTAAATAAGAATAGCTTATGTTTACACCCGAACCCTTTTTTTGGGATGGGTGGGGGTGTATTCCGTCTTTATCTCTACTACCTAACAATCTTTTTCAGTTGAGAGAAGTTCTTATAATCTGCTCATCAACCTTTCAGTACATGATGGGGAATTTCATTGTTTCTTTGGCAGCAACCAATCTTTCCATACCCGAGTTATAAAAATGCTAACTCGTTCATCTATGCTGAACTGAGGTCAACACATATTCTTCTTCCAATTCCGCTTGGGAGTTATCTATTGTAACATGCTCCCAGCTATACTTGACAATTAACTACATTTTAATGTAAGCCTTCAATCAAGTGGTGTAGTAGTGATATTAGTTGTGGTAATACAGGTCAAGCTGGTGATTGTATTGGTGATCGTGGTAATTACAGTAATGGTATAGATTGTTATGGTAAAGATAATGGTGACTATTGTGACTGTGGTTGTGTAATGTGGTCATGAAGGCGTAGTGAGATCGTGTTGTTGTTTAGTTAAGTCATGGTGCCGTGGTTTATCTATGGTATGCTGATCATACTGTGGTGTGATTGTGGTGGTTTAGCATTGTGGTGTCATGACATGGTCGTGGTATGGTGACATCGTGAAGTCGTAATGTGGTTGTGGTATGATCGTGGTGTGCAGTCTCGCGGTGTGGTCGTGATGGTATGGTATCTTAGTAGTGGTATGGTATGGTGTCTTGGTAGTGCGGTGGCCGTACTGTCATGGTAAGCTTATATTGGTGTAGTGGTTGTAGTGTGTGGTAGGTTGATGGTGTAGTATTGGTCGTGGTGGTGATGATGATGATGGTGGTGGTGGTGGTGATGCTGTTGTTGGTCGTGGAATGTTTGTGGACGATCAACCCATGCGTTGGGAAAGGGATTAACGGTAAATGTTTACCACAGGCAAATTCTGTATGGGGTTCCTACCAAATCATCTGAGTACTTCATCTTTTAGTAATGTACGAGTACATAAATGAATACAAACACACACATATACACACATACACACACACAAGTGCACACACATATATACTCATAAATGTACGCACATACACGCATGCATATACACGGCTTGTAAATGGTTGACGAGTCTTCTGGAATGTGCAATCCTATTCAGCGATATGTGAAATAGAATGAAGCTTGCAGTCTCCACCTGGACATATATATATTCGGTATGACCGCAACTTCACACTTCCCGATACTCGTTCAATTTACAAGTTGGTACCCACACCTAAAAATATAAGAATAAATAAACGAATAAATTAATAAATGAATAAAGATGAATAGATAAATAAACAAGTGAAAACATAACAATACCAACAATAATAACAATAACAATACAAAGAATAAAATCATGCAAATACAAATTTACCATGGCGGGCACAGAAAGTACTGACTGCCCAAAGCATTTACCAAATCAAGATCGCTGAAGCACTTTACATTAGAGAGAAAACCATTTTCACTTAAGAAGGTATCACCTCATTAGAACTAGTTTCCTTATGCGAGCCAATAACCCCTGAAATATTACCTTACGAGACAAAAGGTAAATAATCCAAAACTCATCTCATGGGAACTCAATTAAATTTATGTACTTTCCCAATATAAGTAATTTTTTTTTATTACTGCTTTTGTAACTACTGTACTAGAAAATTGCTTTCCTTTATAACAAAACGTCGTAGTTTACGGCGAAGAATATGGGGATGATGTCGACACCGAGGATTCAAGAACGTTTGCTAGAAATATCCGGTCTGAAAAGTATTGAAGAGTAAACAGTGATCAGTTTAATTCCGAGTACACAAACACGCACAGACACAGACACACACAGACACACAGACACACACACACACACACACACACACACAATCTATCAATCTTTCTATATATATATATATATATATATATATATATATATATATATATAAAATCACACGTATGCGTGTGTGTGTGTGTGTAATTGTGTGTCTGTGTGTGTATGTCTGTGTGTGTGTCTGTGTGTGTGTATGTGTGTGTGTCTGCCTGTGTGTGTGTGTGTGTGTGTGTGTGTGTGTGTGTGTGTGTGTGTGTGTGTGTGTGTGTGTGTTTGTGTGTGGTGTTGTGTGTGTGTGTGCCTGTGTGTATGTGTGTCTACCTGTGTGTGTGTGTGTGTGCCTGTGTGTATGTGTGTGTGTGCCTGTGTGTGTGTGTGTGTGTGTGTGTGTGTGTGTGTGTGTGTGTGTGTGTTTGTGTGTGTGTGCCTGTGTGTGTGTCTGCCTGTGTGTGTGCGCGTCTGCCTGTGTGCGTGTCTGCATGTATGTTTGCCTGTGTGTGTGTGCGCGTCTGCCTGTGTGTGCGTGTGTTTGTGTCTGTGTGTGTGTGTGTGTGTGTGCGCGCGCGTGTGTGTGTGTGTCTGTGCGTGTGTTTGTGTCTGCGTGTGTGTGTCCGTCTGTGTGTGTGTGTCCGTCTGTGTGTGTGTGTGTGTGTGTGTGTGTGTGTGTGTGTGTGTGTGTGTGTGTGTGTGTGTGTGTGTGTGTGTGTGTGTGTGTGTGTGTGTGCGTATGCGTGTGTGTATGCGTGTGTGTGTGTGTATGCGTGTCTGTGTATACGTGTGTGTGTATGCGTGTGTGTGTATACGTGTGTGTGTGTGTGTATGCGTGTCTGTGTATACGTGTGTGTGTGTGTACGCACGCGTGTATACGTGTGTGTGTGTGCGCACGCGTGTATGCGTGTGTGCGCGCGCGCACGCGTGTATGCGTGTGTTCGTGTGTGTATGTGTGCGTGCGGATGCGTGCGTGTGTGTATTTGTGCGTATGTATACACATGAAAGCACTTGCACACGTATGCCTACGTATATTTATTCGGCAAAGCGCGTGTGTGTATTTTTACGTGACTGCGAGATTACTAACCATGCATGTCTACACTGTTTCCTTGCCATGTCTTCTATTTCGCCTTTTTTCATCCTTCTACTAACACTGAAGTCTATGTCATTTATTTTATTTATTCTGAATGTTTACCTTCATTCCAATCCCAGTGTTTGTCCACAATATTTGTCTCCTCTTTGCCCAATTCTGTGTAGGAAATGATGTCCTTTCATATTTATCTTTTCGTACATCTTGCTCAATCGTTAATTCTTTGTTCCTTTCTTCATTCCATTCTTCTTCCTCTGCTTCGCTAATTCCCCTCAATGCGTTTCTGTTCTTCGATATTTTCCTTTATTTTCCTTGACATTTTTGGTCTTGTTTTACTTTCTTCATCTTCTTTGCGTCCTTATTTTGTCCTTTATTTCTCTTGCTCGACGGTTTTCTCTTCTTCCTCATAGTTATCATAATCTTTTTTTTTCTGCATCTTTGCTTTCACGGTTCAACACTTCGAGTAGCATTATCAGTTTTACTGCCACAAAGTGATTTTATTATTATTATTATTATTATAAGAAGACTCTCATTGACAATTATCATCACTGTTTGCAGAAGAAAGGACAAATGATAGATTGTCTGTTTTACTCACACCACCCAATCAATCAATCAATCATCATCATCACGGCCATCATCATCATCATCACGGCCATCATCATCATCACGGCCATCATCATCATCATCATCATCACGGCCATCATCATCATGGCCATCATCATCATCACGGCCATCATCATCATCATGGCCATCATCATCATCATCATCATCATCACCATCATCATCATTTTGTATCATGGCTGCCGTCGGTGACTCTTTTTCCCCTTTAGTTGAGGAGACAGAACCTTCAGCACAGCTGCATTCCTTAAACCAGGACTCCTTCTTTCTTCGATTTTAATTTTGTTGGTCTCGTTCATTTCTCCTTTCCTTAATCTGTATCCCCCAATTCATTCTATGCTTCTCTTGTTCACTTGTATTTTTTTCTCATCTTTTTGTTTGCGTTCAACAGTTGGTCTCCTGCATTTCCATTTTCTTTGTCTCCTTCTCCTTCATTCCAATACTTCCTCCTTTTTGTCCTTCTTTCTCCTTTTTATCTTCATCTTCTTTGTGTCTATATTCTCCACCGGTTGTGTGTCTTATTTAAACTCAATATATGCTTCCGCATTCCAAATTCCTTCCCAAAGCTATTCCAGACTTTTCCCTCCACTCTTTCTTCTATTTCGCTCCAATTCCTCTCTTCTCCTCCTCCTCCTCCTCTTCATTCCAATTCTTTGCTTCCTTCGTTTTCCTTTCTCAAGCTTTGCACTCTTCTCTTCTCCTTTTATTCTTCCTATTCCTTGCACCATTGCCTTCCTTTTGTTGCTTTCTCCTCTGCCGAAATATTTATTCATCCCATTTCTCTTGTTCCCTACTATTCTTCGTATCCTCCCTCCATCTCTCCAATTACTTTCTCTCTCCATTTTTCCCTTTGATCCTGTCATATCCTTCCTTCTGCCCCCCTCCGGGCCTTGTTCTCTGTCTATTCTGCACACCCCATTCGTTACCTCCCCACCGCTCTTCCTAACCCCCCCTCACCTTTCCCCAATCCTCTTCCTCTCAGGATTTTTCCGCCTCTGGCCTATTTTTTCCGCCGTCTCTTACCATGTCCAACCCGATTTCGACTTCCAGCGGATACCCATGACTATCACTTGGCCCAGCTGTCAAAACGTGTGGGCGAAATGTCATGGCAGTCATACCACCACACAAGTTAGACACACCGATTACCTTGTGTCCTGCAGGAAGAGGACAAAGTATGTGTCCTTGTTTTGTCCAGCGTTTATTTTCATCTGTTGAAACATGATATCCCCCTTCTCATGTCCATGCCCTGGGTAACTGGCAGCCTTCAAGTGTTGCAGATCTAATAAACGTTTAGGTACAACATACAAGACAGCTCTGAATTCAGCTTGCCAACTATCAAGATGTATCAAATGATTGAGTAAGTGTAATTATGGGTTACGTGGGGATTTTTCGGGACAAGACTTGTGTTTTTCCATTCCCCTCCTTGATCTGCCTTCGACACTCTTCTTTAGATGTAAACGATAAGATAAAACTCGTACAGCCGTTCATCAACATTAATAAAGGTGATTGTAGTGATGGCGGTAGTGTTGTTGTTGTTGTTGTTGGTGGTGGTGGTGATGATGGTGGTGATGTTGGTGGTGGTGATGATGGTGGTGGTGGTGATGTTGGTGGTGGTGATGATGGTGGTGGTGGTGATGTTGGTGATGGTGGTGATGATAATGATGGTGATGATGGTGGTGATGTTAGTGATGGTGGTGATGGTAGTGGTGGTGTTGGTGATGGTGATGTTGGTGATGATGTTGGTGATGATATTGGTGATGTTGGTGGTGATGTTGGTAATGGTGGTGATGGTGATGGTGGGATGTTGGTGATGATGGTGGTGGTGATGGTGGGATGTTGGTGATGATGGTGGTGGTGATGGCGGGATGTTGGTGATGATGGTGGTGGTGGTGGTGATGGTGATGTTGGTGGTGATGGTGATGTTAGTGGTGATGGTGGTGGTGATGGTGATGATGATCGTAGTGGTGATGGTGGTGATGATAGTGATGGTGGTGATGATAGTGATGGTGGTGATGATGGTGGTGATGGTGATGGTAATAGTGGTGATGGTGATGGTAATAGTGGTGATGGTGGTGATGTTGGTGATAGTGGTGATGTTGGTGATGGTGGTGGTGACGTTGTTGGTGGTGGTGGTGATGGTGGTGTTTTTGTTGTTGGTGGTATTAGCCTAAGATGACAAAATAGCATAACCACTCAACACCCTTTTCACCACTCCCCCCCCCTCATCTTCCTTCCCACCTTCCTCCTATCTTTATCAGTCCTCTCTAACTCGCTTTACCAATATCCTCTTCATTCCTGTTCATCGCCGCCCTCTCCTTCGTCCAATATTCTCTGGTTTCTCTTTTTACCTCCTTTCCTCTTTTTTCGTCCATCCACGCTCGCCTACCCCATTCCTCTTTCCCCCTTTATCTCTCCTTTTCCTTATCTTTCACACCTTTCTAGGCTTCCAATCTCACACTTTTTCTTTCCTTCCTCCTGGACATTTGTTTATCTATTTTCCTCCTCCTCCTCCTCCTCCTCCACCCCATCTCGTGTTCCCTTCATCTTTCGTCCTATTTCTTTCATTTCCACCTTCGTCTTCCTGTATCCCTTTCCCTCCTCCTCCTCCTCCTCCTCTTCCTCTTCTTTCTCTTCTCTTATCACGTCCCCTATCTCCTCCTCCTCCTCCGTCATATTGACCTTCCTCTTCTTATATGTTTTTTCTTTCCCATCACAAATGTCTTTCATTTTTATTCCTAAGCATCGTTTTCCTCTTTTTCCTCCCATATTCTTCCTTTTCTTCCAAAATGACGATGACAATGCAAATGAGAACAATCATTATCATCATCATAGTGTTCATTATTATTTTCAGTCATTATAGCGTTCATTATTATTTTCATAATCATCATAACGTTCATTATTTTCAGTCATCATAACGCTCAGCATTATTTTCGTAGTCATCAACACATTCATCATCATGCTCATATTCATCATCATCATCATCTTCCACCAACTCTTTCTTCTTTCTTTTCGTATTTCTTCCCCTCCTCCTCGTCCTTCTTGCTCCCTTCCTTCGTCCCTCTCAATCCTTCTTCTTTTATTTCCTTCCCTATCATTTTCCAATATGTTTTCTTTCCTTCTCTTCCTCTCCCCTCTTGTTCTCTGATCACATTTCCCCTCCTCCCCTTTCTTCAATCCGGATTCTTCCATTCGGGTCTCTCTCTCTCTCTCCCTCTCTTTCTCTCTCTCTCTCTCTTCCTTTCTCTCTCTCTCTCTCTCTCTCGCTCTCTCCCTTTATTGCCCTCTCTTTTTCTCGTTCTCTCTCACTCTGTCTCTCAAACTCACTCGCTCTCACTAGCTCTCTTTCACCCACTCTTGCTCTCATTGTCGCTCACTCTTGCTCCTGCTCCTGCTCCCGCTCTCTCTCTCTCTCTCTTTCTCGCTTTCCTTCACTTTTGTTTTCGCTCTCGCTCACTCTCACTCTCGCTCACTCACTCTCTCGCTCACTCACTCTCGCTCGCTCACTCACTCTCTCGCTCACTCATACTTTCGCTCACTCTCGCTCATCCTCGCTTTCGCTCACTCTTTTTCTCGCTCTCGCTCGCTCTTTTTCTCGCTCTCACTCACTCTCGCTCTCCCTCACTCTCTTTCTCCTTCACTCTCTTTCTCCTTCACTCTGCCTTCTTTTCGCTTACTCTTTGTATCGCTATATATATCGCTCTCCCTCTTTATATCGACACGCTCTCTCTTCCACTCTCCTTGCTTTGTTTGATCGTCCACTATTTCTGGCTCGCTCGTTATCTTTTATTCGATGTTTGTGTCTTCCTGGCTTGTGTCTGTCTCTCTCTGGCTGTCTCTCGCTCTCTCTCTGTCTTTCTGTCTCTCTATGCCCGTTTCTCTCTCTCTATGGCAGTCTCTCTAGCTCGTTCATTCTCTCTCTCGCTCACTCTTTCTCGCTCTTTTTCGCTCTGCCGCTTCCCATCTCCCAATCGTTCTCGTTCTCTTTCGCGGTTGTTCTTGCTTTCGCTCTCTTTTCTCTCCCCTACTCTCTCTACTCTACTCTCTCACGCGTTCTGTCATTCTTGCTCGCACTCTTGTTTTCTCATTTTCACCCTTTCACTCTCTCGTTCTCTCTCTTTCTGTCTTATAACAGGAGAATTTGTTTAAATGAAAACTGGGCGGAAGAGGCAGAAGAACAATACGGGATATTGAACCAATGGGGTCAAGTTTTGTTCAGGGTGCACAATGTAAACGATTACAATCGTCAGTCAAGAGTAGCATCATGTTATGTTGAATCCGCTAGTTCCCAATGACTGCCAACTGGCTTCAGACTGTGTGTGGCCAACAGTTAAAAAAAAAAAAAATATTCATCTATTTGTTTGATTAAATTATTCACTTATTTATTTATCACAAAATGTTTGTGACAATTATATATATTCTTTGGTAGTTCGATATTTATGGAATTGTACTAAAATGTATTTCAGAGCTTATATCATCACTATCCGTATAAATACATCTGGTCAACTAGCATTTAAATAATTCTTAGTTGTATCAATTAGAATCCCCCAAGAACTTTTTCTTGCAATTTCTAGAAACTTATTGGTTGACAGAAAATGTCAAAGATGAGTTCGCTCGTCCGTAACTATAAAAGAACAATAAATTTGCTAAGCCATACGCAGCCAAGTATAACAAGACCACAGATGTATCTATGGCGAGTTAAAACATCTGGCTCTGACTGGCATCTCATGCGAGATTGGTGACGATTCCCTTTAACCCAAGAGAGGAAAAGGGTCCTCGATTCCCCCTCCCTCCCCCCCTCTCTCTCTCTATCTCTCTCGCTCTGTGTGTGTGTGTGTGTGTGTGTGTGTGTGTGTGTGTGTGTGTGTGTGTGTGTGTGTGTGTGTGTGTGTGTGTATCTGTCTTTCTGTTTCTCTCTCTCTGCCTCTCTGTCTGTCTGTCTCTGTCTGTCTGTGTTTCTGTCTGTCTGTGTCTCTGTCTGTCTGTGTCTCTGTCTGTCTATCTCTCTGTCTGTCTGTGTCTCTGTCTGTCTCTCTCTCTCTGCCTCTGTCTGTCTGTCTATATGTCCATCTGTCTCTCTCTGCATCTGTCTGTCTGTCTATATGTCCATCTGTCTCTGTCTCTCTCCCCCACCTCTCTCTCTCTCGCTCTTTTTCTGTCTCCTTTTTTGTCCAGTATTTCCGATCCGCCTCCACAAGGGGTCATGACCTTAATTTGTCCGTCCTCTTCAAGCTGACGTCACTTCCGGTAGACTGCTCCCGTTCCTTCCTCTTGTTCCTCCTCCTCCTCCTCCTCCTCCTTGTCTTCTCCAGCTTCCCATTTTTTTTTTTTCATTTTCTCTATATTCTTTTTCTCTCGTCTCTTCTCCCCCTCCGTCGTATTCGCTTCGTTCCCGCTCATTACGGCATTCTCGATTATTGTCTCCCTCTTTATCGGATTTCTTACGTTGTGTTTCTTATTCCATGTCATTTTTGCTCGTCCTCTTGCCTCTTCAGAATTCTCGGTTCACTTGCGTTCACATTTGTTCTTTATTTCCTCGTTTCCACAATATTTGCCATTTTCTGTTATCGTCACCCGTTCTCTCCTCTGTGTCCCTTCTCGTCCCTCCCTACACTACTACCACCACAGCCACTTTCTCCTCCTCCTCCTGCTTCTCTTCCTCCTGGTCTTTTCTCTCTCTCTCTCTCTCTCTTCCTCCTCCTCCTTCTATTTCTCCTCCTCCTCCTCCTCCTCCTCCTCCTCTTGGTCTTTTTTTTATTTCTTCCTCCTTCTCCTTCCTCCTCTACCTCCCTTACTTGCTCCTGTTTCCCCTCCTGTCCTATATTCCTATTACTCCTCCTATCCCTATTACTCATCTTACTACTTTTCCTATTTCTCCTCCTCCTCCTCCTGCTCTTTTTTTCTCTTCCTCCTCCTCCTCCTTCCTCCTCTACCTCCCTCACTTGCTCCTGTTTCCCACCCTGTTCCCTTATTCTTATTACTCTTCCTATCCCTATCACTCATCTTATTTTTTCTCCTCCTCCTCCTGGTCTTTTTTTCTCTCTCTCTCTCTTCCTCTTTTTTCTCCTCCTTCTCCTTCCTCCTCCTCCCTCACTTCTTCCTGTTCCCCCTCCTGGTCCTCCTATTCCTATTACTCTTCCTATTCCTATTTCTCACCTTATTCCTTTTCTCCTCTTCTTCCTCCTCATCCTGATTCTGCTCATCCTCCTGATTCTGTTCCTCTTCTTGATACTGTTCTTATTCCTATTCCCGAGTCTTACCCTATTTTCATTTCTTATCTCAGTCATTCTTCCTCATTCTCCTCCTCATTCTTTTCCAACAACTATTTCTCTATTCCTCCTCTAATACATCTCCATCCTCCTATCCACCCTCCCCTTGCATCCTTATCCACCGGCACCTTCCTCTATTCTTCACATCTTTCTTTAGCAACAAACTTCCCCACCCCCTTTCGTCTTCCCCCTCCCTCCTCCCGCCATCCATCTCTCCCCTCTGCAGCTGGACGGGACCATCTGCGCTTCATAGTCCTGCAACAGCGGGCCAACGAGCAGTTGCACGCAGCTGCTACCATGTGCAGCCCGTCCGCACTTCTCGGCTGTGGCCCCGAGATTTCCATTTGCCAGAAATGGTTTCCCCCCACCCTTGCTTCCTTGGGCAAACACCCTTCTCATCTAGACAGGCTCCTCGAAGGCGCCCGTCTGGAGCGCCCGGAGAGAGTACGCGTTTAAGACGACCGTCTACAGTTCCCATTTGAAAATGCCAGTTTGTAACACATCAAAGCTCTAAATACGTCCTAAATATTTTGCCCTTCCAGACTAAAACTCTCTCCTTTCTGCTATAGAATGCTACAAGTCCCTTTCGATCAATTTAAGCCCTCCATTTTAGAACTCTTCTTAGCATCCTCTATTCTCTCATCTTGCCAAGATAGAATCAACCCTCGACTCTAGAATCTTTCTTGGATATCCTAGAATATTTTTTCTTGAACCTCAAACTTTAAAACCTTCAACATTGCATTCTCATTCCAAATTCCAATTCTCCATTCACTCCTATCAGTCTACCACTGACCATTTTGCTTCACTTTTTTTTCTATCCCGATATCGCCCCTTCTTTCCGTCCAACTGACTACGAATGATGTTTTGCTCATAGGGCAAACGGATTCTATACGTTTTTTCCGTCGCAATCTTTTCCAGATTGCCCTGTATATATATATATATATATATATATATATATATATATATATATATATATATATATATATATATATATATATATATATATATATTATATATATATATATTATATATATATATAAATATACATATATATATATAATATACATATATACATAAATATACATATATACATACATATATTTATACAATATATATATATATACATATGTATATATACATATATATATATACATACATATATTTATACAATATATATATATACATATGTATATATACAAATATATTCATTCATATATCTATACATATATATTTATTTATACATATATTCATATACATATGTATATACTCATTGTATATATGGGCAGGAGATTTTCTCTCAAGCATGTTTGGTTAAATCAAATGGCAAGATTATTATTGCAGAGTTTTTTTATCTGCCTTTTCGTTTTCTCTGAGAACCTTTTTCCCTTCCACGGGAAGTTGTCTTATAATGTCAAATGGTGACATTATAAGACAACTTCCCGTGGAAGGGAAAAAAGGTTCTCAGAGAAAAAAGAAAGGCAGATAAAAAACTCTGCAATAATAATCTTGCCATTCAATTTAACCAAATATGTATATACATATACACACATATACTATATATATATATACATATATATATATATATATATATATATATATATAAATACACAAACACGTATACACATACACATATATATATATATATATATATATATATATATATACATACATACATATACATATGTATGTATATATGTAGTTGCAGTGTCATACTCCCGTAAAACCAAGGACTCCTAAGCCGAGAAATACAGTAGTCCAAAATAGTCCCTGCTAAAATTGACCGTCTATCTCAACTAAATCTATAAACAGTTTCCTGACATCTAGGTTTCCTATTTTCTTACAATCCAGCTTCCCTCGTCTCCATCTTTTAATCCTTCTGGCAAATGTTTCCGCTAGCTGTCGACCAATTCGTTCATCTTTCAATCTGTGTAACGTTACTAAATTCTTAAGCCTTGTGTGACACGTTCGCTCTACTCCTGATGTAGCCACGTTATTTATTTCGTCTTTAGGACATCCCCTAAGAGGCGAAGTAGCTCAGTGGATATCGTGTTGAACTCATGAGAAGGTGGTCGTGAGTTCGATTCCCGGGACCCATTGCGGGATTTGTCTTAGTTCCCGACAACCCTCGTCAGGCAATGAGGCGATCCAATAGCGCCTGAAATAATAATAATTAATAATAATAAATGATAAATGATAAATGATAATAATAATAATAATAACAATAATAATAATAATAATAAAATGCAACTGACAGGGCTTTGCCTTACCTGGGGTTTCTCACTTCCCACTTAGTGGGGGTGGGATGATGAGTTTAGCCAGTTCATAGAATACTCTCAGTAGTGAAAGGGGTTATTCTCTTTCTCGTTTAATCGCATCTGTATCGTCTGGCATTTATACTTTTATTTTCTGCCTGCCGGCATGTTACGTTATCTGTATTCGTATTAGGCTTGCAAAAGACTTTCCATTCGGTTATTGTGCGCCACAAGAATAAACACGAACGATATTCAGCATTTATTCTCATTGGCACCAGGATATTTTATTCAGTTGAAGATGGTTTTTCAGGTCAATTTATTCGGATGATTAAATAGCCTATCTTGATTAACCTTTTAATAAAGAGGCACACACGCACGCACACACACACATACACACACACAGACATACACAACTATGTTTTATATATACATATATATGTGTGTTTGTGTGTGTGCGTGTGTGTGCGTGTGTGTGTGTGTGTGTGTGTGTGTGTGTGTTTGTGTGTGCGTGTCTGTGTGTCTGTGTGTGTGATCTAATATGACAAAACTATAATTGACACTACTTGACTTTCCAAATGTAGAGTGCAAAGATGACAGCTTCAGCTGCAGTTAAGCTTTTCCTGACATACACTCATAACCAAAATCTGGCACAGTTTTGCAAGTGCATCCGATCTATCATCATCCATTCATCTCCATCTCTCTCCCACTATCTCTTTTATCTCTGTTTCATCTCTTTTATCTCTTATATCTTTTTGTCTCTTTTATCTCTTTCACTGTCTCTTTTTCTCTGTCTCTTTTATCTTTCTTACCTCTTATCTTTTTAAATAGTTTATCTCTCCCTCCCCCTCCTCTCTCTCTCTCTCTCTCTCTCTCTCTCCCTTCCTTTTTATTCATATGGGTTATTCCTCGGAATCTTTAAGTCGTTCCCTCGACCCACCCTCCTTCCCCCTAGACCTCGTCCTCATGGCCTCTTTGATCTGATCCTTCTGGGAGTGGGCGTCGTTCTCTTTTGCGTCGACAGTTGCTGTCCCCACGTGGCACGAGAGTAAACACGTTTTCTCAGTGAAGAACCACATTTAAACCTGTGCTTGGGAGAAGGAAGGAAGGAAGGAAGGAAGGAAGGAAGGAAGGAGAACCTTTCTTCGGCGAGATGAAATAGTTCCCAGAGGCAACTGGGAATAGTGTATGTGATTACATAGCCAAAAGGATTAATCAAGATATCGCTACTTTCACGTACGCAGGGAGATTACCTCGAGTGGATCAAATGGGCCAATGGCAACAAGAATAAAGCATAGACGACCAATATATTTCCAAAAGAAACGCGGGAAATTGTCCTCCAACTGATTAAAATGGCCTGAAGATAGCAAGAAGAGCGTATCAATACCTTAAGTCACGATTTAGGGTTAGTTCTTTGACTGGCATGCTCAGAGCTGAATAAGACAGTCGAGCAGCTCCAAAAGAAATCGACAAACCAATATTAATTATAGAAATAAAACTGACCTTTTATCAACCAAAGGAAACCCTTTAAATAAACAAAAATTGTTGGTGATTAATATTGAGTAGCTTTTCCGTCATATTCTACGGATGGTACGGCCCTAGGCTAAGGAAATACAGTTTGCTACAGCATAATTCACTGAAACACGTTTAGTTTTAAAATCATTCTTGTTCATATTGAGACCGCCACCGGGCGGATTGGTCCGGCCAAGAGTAGTCTCTTCCTTTACTCTCAGAGCTAAAACTATTTCTATCAACACCTAATAACAATAGGTGGGAGCATACGACAGGAGGCCCATAGCTTCAGCCAAAGCTGCCACCTTTACCCTACGCTTGGACTACTGGGGCATAAAGTCCCAGAGAACTGCGGGACTCGAACATGCGATTGACCAACACATGGATAAGAAAAAGATTAAGAAAAAATGAACTCCTTCGTTTATTCTGCAGGTCGACTGTCTACTTCTTCCAGTTAAAGAAATCTACGAAAAACTACTCTCTGACTCAAGAACTCGAGAACGCACCATCGTGCGAAGAAACGACTTTTGTTTCTTTTTCTTTTTTTCTTTCTGAAATAATCTCCAGAGATGATTCGAATGCACAAACTTCGCGAATTGTTCTTTACCTCGTTCGAGTTCATCAGATTTCCTTTCTCGCTTCCTTCCTCGACGAAGCGAAGAAGAAAAAGAAATACCTCTTCATAATCAAGACTAAGATTCCCCCGACTCAAAAAAACATTCCAACTTTGGAATAATCAGAGGAGTTAAGCTTTCCAATACGGTAACATACTTTATATATTTTGTTCTGGTTAACAACTGGGGGTGATTTCAAGCATCCAAGGGGTCGGACTCTTTCTATGGGGGGGTCTCGACCCTTTTCAAACCAGAGACCCCTCTTTCAACTGTACAGAATCGCAAGAGTAGACTTAATGCCTTCAACACGTCCCCGTACTGAAGCGCTTAAACTCGCTTCCTTCACTCCACAAGGAGGTGGAGATTAAAGTAGCGTTCGGGAAGATTAAAGTTTTGGTCAAGGAGATTAGAGTGGGGTTTCAGGAACAGCACCGCTTGAGATAAAAAAGAAAGAGAAAGAGAGAGAGAGAGAGAGAGAGAGAGAGAGAGAGAGAGAGAGAGAGAGAGAGAGAGAGAGAGAGAGAGAGAGAGAGAGGAAGACAGAGAGAGAGAGAGAGAAAGACAGAGTGAAAGACAGAGTGTGAAACAGAGTGTGAGACAGACAGGGTGAGAAACGGAGAGAGTGAGAGACAGAACGAGAGGCAGAGCGAGAGACAGAGCGACACACACAGAGAGAGAGAGAGAGAGAGAGAGAGAGAGAGAGAGAGAGAGAGAGAGAGAGAGAGAGAGAGAGAGAGAGAGAGAGAGAGAGAGAGGGGGGGGGAAGACTCCAATGAAGACCAGACCAGTTCTTAAACGCCTCCATCTTCCTCCAGTGGCAGATATGCCCTAAGGGTCTATGGAGGGAACATCTTTAGGTCCTTCATTACCAGACAGACATCATTTATATTGTAAATGTGCGACAGAACAAATCGCACACTGTAGCACTTACCAGTGAGGCCAAGCTGAGATGCGAGTCTGAATGTCACAAGTGATCGATAGTTCCGTTTAAGCCAAGGACCTATCTTGACCTATCTTGTCCTTTATGTGTTCACCAGAACAGAATATGTAAGCTGCACCACGGCCTCGGAGGGGTAAAACTAATTAACTCAATGGACAATTACATATCTTTTTGTAGATGAGACTAGTCGATTTTATCATACACATGTGAACCAGGCACCCACTGGGCAGGGGTCTGCATCAGTCGAGGCGTCTTTAAAGCCGGAGACTACTAGATTTATAAAAAAAATATAAGATGTTTACCATAAAACGTTAACAGTTCGCCCTTACTGGGTCTGTATATATATGTCTCTGATTTAAGCAATCCACATATCACCTAGGGGGAGCGAGGAAGAGTAGGAGGGGAGGGAATGGGAGAGGGGGAGAGGGTGGGGGAGAGGGAGTGGGAGAAGGGGAGGGGGAGAGGGAGTGAGAGAGGGGGAGGGGGAAGGGAGTGGGAGAGGGGAGGGGGACGGTGAGTGGGAGAGGGGAGGGGGAGAGGGGGAGTGGGAGAGGGGGATGGGGGAGAGGGGGAGGGGGAGAGGGAGGGGGAGTGGGAGAGGGGTAGGGGGTGATGGGACACGGACGAAAATAAGGGAGAGCAAGAAAACAGAGCGAAAACAAGAAAGGCAGAGATGGAAAACATCGTGGTCATCAAACCATCCTCTGTCGCTTTCAAAGGCCCCTCAGCTTTGTTGTTGCCTGAAGAAAGGAAGCCTCGATCAAAAGACAAGTAAGCGAAAAGGTTAAAACCGGAGAGAGTCTGACAATTACGCCACGCCATATGTTGTCTTTTAGAATCAATCAAGACAGCCTTTGAGGCACAATGAGGAGACCAAAAAGACGGGGAGGGGACGGGGGACGGGGGGGGGGGGACTGGGACCTGATATGAAACGTTTATAACGTTTATTCATTCGGGTTCGGGGTAATTATTCTCCATTTTGACGGGTCGCCCACGACGGGGGGGCGGGAGGTGGGGGGTTAGAAGGATCTAACAAAGGACATTTCTCCCCTCCTGTCCGGAGAATTTACGTCCTTGTTACAAAGGCAATATCAGGTAGTTTCCTTGGCCACTCTTTCGTCCCTCACAATTCCATTTGAAGACGAAAAAGAAACGAAACAGAATGAACGAATCCAAGTGAAAATTCAAATTCAAAGTTAAACAGACTCAATGAAAATATATTTTCATTAAATAAAAAACGCAGTGTAATATTTAATACGAGTGTGTTTAAGTCTGTCGGTCAACTTCAAACAGTTATTATGATGTCTTGTGGTTTCAATTAGATAAAAGTCAAGTGGAAATAGAAGAACCTTCTCGTATCATACACGCGTTAACGATAACCATTATCATGATTACAGAGAGTAGATCTCTTAATTACTTCCAGTAACCTCTTGTGTTCAATATTGCGCGCTTTTGGCGTAATCGGAAACGTGCTGGTCTCGCATTCGCTTGCTCGTGGGTTCGAGTCCCGCACTCCTCTCTGTTCCCCAGCAGTAACTGTTACCTGCCCTAACAGTCCAAGCACGTGACGGCTTCGGCAGCAGCTACGCGCCTCCTGGCGTACGCTCATCACTATCAATATCATCAATATATATCATCAATATCATCAACACTATGAACATACTGTCAAATATTTTTGAATGTACATTGGCTACGCAAGGCAGTAAAGATTGTTCTGCAATAACATCATCCGATTCCTGGGTGTTCTCCGATGAACAAAGAACTTGAAAGTTTAGACTCAGGTTTTCAAGCTGATGAGGCGAAAACCTCCTCGAGAGATAATCTCTTCGTACCAAACGAAAATTTTTCCTTTTATTCAAAATGTCGAAAAGCATTTTTTGCTCTGCTGTGTATGACCCCGTTTTTTGGCATTTTTTCAATATATTTTGAAGAGCAGAAAAAAAATGAATAGATCACAAAGTAAATCAATTGAAAAAAAAAAATAAGATATGTATCCAAAATTAAACAAAATATTACGGCCACAATAGGCAGATAGAAATATATACTGTATATATATGAATACACAAATATCAATTCTAGTGCCGGTATAGGTTAAATAACCTGAATTTCCCTTTATTAAAAGTCATAGGCAGGTGGAAAAGTATCAGAGAGGAATAGAATTCCAGAGCCTCCCAACGGAAAGAGGGAAAGACAAGGATTACTAGTTGACTCTTGCAAATGTTATTGGAAAAAAAGAAATCTTTAGTTCTGCCTTGTCTCCTCAGAAGGAGAGGGATGCTGTTACTAAGCTCTGAAAGTTACGAGTAATAATCATGTAAATAGCGTTAAGTTATATAGAGATCGTGGCGGGCAGAAAGAGGCTGAATTTCTTCAATAACAGTAGAAGCATTGATTAGGAGGAAAGCGTTGGACTCGTACTTTGATGAACATCAAAATCTAATAGAGATACTTCAGAGAGGGAATGGGGATAGAATGTGCTCCACCGAGGAAGGTGGGTAGCTAGTTGAAGAATCCTGGATATTCTTTGAGGTATGCGAGCTATCGATACCACATAGGCACTTAGCGGAGGAATAAATTTGTCTTTTTTCTTAGCCAGATGGTAACGAATAAACTAGTAAATGAATGAATAAGAAACAAAACAAATAAATGAATTAATAAATTAGTTAATAAAGAAATAAATAATAAAAAGTAAACGAATGAATAGATCAATAAACATGAATTAATGAATTGTTAAACTAATAAAAAAAATGAAAGATTCAAACATGAAAACACAAGATATATAATTTTGCATGCATCTGCATCACCCACTTTTAATACGGAAATCAAAATGAAAAAAAGAGAAAAGAAAATAGAAAACTGAATGCAGTTTACCGTCTGTGTGTCCAGACACTTGAGTTTCAGTGAAGAAGAGAAAATGGGACTTAAAGGAGAATTGATGTTCCACAAAGAGGAAATTGAATGGAAACAGCAAATATTGCAGAAATGAATAGAGAGTTAACGAAGAATCAAGACATCTTCCGGGTTTGCCGACTGAAGAATTTGTACTTTTGATTTGTGACCGAGTATATTATGAGATCAAGGTGACCACCACTAGAAGTTCAATAGTTACAATGTCAGCATCAAGGAAGTTTGTACACATGCTCACAACGTAGCCGTACCTTGACAAGCCTTCGCAAATTTTGGTACCGAGGTCATACACAACCCAAAGTAATACACGAACATGGTCAACATGGATGTGGGCTCCCTGTATCTTAGTTTCCCGTTTGGTACCCAGGCGACGCTGGGTCCCTTTTTCTAGTCATTTATATCCTTCGTCTTTTGCCTACCATCACTCTCAGAGTCAATGTTTTGCACTATTTCTGTTAAATACAGCAGTCATAGTAATCACAGCATGAATAACTCCAAAATATTTCTATTGGTAACAGGCCAAAATATTTTAATTGACATACGGGATTTTGACCTGTCTATACACAGATCTTAGATTACCGAACATAAGGTACAGACGGATCTTCTCAGCTGAATAGAATTGTCTAGTATCAGTAAGAACAAAGAACACGTTACGGTGTTGAAAGGGTCAAGATGCCAGCCGATTCGGAGTATTGAAATGATGCAAAGAATCAGAGGGTGGAACAAGTCGAGAAAGCCGATCAATATATCGAGAGAAACGGCAGGAGAACAGTAAAGATGAATACGTCCGGGAGGAAATGGCGAAAAGAATCGCGGAAGAAAGAAGTGATGCAGAAGAGATCGGATGTCTGGAAAACTCTGCGAGTCGATGGAGAGGAAATAGAAGGATAGAGATGGAAAAAGTTGAGCGTGAGTAAAGCTAACTCGAGTGTTTGATGAGAAAGAAATGCAGAAGGAAAGAGAGGATGAAGGCTTCTGGAAGAAGAGGCTGAAAACGGGAACAAAGGGGAGGAAGCAACGCGGAAGAAATGTGCAATTCAAGAGGAATAAAGAAAGAAAATAGCACAAGAGAGAATATGCACTGCAAGACTTGTTAACGCATTTAACACAGTAACAATGTGAAGAGACTATTTTGTGGACAGAGACGATTTGATTCAGCGTGGGGAGCCTAGTGAAGGCCTTGTGTAGGTCTTAAGGTCTCTTGCAGTCTCCTTCATTCTTATGTTCTTATGTTCTTATTTCTGACCACGAAGAACCTTAGTAACCATGTACTGAGCGCTGAAATAATTGGTTGTTTTATGACAAGATTTGATAATTTTATGGATGGGGATGACATGGGACTGCCTAGTGTTGGCCTTATGTTCTCTTCCAGTCTCCTCCATTCTTATGTTCTTTTGTTTGTTTGACTGCAAAATTATTTAACGCTTTTGATACAGTACCACTGTGTACATATTTTTTTGTGGACAAAGACAAATTTATTCAACGCGGGGACGACTTCTCCTAAGATGTATGCCCATAGAATTCACGGTTGTAGCAAATTGATCAAACCTGTCAAGAACTGTTTGGAATGGGAAGGGTGTCTGCATGAGAGCTTGCTCGGGGAGACCGTGTGTACTGGCGCCATCTCCCTGACGTATGATGCCCCCAAATGACGACTGACTGATGATGGAGGACTTCTGTCAACGAAAGCCTTCGTTTCAGTCCAAGACTCAACCCTTTGTGGAAGGAAAGTATAGGGACGTTGTCGCAGCGAGATCTATCCACTGCGTCCTCGAATTTTATTTTCTCTTTGTTTGTTTGGTTATTTACTTGTTTGATTGTTTCTTTGTGGGAGTTTGTGCGCGTGCGCATGTGTGTATAATATTCCCTGGGGTGGAATAGGACGCACAAATAAGAAGACAGCCTCATGTTTATGAAAATGGAATGCTCAGATTTGAACACGCACACACACAAACATCCACGCGTGTGCATTATCCAAGAAAAATAAAGTTATAAAATGAAATAACCTACATGCAAATGAAATATAAAAAAGATCGTCAATTTGCTCAGAATTAGATTAAGACAATTGTAAATTATAATGTGCCTGCTATATTCAACCTCTCGCCCACTGTCAGGTGGCCCGCGTCTGGCTATATGCCCCCCCCCCAAAAAAAAAAGAATAAATAACAATAATATCAATAATAATGATCATAATGATCATAATAATAATAATAAGAAGAAGAAGAAGAAATATAATAAGCAAATGAACAAATAAAATAAAATAAATATAATTTGAACCGTACTATAACATAAAATGTTCAATTTAGTCCAGTACCACTCAACATAGTGATTACATATACATTCGGAAGATTTTGCGAGTTCTGGGAACACAAGATAGTGAAAAGGTAACACGATTATTATTGAAAACATTTATGCGCTTTTTCATATATATTTGCTTATCATCCGTCAAGGAGCTATACCAGTGGATTATAACCTTTTTAATATAGCGACCCAAAATCCTGTCCAGGCCGACCATGGCGACCCATACCTTCGTAAACATTTTGTTTTATTAAAAAATAAACAAATAAATAAAATTATATAAAAAGAGAAAATCTCTCAATTAAATCGTCTATGTCTCTATAATGTTGTCTTTAGACGTTAACGATTTAGGTGTTCTAATACAGTATTATTACTTGTAATAACATTTTTCACAGGAAAATTAAATCCTTGGCTACCTATTCTAATGACTTGACAAACCAACTTTGGGTCGCGGCCTAGGGGTTAAAAACCGCTGGGCTATATAAAGACTCGCCGTCCGGAAAGGGTAGAGTTCCCATTGAGAAGTGCACATTTGCGAGATTACTCACGCACATTTTCTGCCCGTGAGATATGTACATGAATAAAGATGAATGGATGTGGACGTTGACCGTGAGAGAGATGGAAGTGAAAAGAATGGGATGTTGAGAGAAGATTGCAAGAGTAACGTGGCACCGGTTAGCACTATCGTCCGAGTCACGGAGATGGTTGCCAGATGTTCGGTGAACAGCGGACTTGGAATGGTTCGTAACGATAAGCTGATAATGATTGTGGTGGTGATTATGACTGAAGTCTTTCCAGAGAATGTAATTTTGATCATTCTCGTCTGGACTGACTAGTGAATTAATATTCATTTTATTGGAGGAAAATTATAGTGTCGATAATGGTTGTGGTGGTGATGGTGAACGAAATCGGCGGGGATGATTGAAGTGGGTGAGGGTAACATACATACATACATATACTGTATATATGCATAGGCATTTTCAAATCTTTATCTCCTCTCTGCTCATGGTTCGCTATCCAACCTCCACAACGATGCATAGCACATTGGGAAGGAGAAGGTCGTGGCTATACTTCAAGCCGCGTGCGGCTCTGCAAAATTGAAGATCAACTCACAATGTTTGGCGAGGCAGATGGGAAAGTATCGCCGCTCAATGCAAAACAGATCACCAACCTGAGTCCAGGGGTGGGGGTGGATGCACAAACGGGCGAACTCCTTCCTTATTTTCTAACCAAATCGGTAACATCTACTGTCTTGGGAAGTGTTTCATCTACTGAACCATATTACATTTTATCATTTTATATTGTATAAGGAAATATAGTGGTGTTTACGAGGATGCATAGAGTGAGAGATGAAGTGGTGAGGCGGAGAGCTAAGATGGAAAGGAAGCTGGTGGATAGGGTTAGGCAAAGAATACTGTGTATATGTGTGTACATATGTGCGTACATATGTGTTCATGCATGGATGCACCTATGTATGTATACCAGTATATGAATACATATATGTATGTATGTTCAAGTCAACATTCAATGTCCATGTCTTTCATCCGTAGAGGATGGGGTCGCAAGTGACTTCGAGAAACAGTTCTTAGTCATCCTACATAAATATGACGGAGTCCATAACACCATGGTGAATGCCAACCCTTCGAGGGAACTCTTAACATTACCCAATACAGTTTTCAACTACACTATCAATGATATCTGAAGCTTTCTAAAGCTTCATTTTCATCGCCACATGGAGAGATTGAACTGTGCCATCCGGCAAGTCCTCAAACGATTGGATCTTTGTCTTATTCTAGGTGACCTGGAGTCCAAAGGGTCTCGACTCGAAATCTACAGCCGGAACCTTGCAGCGACTTTGCAAGAACCACAGCGTCATCAGGAAAGAAGGTGACCGTAGTGTTATCAATGGATGCTCTGCGATAAAACTGGTCAACAACTCTACCCAATACCTAGTCCATGCATGCATTTACTCGAATAAATTTCGGGGCAAGCTCTAACACCCGCCACACTCCTAAGTCAACAATAAAAATGTTAAAAGCCGGACATGTCTCCTCTAGATTTCACAGCACTCTGTCCCAGAGTATAAGCCAGATATAACGTCAATAATCCTCGCAGGAACCCACGGATCTCAGAACACCGCACCGTGTGTGTGTGTGTGTGTGTGTGTGTGTGTGTGTGTGTGTGTGTGTGTATATATGTGTATGTACGTGTATATATATGTGTGTACATATTTGTGTATGTGTGTACATGTGTGTGCATGCGTTTATGTATATGTATACACAAGCGTATGTACTATTTATGCACATATAATATGTATGCATTATATACACATATACTCATGTATGTATATATGTATGTATGTATAAGTGCATGTTTACATGTACGTATATGTATGTATGTTCATACAAGTACACACCTCCATGTATTTGTCACACACATCCCTATCTCCCTTCTGTAATGTATATCTTCGACATCCATCCCCAACTTCCCGCCCCCCACCCCAAATTCTCGCCTTTTTCTCTCTACCTCCTCCCTCACTTCTTCCTCTCTCTTCCTCCCCTTCTTATCCTCCTTTCTCCTCCTCCTCCTCCTCTCTTCCTCTTCTTCTTCCTCCCCCTTCTCTCTACCTATTCTCCTTTCTCCTCCTCTTCCTCTCCTTTCTCCTCATCCTCTCTTCCTCCTCTCCTTTTTCCTTATCCTCTCTTCCTCTACTCCTTTCTCCTTTTCCTCTCTTCTTCCTCTTCTTTCTTCTCCTCCTTTCCTTCCTCCACTCCTTTCTCCTCCTCCACTCCTCTCTCCTCCTCCTATCTTCCTCCTCTTCTTTCTCCTCCTCTCATTTCTCCTCCCCTTCTCTTCCTCCTTTCCTTCCTCCTCCTTCTCTCTTCCTCCTCCCCGCGCCCCTCATGGGACCTTGTTTAACAGGCTAGTATAGTCGTCCCTTTTCCTGTTATTTTGTACAAAATATTTTGAACGAACGACCAGCTCCAAAGAGAGCCAAAAATGCTCAATCGTTAAACTTTTTGGAAATAATTAATGTGCAGATGAAGAGAAAAACTTTATGTATGTAAGTTCTGTCATTAATTATAATTTATGAACAATGGAAAAACAGCTTTACGGATCACAATGGCTGGGACGCTCCAGGAAAGTAATAGAAACAATTGATAATAATAATAAAAAAAAATAAAAAAAAAAAAAAAAAAAATTGCAATATCTGTAATCAAAGTAATCAAATGATATACGAAATAAAAAAAATCTGTTCAATTAAAATGAAAACTCTCAATTATAAACACCAACGAAATGATTCGCATAACAATAACAGTAATGAAAAATCAATTAAACACGACTCCACCGGGTCCACAGGACTCCACCGGGTCCACAGAACTCCACCGGGTCCACAGGACTCCACCGGGTTCACAGGACTCCACCGGGTCCACAGGACTCCACCGGGTCCACAGGACTCCACCGGGTCCACAGGACTCCACCGGGTCCACAGGACCCCACCGGGTCCACAGGACTCCACCGGGTCCACAGGACTCCACCGGGTCCACAGGACTCCACCGGGTCCACAGGACTCCACCGGGTTCACAGGACTCCACCGGGTCCACAGGACTCCACCGGGTCCACAGGACTCCACCGGGGCCACAGGACTCCACCGGGTTCATAACTCTTCTCCGGGACCGTAGGTTCTACAAGATTCCACCGTGTCCACAGATTCTACAGGACTCTACCAGATCTAAATAACTCCATCGGATGTTCACGACTCCATCGAGTCTACAAGGCTACACCGGATCCACAAGACTCCACCGGGTCCATTCGACTCCCCGCCAGGTCTACACAACTTTTCACCTCGCCTACACGACTACCCACCGTATCTGCACGACTCCCCACAGTATCTACACGACTTTCCACCTCGTCTACACGACTCCCCACCGTATCTACACGACTTTCCACTTCGTCTACACGACTTTCCACCTCGTCTACACGACTTTCCACCTCGTCTACACGACTTTCCACCTCGTCTACACGACTTTCCACCTCGTCTACACGACTTTCCACCTCGTCTACACGACTTTCCACCTCGTCTACACGACTTTTCACCTCGTCTACACGAATTTCCACCTCGTCTACACGAATTTCCACCGCTTCTACACGACTTTCCACCGCTTCTACACGACTTTCCACCACTTCTACAAGACTTTCCACCGCTTCTACACGACTTTCCACCGTTTCTATACGACTTTCTACCGCTTCTACATGACCTTCCACCGCTTCTACACGACCTTCCACCGCTTCTGCACGAGTTTCCACCGCTTCTGCACGAGTTTCCACCGCTTCTGCACGACTTTCCACCGCTTCTACACGACTTTCCACCGCTTCTACACGACTTTCCACCGCTTCTACACGACTTTCCACCGCTTCTACACGACTCCATCGCTTCTATACGACTCCATCGGGTCTGCAGGACTCCACCGGATCTACAGGACTCCACCGGATCTACAGGACTCCACCGGATCTACAGGACTCCACCGGATCTACAGGAATCCACCGGATCTACAGGACTCCACCGGATCTACAGGACTCCACCGGATCTACAGGACTCCACCGGATCTACAGGACTCCACCGGATCTACAGGACTCCACCGGATCTACAGGACCCCACCGTATCTACAGGATTCCAACGCTCTATTTACAAACTGTCATAATTTGTTTTAGAAAATGCAAGATGAGGCTTGTTTCGTACATATCGACTTTTCGTCGTGCGCCGGCCGCGACACGACGATGTGTTACCAAATAACCATGGGTGTCTATAGATTCTATCAGACACATGGTTGTAATCGATACGTGTGAAAGCGTCTATAGACATCCATGATTATTTGAGAGTATGACGTGGTGTCGTGGACGGTGCACGGCGAAAAGTCGATCCGTGTGAAGCGAACCTGTGTTCCAATGAAGGGCGGAGAAGGTCATGGTTAGTCTTAGCAGTTGGAATCAGGAGCAGCAATTTAAGCCAAAGGCACCACGACGATTATTTTTTTCTTCTTCTTTTTTGGGGGGGTAGGGGCGGGAGGGGAGGGCTACTTTCTTTTCTGAACTTCTCTCTCTCTCTCTCTTTCTCTCTCTCCATCTCTCCTTTTCCAAAACTCTGGTCGTAGACTAGGAAGTTTGCCCTCTCTCCAGGACGTACACTAAAACAAAAAGGAATAAATGAAAGAAAACAAAAAGCGATTAAATAAATAAAAGAAAGACAGGCGGCCTACCAGTGGTGCCCTAGCATGCAATACAGCTTTGATAACAAGTGTCATGTGGAGAGCCGCTGCATTTTTTTTTTAGGGGAGCAGAGGGGGGGGGGGAGAGATGCGAGTGGGGGGGAGGGAGATTTTTGCATTTTTCCGTATATTTTATTACTTTATTATTATTATTTTTTTATCGTTTTCATTTGGTCCCCACCTTCCGTTGGTGTTCTTTGTGACTTGCATTCTGGGTAATGTCAGACAATATAATTCATCTAATTGGGTTTCGCAGCTCTAAAGTGGTCAAAGATTGGCTTGACTTGGTCTGCCCGAACAGCTAAATCCTTAACAGGTCTTATTCAAGTCATCATAAAACTGTTTTAATCTATTAATGGGACGCCACACACCTAAGCTCTTGCCGCCCTTTCAGCACTGTACAGCCAATTTACCATTTTTTCATCCATTCTTCAAAGTACAAATTCAGCGTTTGCTACAACCTACCTGTTATTCATGTCTGTACAGTATCCACAGTAATATGTGTTTTTGTGTGTAAATGTGATTCCAGGGGAGGAAACAGTTCATCTCATGGATGGCATCCTGGCCTCCATCAAGCAGTTTGATTAGGAACAATACGTGCATGTACATAATTATGTGCATTATTACATACACGC
>NC_134790.1:2591236-2618736 GCF_046742065.1 Oratosquilla oratoria
CGCCTGCCCAAGGCTGTCGGGGACCAACACTGCAAAGCCCGCAGCGGGTCCCGGGAATCGAGCTCACGACCACATGTTTACGAGATCGACAAAACCCACTGGGTTAGCGCGGCCCTTTCGCTCTTATCGACTTATACATTTATTCTTTCTTCCGCCAACCGCTTCATTTTGCCGAAAGAAACTCCCCTGTATTGCAATTTTCCTTCGCCTCGACAGTGACAGAAGAGATACTTGTCACCGCCGACTGACAGAGGAACACTTTCGCAAGTGTCGTCGTCGTCGTCGTCGTAATCGTAGTCGTCGTCGTGTCGCGTCATGTGCCAACACAGATAATCAAAATCTGCCTTCATCAAACTCATCCAGGATTTTTGCATCATCTTGATCATCTCAATCTGATTGCTGTCCAGTAATTTTATTCACCTGGGAGAAGACTTTACAAGTGAGATACGCCCTGATCGAGGGTGGTGTCTTCTTTTGTGCTTATTCAGGTTGTCAGGGGCACACATTAGCCCGGTGGATACCGTGACGAATTTATGAACAGATGGTCGCGAGTTCGATTCCCGTGACTCACTGCGTGCTATGTCGCGTTGGTTCCCGACAACCCTGTCCAGCCGGGGAGGTGAACCAGCGCTGGCCTAAGGAAACCAGCGGCGTGGCGCAACTGACAGAACCATGCCTTAACAGGGGTTTCTCACTTCCCCACCGCGTGGGACGCGGTTAAAATTCGCTGAGACAGCCGTCCTCATTAACCGGAAATTTGCAGCTCCAAAGTAGTTCGTAGTTTCCAAAAGCCCACGGGCTTTCTATAGTTTTTCCTGAGAAGAAACGTTGGACTGCGGGGCAGTTGCCCGTTGTCAGCCCTATTCGTACAAAAAAGTTAATAAAAACTCAGTCATAGTTGATACAGGAAGATCTTGATGTCTCCAAGATGGATACGAGACCCTTGATGGCAAGGAGATAATCCTCTCCGACGTCCGTCTTCCAGGTACCAACTGTTGTTCTAGCTAAGGATTAACAGTGTTACATAAGAGATTAGTGTTACTCAAACGTCAAATGACAGCCAGGTGGCATGGTTAAGCGTTCTAACATCGTAATACTCCTACCATTATTATATATAGCCTTAATTTACACGGCATGTATGATTAGGAAAGTGGAGGAGAAGGTAGCAGTGAGTGTAATACTGAAGAGATAATCTGATAATCGTGTTTATGGTGATATCACATGAGAGAGTATGATCGCTATGAAGCTAATATGATTCACGTCAGCGAAATCAATACTTCATATTTTCTTCTTTGGGTCTAAGCTCAACTATACATCAAAACAGGACTACCACCCAGGCCCTCTCCTCCCTCTTTTCCAAAACGTCTTGTCTCTGCCATACCGAACAGAATTCTTTTTCTTCTTCTTTGCATCACTTCAACAATTTCTTATTCTTCATCTGTGCAGGTAGCAATGTTCAATGTTGCGCATCTTATCTTTGGAGTATTCCGTGGTCTTTCCCATTAACATTTTTGTTTCGTCTTCGATTGGTCCGGCATGCCAGGTTTGTCGTGAAAATATTCCACTTTTATCTGGAATTGGGATCGGCATGGGGTTCTAGATGTTAAAAACATACACACACAATATATATATATATATATATATATATATATATACATATATATATATATATATATATTAAACACACACACACACACGTGTGTGTGTGTGTGTGTGTGTGTGTGTGTGTGTGTGTGTGCGCGCGCATGTTTGTGCGTGTATAAATACAAAATACATTATATGTGTGTATATATATATATATATATATATATATATATATATATATATAAATTAAGATCTTGCCATAACAAAATGTATACAGTAGGTCATCATCACCGTGTCAACCCTGTGTTAGATGATGTACTTTAGATGACTTTGTTGGAACTACCACCACCTGGATCTCTCATGATTCACTCAAAACTGGTAAGAACGCTCAGTTGAGGCAGAGAAGTGTTCTTTGTTATGAAATAGGATAGAGTGACAACATTTCAAATTACATCACCTTGCATCCATTCATACCAAAGAACTCAATATCTTTTAGTGAGCATATGTAAGTGATCTCAGAAAAACCTAGTGGCTCTGTACTGGAATTCTTGGGTTAAAAGAAAAATAAATCTGGGCTTTCATACTGATTGAAACAGTTTCTTATAGTATTTTCATCTACAAAACAGCTCGTGACACCAAGTTAGTCTGTATCTACGACAATTTTGTGAAAACAAAAAGGGATTTACATTATTACGAAATATGGAATTACCTCTTAGTCGCGTCTCGTTTGTCATTACTGTACCTCTAGACACGAGAGTCTTATATCACTACAAAGGACGAGGACATCTAGCAAACATTCAAACAAGTCCTTCATGTATACCATTGTCAAAGACGTATACCAAATACTCTTTGTCTCTCACAAGGAGAGTGGCTGAGTCGACACAAAGGCTCACACTGTACATAAATGAAAAAAACGTTCAACAACTACACCAGCATCTCGGAGGCGTCGGGTCCTCTCGTCCCCTCTCACACCGTTTGACGTCAGAGACGATGCAGACAGGCATAGCTCCTTTTTCCCCCTCCCCATCGCTTCATCATTTGTCGACCAGATGAATAATTTGTATTAATACGAAATATATTGATCAACGTAAGCTTCCAATAAAGTTGGATGAATTATACATTCTGAAGACCCGTGTTATCTGTGTATTCAACAGGACACGATTCATAAGTTAACCATATGTGACCCGATACACACTGACCGCTGTTGTATAATTTCTACGGCCGAGAGCACGTTTGAGGTTAACGTGAGCCAAATGTTGACCTTTGATGGCCGCAGTTGTGTTATTGGCCGATGGCACAAGGGTCCTTTTCGAGGGTAACTCAACCGATGCATTTCGACCATTGTTACTGTATATGTGTAGCCGACTGTACGGAGCTCAGTCACTGGGAAACGGTGTTGTTGACCTACGCCTTCTGCCCGCTGTCCCAAAGAATGAAGGAAGCCGAGGTTAGGTAAGTTGCCCTTACCTCTTTGTTTTTCAAAGTTCGCTGTGGTGGAGAGTGCAGTCACCGTTACACCTATTCTCTGAATGTCGTCAATCAGTTCTCTTCTTCCGACCCTAAAATGTCCGTCCTCGAAAAGTCGACCTAATCTGACATGTACATCATCAAGAACAAGAACGAGGACAAGAACAATAACAAGTATAAGAACAAGAAAAACAAAAACAAGAACAAGAACAAAAGCAAGAAGAAGAAGATGATGAAGATGATGATGATGATGAAGAAGACGATGAAAATGAAGACGATGAAGATGAAGACGATGAACATAAAGACGAAGAAGATGAAGACGATGAAGATGAAGACGATGAAGATGATGAAGATTCAGATGAAGATGAAGACGATGAAGATGATGAAGATGAAGACGATGAAGATGATGAAGACGATGAAGATGATGAAGACGATGAAGACGATGAAGATGGAGACGATGAAGATGGAGACGATGAAGATGAAGACGATGAAGATGAAGACGATGGTGATGATGATGATGATGATGATTCTGATGATTCTGATGATGGTGATGATGATGATGATAAGGAGGAGGAGGACGAGGAAGAGGAGGACGAGGAGGAGGACGAGGAGGAGGACGAGGAGGAGGAGCTTCGCCAATACATCAATATTCTTTGACGATGTACAAAACTGAGAAGGTGAACTATGGGGTCTACCTGGAAGCCTGCCTTGAAGAATAGAAGCTTGTCAGGCTATGTGTCAGGATTCATCTCTTCACTACGATTCTTGATAGGATTGCCTCCAAGTGATTTTATTCAGCCAGAGTCTGCCTTTGCTCCTCCAAGGTGTCAAAACGGCTAAAATTACAGGCAACAAATAAATAAATAAACAAATAAATAAATAAATAGATAAATAAAAGATACTGTCATCTTATTTCTACAATTGCGATGCTTAAGTTTCCTGATCAATATCATTAGATGATATATGATATTCATAATGGCATTATTAGTATTAATTATGAATTTACATATCATCAATGTACCGATAATCAATAGCATTGAATAAACAAGCCATAATCATGATGGCAACATTAATGTTTGTGAACATACCAACAAATTTATTACGTACTGAAAAGTAAGTTTATGATAAGGAGTTGTTAAGACTAAAATGCTCGATGGTAGCGTAATCGGAAGCGTGCTGGTTTCCCATTCGCTCAGATGTGGGTTCGAATCCCGCACTCCTTTTCGATTCCCAGTAGTGACGGTTACCTGCCAGCGGCTACTCAGCGTTTCCTGGCGTAAGCTCCTTAAGCCTTAATACCACTGAGCTTCACGGTAGTCATGACTTACGAAACAATCCACATCAGATTTGATACTGCAATCTAAAGGAATTGGTCGATAAACAGTTCAACATATTCATTACTAAGGCAGATTTTATAAACTCAGATTTGACCAACAATAGACGATTATATTCAGCTGTGGTCTGGCACTGATACTGCTTATGTCACTAATAAAAAAAAATTCCTAACACTTTGAAACACTTTCAATGACCAACAAAATGTGGCAGTCTAGCCTACAAGAGATGAATTAAGTCACAAAACGCGGCGCGATGATTAAACCTAGGCTTTATTCACAGGAGTAATCTATTGGCATTTTAAAAGACCACAACAGGACCGGCCTATCCCCTGGAAAATGCTACAGACTTTCAATCTTATCAGTATGGTTTAATCCTGCTTTGTAAGGGGATACTGGTACGAAAGGAGTTAAAAGGATGTATGTAGATATGTTTGTATGCATGTATATATGCATGTATGTATGCATGTATGTATGTATATATGTATGTATGCATGCATGTATGTATGTCCGTATGTATGTACGTATGTGTATGTATTCATGTATGTATACATGCATACATACTTGTACATACTTATACATACATATACACTCACGCTTACATAGATTTTTTTAACCCACACCTAATTCCCGGAATTCCCTAATCTCGAGAACTACGTGGAAGGGTCTCGCCTAGAGAGGTAAGACACGTAGTGAAGGACACTAATTGAGCATCTTGTGAATAAAAGCCTGTTCTACGCCATGGCCCCAAATCGTGATTATGGGTTGCACAATTCACCGAGCTCGACATATTCAGACGAGAAAAAAAAAAGAAAGACGAGGAGGAGGAGGAGGAGGAGGAGGAGGATTAACAGGAGAAAGAAGAGGAGGACGAGGAAGAGGAAGAAGAACGAGGAGGAGGAAGAGGAGGAAATGGAGTAAGAGGACGAGAAGGACGAGGAGGAGGACGACGAAGAGGAAGATGAGGAGGAGGAGGAGGAAGAGGAGGAGGAAAAGGAGGAAAAGGAGGAGGAGGAGGAGGAGGAGGAGGAGGAGGAGTAGGAGGAAGAGGAGTAGGAGGGAGGAGGAGGAGGAGGACAAGGATGGAGGGGAGGTATATAAAAAAGGAGGAAGAACATGGCAAAGAGGAGTAGGAGTGCTACGAGGTTTATGAGGAGAAGCCTTGCGAGAAGAATGAGCATAGAGAAGAAAAAGTTGAGAAGAGGAAAGAGAATTAAAAAGTGGAGGGCAAGGAGGAGGTAGCGGAAATGGAGGAGGAATAGGAGGAAGTTAAAGACTAAAGACGAAAGAGGAGGAGGGAGAAGGAAAAAGAGAGAGAGGGGGGAGAGAGAAGGAAAAGGTGGGAGGGAGAGGGAACAAGAGAAGGAGAAAGGGTAGGGGAGAAAGGGTAGAGAGAATAAAGATAGAAAGAGAGAAAAGGTGGAGGAGGAGGGTAAAGAGGGAGGAGCAAAAGGGATGTGGAGTAGGACTGGAGATCAGGTAAAATGTGAGGGTAAGGGAAAACGGAAGAGGGAGAAGAAAGAGGAAGAAAAGGGAAAGGTGAAAGGAAGGAAATGGAAGGGGAGGAAGGAGGTGGAAGGGGAAGGGAGAAGGGGAAGTGGGAGGTGGAAGGAGGAGAGGGAGGGATATGTGGAAGCGGGAGAGGGAGGGAGGACAATGAGAGAGAAGAGATGGTAAAGTAGAGGAAGGTAAGAGAAACACGATTGACTGATTGATTGATTTATTACATTTTTGGTTGAAGGCCAAGCACCGGAGGCGGTAGGCCATTCAGTGCATTAAGAGAAACACAAGATAATTGTGTAACAAAATAAAAATTTTCATGAATAAAAATCCTTGCTTATAAAACCTAAGAAATAATGAAAATATCAATAACCTACGATGATAGATGAGCACTTCGTTGCAGCGACTCTTGTCACTGAATGGCGAAGGAGAGGTAAACAGGAGAGGAAAACACCACCCAAGTAATTTTGGGTCAGAGGTCAAAGGTCAAGAAACTCGTAGCGTACCCAACACTGATGTACAGACGATTCTCATTAGCATTCAAGCCGCGCTGGGAACATATACGATAAGGCAATTGGCCTTTCGTTTCCTCGTAGTCTAGAACCTCCCCACTGGGACGCCACGGCGCTGTGTTATGTCGCCAATTCAGAGGAAGGATTTAATTTCCTTTTATGTATTCGTCTGTTTATTTTTGAAGAACATTTTTCGAAACGTAATTCCCATGGAAGCCTTTTTCTTTATATATTTCTATTATCTTTAAGAAACTTAATCTAGAAACAAGGATTTGATACTGCGACTATTAGTCGCCTCTCTGAGATGGACCCTGTCTTTAATGCCCAAGGGACCTGGAAAACAACGGGAGGAGGCTGAGTGGATTCGATTTCATTTTTTTTTTTTTTTTTGTCGCGAGGAAAGGATGAAACCACACACACTTCATTACATTAAAAATGTGTTATACATGTGCCACAGTAGGTTTTCAGGAGAGGAGCCGGCTGTCACTTCCATGGAAATTAGAACGTGATACAATCTTGCATATTCATGACGTTAATGCAGAATGACCAAAAAAGCGAATGTGATATCATTAACCAAAATGCAACGTTAATGACAAACAATAGACGGGTCTTGCCATTTGCAAAGCCAACGAAAATTAGATTATCTCTGGCATTAACTGTGGCAAGGTTGGTTTCAGGGAACGAAGCGGAATTACCATCCCTCGGATACTCGAAACAAGATCTTCCGACTCTTCGACTGTGGAGTGTCGACTGGCTTGGTAAAACTCGTTTGTCCGAAGAGAATGTTTGATGCTTATCACTGTGCCATAGCAGCCGAATGGAGACATCGGTAGTGTTAAATCAGTAGCACATTGTAAAGATATTATATACAAGATTAGATAATTTAGTCTGATCTTGTTGTTCGGGGTTGGGAAGGCTGGGGTTGGTCGGGGTTGTTGCTGTAGTAGGTGTTGTTGCCGGGGTTGGCGCTTCGGGAGTTGTTGTTTAGGTTGTTGTTATTGGGGTTGATGTTATTGGGGTTGATGTTATTGGGGTTGAGGATGCCGATTTTGGGAAGAAAACGCATGCTACCCATAGTGCCAGCCTGACCTGTTTCAAGTTCTTCCTTCGAGTGAATCATTCAGCCTCTTAAGTGAACAGACTATGTCATGGGGCTACATCCATGTAAGTCTTCTTCACAATCACTCGCGTTCTCTTTGAACTGTATCTTTATTAGTGAAAAGCCGGTAAAGTTCATTTTGTCTTTCCGTGTATAGACAAATGACGTCTCTTTTTTTCTGGTCCTTGTATTCATCGAGTTGTGTACAATTATGAGGATCTCAGAATTGAACATTATAAACTAGATTCGACCTTAGGTAGCTCCATTATAAAGGTCTTGCGAGATATTTCTCTCTAAATGTAAAACTTCTGTTATAGAAACAATATTTTTAATATATATTTTTGTGGTTTCAGCATATCATTACATTTAGATCATTGATCTAATCTATGCTTTTTTAATCAGTGCCGAGTGTTCTATTTTGTAAAATGCGGCATTCACCAATGTTGAAAATTATTTGTTTTAATGAAAATGAAAGACCGAACTGAGATCCGGTTTTCAAAGTGTTTTATGAATACTGCTCTTTCAAAATTACGATTACTTAATCTACATTAATACATACACACACCTACACACAAGGTGTATACACACACACACACATTATATATATATATACATATATATAAATATATATATATATACGCATATATATACATATATATCCTCATACATATGCATATTATCCTCATACATACATGCATGCATATCCTCATACATACATGCATATATACCATCATACATATATGTATATATATCCTCGTACATACTGTATATACTGTACATATATAGCCTCATACATATATACATATGTAATCTCATACATGTGTACAAATATATCCTCATACATATACACGTGTGTGTGTGTATACATATATACATATACAAATAAAATTTACTGGAAAGTAGGTGTACGGGCATCCAAAATTCTCTTTTTAATTTCAAAAGACACTTGTTTACGCATCCCGATCTGACAAGTGTCCTACAGAAAATATTACCAGATATGTAAAGCTTTGGTAAAAATAATTATCCTGCATTGGTTCTTTTGTTGGGCAACTACCTTTTTTTTCTTCTTCGTCCTCTTTAAGGTTTTACAAGTCAGGGGATTCTCAATGACGGAATATCGTTTCCACTCTTTTACTCCAGGAGTGTCTTCTGTTTCACTCTTTCACTCTTGTAAAACCCGACATCATAAGATTTTTCTTCAGCTGAACAGAATATATATGATGTAATTCACAGCGAAAAGGAACTCAATCCGATTCCCTTTTTACTGATATTTGTCAATCCTAACACTCCTGGCAAAGACACTCAAACCTGTTCTATATTCTTCCAGATATGAGGTACACACACACACTAACATACACACACATGCACGCACACACGCACACACACCAAAGAACCACGACAGACTGAATAAAAGTATAATGCAATCAGACTTGTGTCTTATACGTTCACAAAGAGCATCAAGAAGAAGAATCAACAGTGTCAAGAAGAAATGAGAAAGAAGGCGACTTGGCACTTCTCGTTCTCGAAAAGAAATACAACAAAAGAAGACTTCAGGTGTCCTAAGTCGTCATTTTTTTTCGTGTGTTTTAACAGCAAGGGGACCGAGGATAATGGACAATCTACCTCCCCCCCAAAAAAAAAATAATGACGCTCCTTTCAATTAATAACGTATTTATAAACCAACAAAAACACCAAAAACGACATCTCGCTTAGGCTGGAGACTTCTCTCTTCTTATACATTAACAGAAAAAGAAAATCTCGAGTCTCTAACCCTAATAAAAGCAGAGAAGCACGCCACGCAATCTGTGGTGCTTCAAGTATCGAATATGGGAGACTCTACGGTTATTACTACATCGTTGAGACCGATTACGCCGCGGCCTTCGTCGGATTAAGACCAATTAAGACTGGAGATATTGACGCCATCTTGACTGGGGCCCAAGATTCATATCAGCCTATGATCCGATCATATGATCCCCTCCACTTCCAAGGCGCTCTCCCGGGAATGGATCGCGGCTCGTACGGCTCGCTAGGTAAACAGTGCGAGATCAAAGATGCTTTCTCCCTCCGCGCGTAGGATGCTCGCTGATGAGGAATGGGAAATTGCGTTCAACCAAAGGGATTAAAAGAAAAAAGAAGAGATACTAACTAGATTTCTTCCCTTTATCAGCCGATTCCTGTGGGCGAAGGTCGACATTTATCATGGCTCTCGTCATATGATTTTATTCAGGTGTGGCAAGTACATCACACTAACCATTAACCCTATCTCGTTCAACATTTTGCCTGTGCATGTGTGGATGCGTATGCATATGTGCGTGTATGTGTATGTTTATGTGTGTACTGAGTGTGTACATGTGCGTGTGTGTATTGTGTGTTGTACAGTATCCGTGTATTGTGTGTGTGTGTGTGTGTGTGTGTGTGTGTGTGTGTGTATGTGTGTGCGTGTGTGTGTGTGTTTGTATATGATTTCTCACGGAAGAGATCTCAGAGCTAATATCAAAACCGATCTACTCGTATGTGCAATGCTGTGAGCTTACACACACACAAACACGCACGCACACACACATACATACACATAAACACACACACATACATACATACACACACACACACACACACACACAACTCCTTGCCCAGAGTTAGAATGCGAGCTTGCACTGCAACAGTATTGATTCTTTTTCAGTCCTAGGTGTGATTCGAACTCGGATAGCTGCATTAGTGGCAGGGAACTGTACCACTGCACCGTCGAGCCATGTGTGTGTGTGTGTGTGTGTGTGTGTGTGTGTGTGTATGTGTGTGTGTGTATGTGTGCGAGTGAGTGCGTGTGTGTGTATGTGCGTGCGTGTGTGTATGTATGTGTGTGTGTGTGTGTGTGTGTGTGTGTGTGTGTGCGTGTGTGAGTGCGTGTGTGTGTATGTGCGTGTGTATGTGCGTGCGTGTGTGTGTGTGTGTGTGTGTGTGTGTGTGTGTGTGTGTGTGTGTGTGTGTGTGTGTGTGTGTGTGATTCATCATGGTTCACCATGGTCTTGGATCACGTGATGGACTCGTGATCGACAGTTATTTCCCTCCCAGAAGAGAGCAGCTCAGAGCTCATATATAACCGATCTATGGGTAATACTGCGACCTTACACGCACACACGCCCCCAGCTCTCCACCCACGAGTTGGAGTAACGACTCGCAGCGCAACGATACTGAAAATATTCCAGCCCTGGGCGGGATTCGAACCTGGACGGCCGTATTGGCAGCCGGAAACTCTATCAACTGCGCCTCCGAGTCGTGTAGTGTGTGTGTGTGTGTGTGTGTGTGTGTGTGTGTGTGTGTGTGTGTGTGTGTGTGTGTGCGCCTGTGCACGTGTACGTGTGTACATTTGTGTGTTTATGTACGCAGGAACGAATCCAACAGAAGAATACGAGCGAGTATTCTCTATTATATTCAACCAAAGGGGGGGGGGGAATAAGCATCGGCCCGTTTAATTCCGTCTCGAGTATCAAAGGCAAAGATGCAAGACCGAATGTGTATATTGAGGGGAATCTTGGAACGAAGCAAGTTCGAGGCCAGGAAGGCAATTATCTGACGAAGAAGAAGAAATGTTTGCAGGTCAGGAAAGGCTCGCGTGACGCCTCCTCCTCCTCCTCCTCCTCCTCCTCCTCCTCCTCCTCCTCCTCCTCTTCCTCCTCCCTCCTTACCTGACCTACGCGAGCGAGACATGAACGTCGGATTAAAATCAGCACTTGAGAGTTAAAGCAGCAGAGTCGAAGAGTCTGCTCGGCTTGGAAAGGCGGGTCTGGGGGCTGCGTGCCGTCAACATGCGACTAACAAGAACAAATGAGGTTGAGGGTAAGCTCCTGGTTCAACTGGAAGGAAGGAGGGAGGAAAGGGAAGGAGAGAAGAAGGGAAAGAGGGAGGGAGGAAAGGGAAGGAGAGAAGAAGGGAAGGAGGGAGGGAGGAAAGGGAAGAGAAGGAGAGAAGAAGGGAAGGAGGGAGGGAGGAAAGTGAAGGAGAGAAGAAAGGAAGGAGGGAGGGAGGAAAGGGAAGGAGAGAAGAAGGGAAAGAGGGAGGAAGGAAAGGGAAGGAGAGAAGAAGGTAAGGAGAGAGGGAGGAGAGGGAAGGAAAGAAGAAGGGAAGGAGGGAGGGAGGAAAGGAAGGGGAGTGGGAGAAGAGAAAGGAGGAATGGAGGGAGAGAAGAAGGAAGGGGAGTGGGAGAAGGGAAAGGAAGGAAGAAGGGAGGAAAGGAAGGGGAATGGAAGACGGGAAAGGAAGGATGGAGGGAAGAAAAGAAGGAAAGGGAGTGGGAGAAGGTAAAGGAAGGAAGGAAGGAAGGAGAGAAGAAGGAGAGGAAGTGGGAGAAGGGAAAAGGAGGATGGAGGGAGAGAGGGATGAGAGGAGGGAAGGAGAGAGAAAGGGAAAGAGGAAGTAAAGGGAAACAAAGTTAAAGAGGGATGAATGATTCATAGAAAGTGGGAGAGGAAGAAGGAAAAAATAAAGATTAGTAAGAGAAAGGAAAAGGCAAGAAAGAAGGGAGGAAAGAGAAAAAAGGTAAAAGTGAGGAGATGAGGGTAGGAGGGAGCGAAGAAGGGAGTAAAGGAGGGAGGAGAGGAGGGAGAGAGAATGAGGAGAGGGGAAGAGTGGAAGGAAGAGAGGAGGGGAAAGAGGAGGGTGGAAAGAGAGGAAAAGAGGAGGGAGGAGAGAGGGAAAGAGAGGAGGAAAGAGGTAGGGGAGTAAAGAAAGGAAAAAGTAGGGAGAAGAGGAGGGAGGAGGGGAAGAGAGGAGGGAAAAGATGGAGAAGAGGAGGGGGAAGACAAAGTAGCAAAGGAGGGAGAAGAGAAGGGAGAAGAGGAAGGAGGAGGGGAGAAGAGTGGAGGAAAGAGAGAACGGATGAGAGGAGGGAAGAGAGAAGGGATCAGAGAAGGGGGAAAAGAAGGGAGAAAAGGAGGGAGAAAAGGAGGGAGAAAAGGAGGAGGCAAAGCAAGGAAGTAAGGAAGGAAACAAACAAGGACGTAAGGAGGAAGATTAAAATTGTAATAGACAAAGAATGACAAACAGAAAGAATGAAGGAGGGAAGAAAGGAGGGAGGAGAGGCAGGGAGGGAAGCAAGGAAGATGATAAGGAGGAAAGAAGGGAGGAAAGAGGAAAAAATGAAAAAAATTATAAAATGTGAAAAAAAATGTGAGAAAAACGAGGGAGAAAAAGAGGAAGGAAATTAAATAAGAAAAAAAGGTACGAAGACTAGAGGAAGGAAGAAGGGGAAGGAGGGGAAGGAGGGGAAGGAGGGGAAGGGGGGAAGAAGGGGAAGTAGGTGAAGGAGGGGGAGGAGGGGAAGGAGGGGAAAAGGGAAGGAGGGGAAGGGGGAGGAGGGGAAGGGGGAAGGAGGGGAAGGAGGAGGAGGGGAAGGGGGGAAGGAGGGGAAGGTGGAGAAGAAGAGGAAGGAGGGGAAGGGGGGAAGGAGGGGAAGGGGGGAAGGAGGGGAAGGGGGGAAGAAGGGGAGGAAGGGGAGAAGGAAGGAAAGGAGGAAAGGAGGAAAAAAGGGAAAGATGGACAGTGGGAAAGAAGGAAGGAGGGAAATAGGTAAGGAAGAAAGGAGGGGAGAAGGGAAGGAGAGACGAAGGGAAGGAGGGAAGGAAGAAAGAAGGGAATAAAGTAAGGAGGAAAGGAGAGAAGCAGTAGAAAATAAGGAGTGGAGAAAGATGGGCATAGTGGTTTTTTTTTTAAGAATAAGATGAGAGAAAAAATAAGAAATAAATAAAAGAGGAAAGGGAAGAAAGGTAGAAGAGAAGGGGGGGATGAGGGAAGAGAGAAATGAAGAAGTAAAGAAAAAAGAGAATCGAGGAGGATGCGCCTGACTTGCTTGCTTCATGTTTGACACATGGTTGTGGCAGATGTGGACACACTTCTAAGCTTAAGCTGAAAGCAATTTTATGATAATAAAAGGGTGATATGGGAGGCCATAATGTATACGAACATAATTTGAGTATAAAGGAATAATCTAATTTTAATCAAGGAAATATGTAATGGAACGGATACAGGGCTGAAGAATTTACTGACAAAGATATAATTACTTGTATATAAAAGAACGCACACATGTGCACACATGTACACACATACATACATACGCGGAAGCACGCACACGCACATACACGCGCGTGTGTAAACACATACACAAATACACACCAAGACACACACACACACACACACACGCGCGCGCGCGCGCACACACACAAACACACACATACACACACACACACAGTCGATGACGTGACTAACACACAACCCAAGACCATAGTGAATAACACACACACACAAACACGTAGCAATTTTTTTCGGGCAGAAACACGAAGAAAAACCCGAGGATTGTGCTCTCCAGTACGTAACCTGCACGCAACAGTCGACGTTTATCAAACATGCAACAGAACGAAGAGAGCGAGCGAGCGAGCGAGCGAGCGAGCGGGTCGAGGGTCAGGCAAGGTCAATGGTGAAGGGGTCAGGACGAAACACTCGTGTCGTGGCACCCCTCTTGACCCCTTACGTAGTGTGGCATTTGACCACCTTCTCTGGATGTGGCATGTATGTTTCATCCATATGTGTGTTGCATCACGCCTTCAATAACTGAGCAGTTGGATCTCTATTAACTCCTTTCATGCCAGATGGCACTTATCCCTTTATTATGGCTGTCGTCACGCTATCCTATCAAGCCGCGTTGTATCCTTTCTGTAATTAAGGATTTAATGCAGAAACGCCCTCAGAAGTTTCTATCAGGGCAGGGGGGGGAGGCTCTTTCTCGTGTATTCTTCAAACTACATATAGCCTCATCCCTAACTAGGGAAGTTTTAACAGACAATTAGATTGAAATGGGATTGGGGGTGGGAGTCGCACCCGAATATAATCCCAACCTCCATACTCCCCCTACACACACCCCACGCTCCCCCCCCCCAACAAATACGCCCACATAACCACACCCACCCACATCCACCTCTGTCCCATTCTTCACCCCGTGGGCCTTGATGCTTGACTCTCCCAATTTGACGTTTTTTAATATATTTTGTTGTGGTATTACCAATTAAATTTATTCATTTGAAGAGCGGACCCCAAGTTACAAAGTTCTGGGGCGAGGGGAAAACATTGAAAACTTAATCCTTTCATCATTCATTCATATTTCTATGGATGCCTCCAGGTAATTCTGTTCAGGCGTAGGAAGCACCAGCCTTTCAAGGGTTGCTGACAATTTTGGTTAGCGTAAAGATTGTGACGATCATATTCTATTTGTTTAGCACTAGACATAATTATTCACTTGATCCCTTTTTCTAAAAATCGGTAACCATTCCCGTAGGTGTAAGTTCCCCTTAGCTGAATAAAATCGCATAGCGACGGATAAAATCAACAACTAAAGTAGCGAAACACAACGATAGGACCAAAAAGAAATTGTTATATTCAAACCTTCATTTCAGTTCTGTACTCAAAAGGTATTTCCAACTATGATGAAATCAATGCTTTACGTATATTGGCATCCCTCCAACTAAACGATATATAAGAGTTGCTGGAGCAAATATTTGGGAATAAAGTCTTTAAACCATTAAGGTCCTCCTTTAAAGAAAGAAGCCCTAGAACTGCGCTCTCGAACACAATAATTCGAAATTAAATCCTTCGGCCAAACCGCATTTACCAGTTAAAATCAAAAGCACTCCTTTGAGATTTTTTTCTGTTTGTCCCCAGACGATTCTCTTCAGCTCTGAGGGGCACCTCTAGTGTGCATCAACATGACCAAAGAAAATATTTATTTATTTATTCATTTATTTTTATTCATTTATTTCTATTTCATTTTTTACTGGTATTAAAGGGGACGGCCGGTCGAGAATGTGCGAAAATAAAAAAAATAATAATAAATAAAAATAAAAATAAAATAAATGAATGAATAAAATAAAATCTGGAAAAAAATCATGGAGCAGCATATGGTATTTATCTTTGCTAGGTCACTACTACTTGAAGACACTGTGTTAAACAAGGCAGGTAAAGGCGACGAGCGGCAAGCGAAACGAGAAAGGTAGGAGGAATTACAAGAGCAATGGGGGAATAAACATGTGCTAGAAGGAAAAATGACCAAATATTAAGTGGGCAGTAGGAAAACACGTATAATATCCCACGGCGGCAGCCAGGCAATGTATACAAGAACCATAGTAAATAAATAAGCAAATAAATAAATGCATAAATACATAAACAATTTCACCAATAAATGAATAAACAAACAAAAATAAATAAAATATAATATATAAATACATACATACATATACCAAAGGCTTTTCCCCCTGACAAGGGAGGTAGCCAAAAAACAAATGCATAAAATTCACTTCCACCCATTCCATTCCCATGTACTCTACTCCAACCCACCCCCTTCCCTCCCTCATATCTTGGCTCCTCCTGGAAGACGAGTCATCCCTGCATCTCGCCCACTGCACTGGGTCAGAAGCAGTGTCGCAAGACAGCACATCCACAGCAAGGCCGCTTCGTTAAATTGGTGACCACCACCCCGTCCTCGTCCTCTCTTGCAGAAATGGAGAAGACAGGGAGAAACCCCTTCGGGCTGCGTCAATTTATTTTTCACATGTGTTCCCTCACCCCCATCCCCCACCCACTCCCCCTCATGCATCATAGCATCATCCATACACAATCATTCTCCATTCACCCATATCTTCTGTCATCTACCGTCCTTCCTTAACACCTTTACCAATGCCTCTTTTACCCCATCTATCCATCTCATCCTTGGTCGTTCCCTCACGTTCACTCCTTCCACCTCTGCCTTCCAAACCTCTTTTATTAATATTTCTTCATTCTTTCCATGTGTCCAAACCATCAAAATGCTCTTTCATCAACCCTATCTCCCAACTCCTTTTCTACCCCCGTTTTCCTCCTCACCTCCTCGTTTCTCACTCTATCCAGCCTTGTAGCCCCTTTCATACTTCTCTGGCAGTTCATCTCAAACACATTCAGACTCCTCCTCCTCTCTTATGCTCCATATTTCTTCCCCTTACAGTGCTGTGGGCACAATTACTCCTTCATACAATCTCCTCTTAGCTCCCATTCCCAAATGTCTATTTCTCATTACAATGTAAAGAATACAGCGATACCAGAGTAGAGCTCACACACACAAGCACTATCATAATAAAGAGTACGAGCTCAGTAAAATCCCTTCACCAGACTAAAATCATCTTGCTGACTAACACGAAGTCCATCCAGACACAGAGCTCGAAACCCTTAAAGAACCGGACCACGCCGCATAGAAAACGGAGTGTGTGTAAAAATAGGAGCAAGAATAAGAGAAAAGCTTAATCATTCTTTAGTGATGGAAGATGATATTGTAATAGCTTAACAGATGGCGCTGTCATCATCCAATGGCACTGTAATCGCTTAATAGATGATGATGAACTCTAATGATCGATTGGGTTGTTCGACTTGAACAGATGAGGTGGAAGTAAAGTCTAACTGAACAGGGACTAATCACTAAATCTAATATTATTTGATAGAGGTACATCGAATATCTGGGGAAGCTTAGAAGCCTAGAAACGCTTAGTCATATGAATTTGTTTACTTAAATATATATGCATCTATACATGAATCTGTATAACCATATATATATATATTACATATATTACATGTATACATATACGAGTGTATCAGTATATATGTTTGAGTGTATGGATGTGTCTATATTAACTATGTGTATATATAAGCACGTTAGTACAAACGTACGTGTGAATGTACGTATATATATGAGTGTATGTACATATGAATGTATGAACGTTAATACATGTACTGTATGTATGAATGTATGAAAATATGTATGTGTGTACGTATGAATCTATGCAGTGTATCTATGCATGCATTTGCATATGGATAGAAATGGGTATGTACATATGTCTAATTATCCATAAAGGTAAGATTAAATTTTACCTCTTCTATCCGACGAAGAAATTTCCCATTGCATTCCATAGTAATTCTTAAAAAATAAAAAGGAAAAAAAGGTACACGTTTATGAAGAAAACGGAACACGTGGTAAATATTTCAGAAGAGACGATGATAAAGAAAACGGGAGTGAGGAGGGCAAGCGGGGAGGGTGGGTCAATTATTGGCCCGGAGGACAATACAATAAGAGAAAAGAAAACGTAAGAGAAAGAAAATGGGATCACAGAGATAAAAAGAGAAAACCTGTGAAGGGATAACGAGCGTCCATGAGCAGCGCAGCGGGGAGACGAGGCGGAGGAAGTGAAGAGGAAGAGGAGAGGGAGGGAGGAGGGAGGAGGGGGAGGGAAGAGGGGGAGGGAGGAGGGGAGAAAGGCGGAGGAAGTGAAGAGGAAGAGAAGGGAGGAGGCGGGAGGGAGGGAGGAAGGAGGAGGGGAGGGGGAAGGAGGAGGGGGAGGGGGAGGGAGGAGGGAGGGGAGAACAAAAGAGAGAAAGACGAGGTAAGGAGGAGAACAAAAAGGAGGAAAAGGAGAAAGAGGAGATAGGAGGGGAAGAGGGAAGAGTGACCAAAAGAGAGGAAGACGTGGCAAGGAGGAGGACAAAAAAGGAGGAAAAGAAGAAAGAGGAGATAGGAAAGAAAGGAAAGGAGAAATAATACAATAAAAAATATAACGATGTTGGTTGGAGGGGAAGAGGAGGAGGAAGAGGAGGTCGAAGACGATGACGACGACGCGACGAGTAAGGACGAAAACGAAAAGGCCGACGAGGAAAACGAGGAAGACGACGAGGATGAGGATGATGATTAAGAATAGAAAGAAGGAGAGGAGGAAGAGTAAGAAGAACGGGAGAATATGAGGAGGAACAGGAGGAAAAGGAGGATGAAGAGGAGTGTGAAGAGAAGGAAAAGGAGGAGGAGGAGTGGGAGGAGAAAATGGAAGAAGAGGGGTAGGAAGAGGAAATGGAGGAAGAGTAGGAAGAACAGGAACATGAGCAAGAAGAGGCAGAAGAGGAGAAAGATGAAAAGGAGGAATTAGAGGCGGAGGAGCAAGAAAAGTAATAGGAAGACGAAGAAGAGAAGGACGAAGAGCAGGAGGAGGAATTGGAAGGAGGAGGAGGAATATTGAAGCGGAGGAGAAGGAGGAGGAGGAAGAGGAGGACGAGAAGGAGGAAGAGGAAGAGAAGGAGTAGTAGAAAGAGGTGGAGAAAAAAAAAGAGGAAGAAGGAAGAGTTAAGGAGGACAGAGTGGTAGCGAAGAGAATGAAGGTGGAGGAAGAGAAGGGGGGGAAATAATAAAGAATGGAAAAAGGGGAGTAGGAAGGGGTGGAGAAGAAAAACAAAACAAAAGGAGGGGGAACAGGGGATATAGGAGGAAGATGAGAAGGGGGAGAAAGGTAGGGGGAGAAGAAAAGAAGGAAGCGTGTAGGGGAAGGAGGAAAGGAAGAGCAAGAGGGGAAATGGGAAGAGAAGGGAAGAGGAGCGAGAGGGGGAAGTGGGGAGAGAAAAGGAAGTAGAGGGGAAGAAAGGGTAGAGGGAGGATGAAGGAGAGGAGGAAAAGGGGAGGAGGGGAGGAGGGGAGAGGACGGGGAGGAGGTGGCGGAGGGGAGAGGCAGGAGGAGGAGGTGGAGTAGGAAGAAGAGGAGGAGGAGGAGGAGGAGGAGGTGGAGTAGGAAGAAGAGGAGGGGAGTTGGAGGAGGAGGGGGGAGGAGGAGGAGGAGGAAGAGGGGAAGATGGAGGAGGACGATGGGGAGGAAGGAGGAGGGGAGGAGGGAGGAGGGGAGGAGGAGAGAGGGAGGGGGAGGCGGAGGGGGAGGAGGAGGGGGAGGAGGAGGAGGAGGAGGAGGGGGAGGAGGAGGGAAGGAGGAGGGGGAAAAGCTGTAGGAGGAAGAGGAGGAGGAGGAGGAGGCGCTGGAGGAAGGGAGGAGGAAGGGGAGAAGAGGGATAAGGAGATGGAGAAGTGGAAAGAGAGAGTCGTTGGAGGTGGAGGAGATGGCGGAGATGGAGGAGGAGGAGGAGGAGGAGGAGGAGGAGGAGAAGTAAAGCCGAGGTGACGGAAGATGGGAAAGAGAAGTAAAACTGACAAAGACGGAGGTTATTGCATTATTTTGGAAAAAAAAGAAAAGAAAAAACAAAGGAAGAAGAGAGGAGAGGGCAAGGAGAATCAGGATATGAACAGGAAAGGGTCACATCAAAATAGGTGAACGAGGAGAAGAGAAGGAAGTAGAGGAGGAAGAAGAGGAAGAAACGAAGGAAAGAGGGAAATAGAAGGAGAGAAGAAAAGGAAGAAGGAGAAAGGAAATGAAGAAAAAGAAAGGGAAGGGAGAGAAGAGAAGGAAGAAGATGAGGAAGGAAAGAGAAAAAGAAAGAGAAGGGAGAGAAGAGAAGGAAGAAGAGGACGAAGGAGAGAAAAAGAAAGGAAAGGGTGAGAAGAGAAGAAGAGGAGGAAGAAGAGGAAGGAAGGAAAGAAAGAAGGGAAAGAAGAGAAGGAAGAAGGAGGAGAAAGGAAATAAAGAAAAAGAAAGGGAAGAGAGAGAAGAGAAGGAAGAGTAGGAGGAAGGAAATAAAGAAAAAGAAAGGGAAGGGAGAGAGGAGAAGGAAAAAGAGGAGGAGGGAAAGAGAGAAAAAGAAAGGGAAGGGAAAGAAGAGAAGGAAGAAGAGGAAGAAAGAGAAAAAGAAGGGGAAGGAAGAGAAGAGAAGAAAAATTATGGAAGAAACGGGAGGAGAGAAAGATAAAGCAAGACGAGAATAAGGAACGAGGGGATAAATATGGGGAAGACTTGATGTAAGAGGGTAAAGTTAAAGTGATATTTCTTATTATTTAACTATACCTATGCATTTATTTATTTTATGTATTATTACATTATATTATGTTTTTATGTATGTTTATCTATTTATTATTATTAATTTTTTTCGCATCCGACCTAGGTATCGACCAAAAGGTCTCCTCTCGGCATGCTCCGCCTTTGTAATCCTTTGTAAAGAAAAATTAAGAAATAGAATAAAAAATACAAAAGGAAGATGGTTTTGGGAATAGATAGACAAGGAAGTGGAGGAACAGACGGAGAAAGAATACAAAAGAATAATTGATAAAGAGAAAATAGAAGAACGCCTGATAAAATCAACCAAATGGAAGCTAAAATCATGCCATCGCATATTCCCGACCCCCGGCCTTACCCTCAACTCCTGGCAAGCATCCAGGTAGATTTGCGACCCATCCCAGGTAGCTGGGACTTTTTGACGCAGTCACGACCGACACCCAAGAGATAAGCGGAAATGAAAAGAAAAAGGAAGAGGAAGAGGAAGAGGGAGAGGAAGAGGGTGTGTGAGAGGAAGAGGGATCGTGAGGAAGAGGAAGAGGGATATAAAAAGGGTGAGGAAGAGGGAGAGCATGAGGAAGAGAAAGAGGAAGAGGGAGAGGAAGAGGGAGAGGAAGAGGGAGATCATGAGGAAGAGAAAGAGGAAGAGGGAGAGGAAGAGGGTGAGGAAGAGGGAGAGCATGAGGGAGAGGAAGAGGGAGAAGGAGAGGAAGAGAAAGAGGGAAATGAAAAGGAAATCATAAAATTGAGAGAAAGAGCGATTATATAAAGAATAAAATACTGTACATAGAAAGAAAGAAACCTGAATCAAGAATAAAAAATAACAAAATGAAAGAAAAAGCACAATATACGCCATAGAAAACATACAAAAATAGAGAAAGAGTGGCTCAAAATCTTAGGAAGAGGAGGAAAAGGAGAGGAAGAGGAGGGAAAGGAGAGGAAGAGGAGGAAAAGGAGAGGAAGAGGAGGAAAAGGAGGAAAAGGAGAGGAAGAGGAGAAAAAGAGAGGAAGATGAGGAAAAGGAGAGAAAGAGGAGAAAGAGGAGAAAAAAGAGGAGGAGAGGAAGGAGATAAAAAAAGGAGGAAGAAAAGGGGAGGAAGAGTAGGAAAAGGAGAGAAATAAAAAGGAGAGGAAGAGGAGAGGAAGAGGAGAGAAAGGAGGATGAGGAGGAGAAAGGAAAATGAATTTCTAATGGAAAAGCAAAGACGAGGAAGACCTTGCGCGGAAACTTTCAATCAAAATTATATCTCGCCCTGAAAAATGTGGAGGAAGAGAGCAAGAGGAGGAGGAAGAGAGCAAGAGGAGGAATACACGTGGAGGAGGAGAAGAAAGCGAAGTACGAAGCTGAGATATGCAAGGCGAGAGAGGAGAGGTGAAAAAGGAGAAAGAGGAGGAGGAGGAGGAGGAGGAAGAGGAGGAGGAAGAGGTATAGGAGGACAAGGAGAAGGAAGAGGAGGAGGCAGAGGAGGAGGGAGCTATAGGAAGACGAGGAGGAGGAAGAGTTATAGGACAAGAGGGAGGAGGAAGAGGAGGACGAAGAGGAGAAAGTGGAGGGTGAACTGTAGGTGGACGAGGGGGAGGAGGAGGAGGAGGAAGAGGAGAGATGGGAGGAAGAGGAAGTAGAGGAAGAGCTATAGGAAAACGAGGAGGGGGAGTAGGAGGAGGAGGGGAGGAGGAGAAGGAGGAGGAGAAGGAGGAAGAGAAGGAGGAGGAGAAGGAGGAGAAGGAGGAGGAGGAACCTGAGGCTGACAAGAGAAGGAAAAATACGAGGTTGAGGAGAGGGTGAAAAAGATGAGGTGGGGTAATACGAGGAAGAGGAGGATGAGTGAAGAAGAAGGGCAGAGGGGGAGAGAAGGAGGAGAGGAGGAGGTGAGGAAAGCAGGAAAAGTGTAAAAGAAGAAGGACACGGGAATATAAAAAGAGGAAGAAAAGGGGGAAGAGTGTGAAAGGCTAAGCAGAAGAATAAAAGAGAGAGAAGAGGAAGGTGGAAGATAAGTGGTGGATTAAAGAAGAAAAAGAGAAAAAGAGTAAAAGAGCAGAAGCTTCTTTTACTTCGGAACAGTATTGTGCCGAAGAGGAAGAGGAAGAGGACGAGGAGGAGAGAGAGGGAGAAGAAGAGGAAGAGGAAGAGGGAGAGGGAAAAGAAGAGGAAGAGGAGGAAGGAGAGGAAGGAGGAGGGAGAGGGAGAGGGATAGGAACAGGAAGAGGAAAAGGAAGAGGAGGAAGAGGAAAACGAAGAGAAAGATGAGGAGGGAAAGGAGGAGGGAGACGGGGAGAAAGAGGAAGATGAGGGAGAGGAAGGAGAGAAAGAGGAAGAAGAGAAAGAGGAAGGAGAGAAAGAGAGAGGAAGAGGAAGTGGAAGAGGGAGAGGAAGAGGGAGAGAAAGAGGAGGAGGGAGAGGAAGAGGAAGAGAAGAGGAATAGAAAGAGGAAGAGAAAGAGGAAGAGGGAGAGGAATAGGAATAGGAAGAGGAAGAGGGTGGTAAATGCGATATTTGAAGAGTGGAAATTAATCCTTCAATCACAAAAGAATTCTGCCAGGCTCCAGTCCACAGGGATGTCGCCACAAGTCTAAAAAAATCGAATGCATAAAAGATACATGCAGTCAATTACCCATACAATGTAAGGCGGTAGGAAGTTAAGAAGACAGGGAGGGAGGAAGGAAATGAGGGAGGGAGTTAAGGAAATGGGTTGGGAGGTAAGGGAAGAGGTAGGAGGTAAAGGGGAAAGACGGAGGGAAATAAGGAGATAGGAAGGGAGGTAGAGAGAGGAAGGGATGTAAGGAGAGAGTAAGGGAGGTAAGGAGAGGAAAAGAGAGGTAAGGAGAGAGGAAGGGAGGTAAGGAGAGAGTAAGGGAGGTAAGGAGAGAGTAAGGGAGGTAAGGAGAGAGTAAGGGAGGTAAGGAGAGAGAGAGAGGGAGGGAGGGGGGAGAGAGAGAGAGAGAGAGAGAGAGAGAGAGAGAGAGAGAGAGAGAGAGAGAGAGAGAGAGCATGGAGAGAGGATAGGAGGCGAGGAAAGGGAAAGAGAGGTAAGGAGAGAGACAGGGAGGAAAGGAGAGAGGAATAAAGGTAAGAAGAAAGGTAGGGAAATAAGGAAGTGAGGAGAAAACTGAGGAGGAAGGCAAGGAGGGAGAGAAGGAGGGAGGGAAGGAGGGAGGGAAGGAGGGAGGGAAGGAGGGAGGTAAGGAGGCAGGTAAGGAGGAAGGTAATAAAGGGAGGCAAGGCATTTGAGAGGGAGATAAGGATGTAAGGAGGGAGTTGAGGATATAGGGAAGGAGGGAGGTAATTTTAAGGAGCTAAGTGGTTAGACCCCTCCTGAGCGGGGTCTCGACCGGCGAGGCAACGAGATCCCCTTTTCAACCCGGTGTCCGCTACATCAGCAGCTGCATGACCTCGCATGACCTGAGCCAAAACAGACAGCGTCTGTGTGTCGAAGGATTTCTAGACCTTTGTAGGATGATGATGAGTTGTTGTTGTTGATGTTGTTGTTGATGTGTGATGTAGTTTTCCAGTGCTTCTGTCTCTGTGCACTACCTTGTGCTGTCCAACGAGAAAGAGGAGGAGGAGGAGGAGCAGGAGGAGGAAGGGAGGAGGAGGAGAAGGAGAAGGAGGAGGAGTAGGAGAAGGAAGACGAGGAGAACCAGGAGGACGAGGTGAAGGTGGTGGTGGAGGAGGAGGGAGGAGGAGGAGGAGGAGGAGGTTAAGTGTAGGGGATTTATGGAGGACTGTGGCCGGCAGAGTTTTTAGAAAGGTGGCGGAAAGGACATGGAGGGAGGGAGGGAGGAAAGGAGGGGAGGAGAGAGAGGGAGGGGAACTAATGGGACTTATGGAGTGGTCAGGACATGAGAGAAGAGGGAGGGAGACTGGAGTCAGCGGATATGGAGGAGGAAGGGAGTGAGAATGAAAGAGAAGATTATGTGGTTGAGAAGAAGACAAAGAAGGGGAGTGCTTGAGGATTGGATGGAGGGAGGGAAAGGGTGGATGGATAGATGGGTAGAAGGAGGGGTTGAGAGAGGGAGAGAGAGGAGAGAGGAGAGGGAGAGAGAGATAGAGATAGAGAGAGAAAGAGAGAGGGGGGTAGAAAAAAGCGGAAAGCAAGACGAGGGGGATGACTGGATGGTAGGATGGAGAACGAGAACGAGGAAAACAAAGAAGCCAGGAAGGCAGGAAAGTAAGGAGGAAGGCAGGAAAGTAAGGAGGAAGGAAGGAGGGAAGAAAGAAACGTATGGAGGGATAGAAGAAAGAAAAGTATGGAGGGGAAATTAAGGAGGAAAGAAAGAAACATATGGAGTGATGGAAGAAAGAAAAAGTATGAAGGGAAGGAGGGAGGAAGGAAGGAACTAAAGAAGACTATGCTATGGAGGGCAGGTAGGATGGAACTATGAAACAATATGAAGAAGCGACTACGGAGCTGAAGTAGCATTCTGGGACGGAGAGAGCTACGATGTTACTGAAGAGTTGCACACGGACTGAAGGAGAAAGCGAGTCACGTCAACGGACATGACAATTAGGACGGCAATGGCCACGGCATATCTGTTGTTGGGTGTGGTGATGGTGGGTTCTGGTAGCGGGTGGTGGTGGTGGTGGTGGTGGTAGTGGTGGTGGTGATGGTGGCGGAGGTGCTGATGGTGGTGAAGATGCAGGCTATGGTTGGTGGGTGAGTAATGGTAGCACTGAATATTCCTTGTAATATTATATATCTATTATTGTATATTGATTATGGATTTATACTGTACAAGAACATAAGAACACAAGAATGAAGGAGACTACAAGAGACCATAAGGCCTACACTAGGCAGCTCCAATGTATTATCAAATGTGATAACCAAGCGCGCGGCTGTGATTTTCCCGCCAATTCTGAGCTTGGTGGCGTGGCTTGGCGTCAAAAGCAGTCTTGGTTCTGACTCCAAAGTGGGCGCACGCCTGTCTTTGTTCTGCTAATTTATTTGAATATTAAACTCTTTGACTGTGTATTTGCAACGGAGGAAGATCACATCCAGGAATGTGTGAAAAAGTTCACGAAGAAGAGCTGGAGGACGAAGGAGCTGACTTACATTTCGTGAAGAAGGAATACAAGTAGTTGGAGAAGGTCATAAAGAGTGTGTGATTAACCCAAAGGGGGAGAAAAGAAGAAGAAATAAAAAGAGAAAGAGAAAAAGTAGGAGGTAGTAAAAGAAGAAGGTGCAAGTAAAAAAGAAAGTAGAATAAACAGAAAAATAAGAACGTAAAATTGAGGAGGAAAATAAAATGAGACGGGGAAGGAAACAGGATGGAAGAAAAAAGAGGAAACGAGGAAGGAGGGACAGAAAAGAGATAGTGAAAAGAAAGAGAAGGAAAACATGAAGGAGAAGGAAAAAAAAAGAGAAAAAGAGATGTAGGAGGAAAAGTAAGAGGGGGAGGAAAGGAAGAGAGAGAAGGAAAAGAAGAAAAAAGAAAAAAGGAAGAGGGAGAAAGAAAATAAGAAAATTTAAATGTAAAAGGGAGAATCAAAAGAAAGAGAAGGAAAGCAAGAGGGAGAAGGAAAAGAAGAGAAAAAAAGAGATGTAGGAGGAAAAGTAAGAGGGGGAGGAAAGGAAAAGAGAAAAGGAAAAGAAAAGAAAAAGGAAAGAAAAGGAGAGAGAGAAAGAAAAGAAGAAAATTTAAGAAGTATAAGTAGGGGAATCAAAAGAAAGAGGGGAGGGATAGAAGAGGATGAAGGAAAAGAGAAAAAAAGAAAAAGGAAAGGTCTAGGAAGTATGAGATAGGAGGAATAAGAGGCTGAAAAAAGAGGAATAGGAAAAACATGAGGAAGAGAAAAAAGGAAGAGAAATAATAGAACGCAGGAAAAGAGAGGGGACGAGAAAAAATATTGATAAGATTTATAAAAAAAAAATGTACAAGTAAAAGGGAAATAAGAAAATGGTAAAAAGAAGGGAAAGTTGAAAGAAGAAAAGTAATGTAGGCTATAAAAAAACAAGAAAAAAACATGGAAATAACAAGAAAGAACAACAGGAAGAAGTGGAAGACGAAGATGATATGGAAGAGTAAGAAAAGGAAAAAGAGGAAAACGAGAAAGACGATTACGATGAAGAGATGACGTCTATTATGACGATGACGAGCAAGGAGACGAAGAGTAAGATGACGTCAATGATTTCGACGAAGACGACGACGACGCCGACGACGAAGATAATTTGCAGGTGATATTCTGGAATATGGAGACTAGGTCTTCCAGATGGATAAAAAAGTATAAAGAGATGAAGGACAGTGTTGCAATGGAGGAGGAAAAATATACACCCGGAGATAAAGGAGATAAAAGGGATGATGAAGGTAAAGGAGGGAGATAAGAGGATGAAGAGTAGTGGGGGAATGTGAAGTGCAGAAATGAAAAAGAAAATGAAGGCACGGAGGGGGATATAATGGCATGGAAAGGGGAGGTGGGGAGACGTGAATATAGGGTGGCGAGGCGCAAAAAATATGTAAAGAACGTGAACAGAAAGAATAAAAAAAAATGATGATAAGGATAAAACAGAAGATGAAGAGGATGGAGGGAAAGGAAGGTTGAGAGAGAAAGGGCAAGAAAGTGAGTGACGAAGGTAAGGAGGAAGAAGTGGAGGAGAAAGAAATACGAATAGAGAGAGAAGTGAGAGAGAAAAAAGAGTACGAGAAGAAAGAGTACGAGTAGAGACAGGTAGCTAGGAGAAAAAAATGTAGGAATATGTGAAGAAGAATAAAAGGAGAAAGGGTGAGATTAGAAGATAATAAGATGTAGATAATTTGTGGAAGTAGAAATAGGAAACGAAAGACAAAAGAAAGTTAGAAGACAGGAGAAGGAAGAGGGGGAGGAGGAGGAAAAGCAAAACTAGAGGAAGAAAGAAGAAAGAATGAGAAAGAGGTTCGATGAAGTAGAAAAATCAAGTGAAAAAGAAGGAAAGGAGGAAGAGAACATGAAGAAGAACAGGAGAGAACCGGAAGAACAGGAGAGAACAAGAAGAACAGGAGAGAACAAGAACAGGAGAGAACGGAAGAAAAACAGGAGAGAACAAGAAGAACAGGAGAGAACAAGAAGAACAGGAGAGAACAAAAAGAAGAACAGAAGAGAACAAGAACAGGAGAGAACAAGAAGAAGAACAGAAGAGAACCGGAAGAGATACAGCAGGAGAGAACAAGAAGAAGAACAGGAGAGAACCGGAAGAAAAACAGGAGAAAACAAGAAGAACAGAAGAGAACAAGAAGAAGAACAGGAGAGAACAAGAAAAACAGGAGAGAACCGGAA
>NC_134790.1:2626236-2666236 GCF_046742065.1 Oratosquilla oratoria
ATTAAGCAAATGAATACGACTTAGTATTCACATATTAAACCTTTCTATAGTGTCGTCTTCTATGGTTTTATCATGGTTAACACATGACAATTCTCTTTTGAGAGAAACAGCCCCTCCATTTAAAAAGACCAATGCCTTTTAATTTATATTATTGTATTTTATTCTATTTAATTTTAACTTTATTTCATTTTGTTGTTTGATTTAATTATATATATATATTCTTTTAATCTAACTTGTGATCCTTTCTTCGTCCAGTCTCATTGTGAACGGAAAGGTATCCTGCTCGGAAAATTCATCATTGTATCTAAACAAAACTAGTTTTGCACGTGTTTACTTACATATTTATTGTACTGCTGTCAGATTTCTTTCCAGCCAAGAGAACACTACAAACTTGATTAGTGAGGTGCTTACGCTAGGAGACGCTTAACCCTAACCAAGCTTGTCACCTTTGCTTTATGTATTTCGCCTGCCAGGTCAAGTGGCAGCAGACACCGCTGGTCCCGAGACTCGAACTCGGGCCCTCGTATTGCGAGGTGAGAAATGATGCAACCTGCTACGAGACACACGACAGGACAATTTCCGAGTATCATACAACTCTCCAGTTAGATTTAATTTATCTTTTAACACATTTTACTTGGTGAGCTTTCAATCAAATTACTTGTACGTACTACTTTTTGTAATTAAACTTTCTAGATTATTTCCGTTTCTTTCTATTTATTATCTTATATACGAGTACAAGTGTTAGTTGGCGGACTATAATTTCTTTCAAATCCGAAAGTGAACCAAATAATTACATTTCTTCCACGAAGATCCATTCACATATTCACTCTCCTCTTCCTACATATTTTTTTTGCATATAGAATTTTTTTCAATGCTTCTCATATAACGGGTTTAAAATACAAAGTCATATTTTTAATTAAATGTTTATTTCTGTCATCGAAGACTAGTCCATTTTTTCTTTCCCTTTACTCTCACTGAGGTTGGGTGATTTTTTTTTTCTATCAGAAAAAAAAAACATACCATCAAAATGTTTAAACATGTTTACTTATTTGTACATTAGCTCTTGTTGGCGCATAATTACTTTATTTAGTTAGACCATATCCCCCGTACAGTTGAAGGCTTTAATCAATCATTATCATTGAGAAAAATATTCTTCTTTTTAGCCACATATGAAGTACTATCCTAATGCAACAAAAGAAATAAACGAACGAGGATAACAATACCCTCTATCAGAAAATAGAGAAATAGAGAAAATAGATAAATCTACCTCAGAGTTGATTCTAGACTCGTAACAATAAACCATTATAAAACAACATTTCAAGCAAAATGAACACCAGATTCTCGCTGATGTCTTTCTTGTTTATGTCATGAGAACACGTGAACACGAAGTTCCGGTCACGAATACACGCACGCAATTACGTACATCTAGACATGCAAATGTATGCACGCGCGCACACACGCGCCCATACACAATTTCTTTTCGCATGCACGCACGCACATGTGCACACATAGACAAATTGTTTTCAAATGAGTATGTGTATTTGCCTTTGTATGTATACATGTACGCATGCATGTATGCATGTATGTATACATGTATGTATGTAGGTAGGTACGTACGTATGCATTTTACATACATGTATGTAAATATATGTATGTATATAGGTAGGTTTGTATAAGTACATGTGTGTGTGTGTGTATTGTGGGTCCATGTAGATATACAGACGAATAAATACGTACTGTATACGTTTATATAGGTACATATGTATGTACATAGGTCCATACGTGTCTTTGTCAATATTCATATGTAGACTCATGAAGGAAGCGTATATTTAGTATTCGTTTCCGTTTTCTTCGTACCCTCCCCTAACCCCCCCTCACCTTCCCCTTACTGCCCCTCCCCTATCCTCACCTTTCTCGCTACGGCAACCATACAGCTCTTCAATCATTCCCAGCTGAAAAAGATTGTTTCTCCTTTCATCAATCACAGAAAATACAAGCCCGTAAAAGCCCCGTGGATGGGCGGGAGAAAAACGCACCGGGCGCTTGCTTGTCTGAACATCAACAAACTGGAGAGGGAAAACAATAACAATCTGTGCCGTGGGATAACCAAGAGCAGAATAGATAATTGTTGCCGACGATGCGATCCGACCGCTTTCTTTCCGCGCATCATTGGTTATCTCCTCTTCTCGCCCTCGTTCTCTCTTCTTTAACGTCTCGAGATCCGCGAAGGCTTTCCCCTTAATGAGCCATTCGAGTCTTCAACGTGAGTACCCATCTCGTATCGTCTTGGCCTTTCTTTCGTCTACACTTAATTCTCGCATACGCGAATTCTAATTTTAAAAGCCACTTTCTCTGATTGCTTGTTCATCTCGCCTTCCTCCCTCTCCTGTGGCTATAAACATCCTCCTTATGGATGAGGTGCTTTGTTTTACACTTACGGTTCCTTCTATTCTACTTCCTCTCTTGCTCCACCCGCCCTCAACCCGATACACCTTCCCACCTCCCCCCCTCCCCCACCGCCGCCCCCTCAGCTCCCGGCTCCTGCCACTAGAAGACAATTACGTCTCTTTTTATAGGGTTGCTGACTACTTTTAATCTCTGAATAACCTGATCATACAAGATATTTGACAGCTTCTCAGGTCTAACACATAATAATTTGTATTATGCTGTAGGGGCATATCAATAAAAAGGCAACTTATAACTAGGTCAAATGCAAATTAATATATCTTATATACATTGTAGATACATAAGCACATATACTACAGTACAGTATATATATATATATATATATATATATATATATATATATATATGTATGTGTGTGTATATATATATATATATATATATATATATATATAAAATGTATTGTGGCTCCATGTAGATATACAGACGAGTAAATACGTACTGTGTACGCTTATATAGGTATATATGTATGTACATATGTCCATACGTGTCTTTGTCAATATTCATGTGTAGACTCTTGAAGGAAGCGTATATCTAATAGATACACACACACACACACACACACATATATATATATATATATATATATATATATATATATATATATATGTATACATCTACACTGAATGGTTCCCAGCGATCAATTGAAATTATTCAACCACAAACAACTTAATTCCATGCCATCGCAATCGAGACTGAAGAATCGCTCGATGGAGACATTTTGTTGGAAATTGAAACGTGGACGAGCCGAGGATTCGAACCCAGCTAACCCGTAACAAAGTTACAGTGACTTAAACCAATGCGCTATCAAGAGAGATATAAGTTGAGTACGATTTTCTTATATTTGTATGCTCGAATTACATACATCTACACGAAATATCGCGTTCAACCCACGATATTGCATTTAGTTAGTACGTGCACGTGGGATAGAACCACAAACAACTTTAATTCCACACATATATATATATATATACGTAACACATACACACATATATGCACATACACATATACTTACGTACTGTGTGTAAGCTGTTTTTAGCTGTATATTAACTGAAATAACATTCGTTGTGTTTCATTACAAGCTTTATATTGACTATGATTTTCTCATACATTATTTTTATGACTATTTGTATTGCAACATTTTACTACCACAACCAGAAGTCAATTTCATTTACATTATGTATCCTGTTGGAAGCTAAATTTCTATTCTTTTTTTATATATTTAAACTTACATCCGTGATTCCCTTTTGCACACTTTGACCCATTACTTGTTAGGTGGAAATTTTCTATTCCATTCTGTCTGCAACCAGGCTGCTTTATTCATTTTTTGTCACTTAGGAAAGGGTTTAGTATGTGGATACAATTTTCCTGATGTTTAAACTCTTTTCTAGAACTTGACTATGTTACCCTTCCTTCAACAAGTGTTGTAGATTCTATTATCATTACTATGGCCTTTCTGTGCTGAGATACGCACTTAGGAAAGGCTTTAATGTGTGGATACAATTCTCCTGATGTATAAACTCTTTTCTAGAACTTAACAATGTAACCCTTCCTTCAACAAGTGTTGTTGAGTCTAGTATCATTACTATGATACGTTAGTTTATCGAAGTCCTTTTTCCAGTATATGATCTTCCACATTCCGATGAAAAACAAGTTCGTGCTGAAGTTGAATAGATAATTTTAGCTTTCTGGTTCAGCTACGCGTTTCTCCCATATCTATACATTATGATTACCCATGAAAAAAAATTTGGTGACGTCAGAAAACATGTTTGTAGGTAACCAGCAATTCCAATCACAAAGTCTCTTCTCTGTATTCAATAACCCTTGCTTCGTTCCCTATGGTACCTCGTCCATCAATTACTAATTTTTTTTTCTTTTCTTTTCTTTTTTTCTTAGAAGTTCTCATCTACCTTTACCTAGAGTAAAATAAATAATTTATCCCAGAGTACCCCTCGTGGTTCAGTTTTCGTGCCAGCTTTGTGTTCACCTTACTCAATGCCTCTTCGAATTCCAAGTAAACACATTTCAAACATCTGTTTCCCTCTCACACAACATTTGTATTTCAATCGTGAAAATCTAGGAGACCGGGTTCGTATGATCACTTGAAACAGAAATTAAAAGAATTGTGTAGACATTAAGTTAATAAACAGAAGCATCGACTCCTTGATTATATTTTGATACATAAGGAACTACAGACATTATATTTCGTTGTGTGTGTTTGTGTGTATTCACCTTGGTCTTTGGATCACGTGCTGGACTAGTGATCGACAGCCATTTCCCTCACAGAAGAGAGCTCAAAGCTAGTATGACCGATCTATGGGTAATGCTGTGACCTTACACGCACACACAACCCATAACTTCCTGCCCACTGGAGTTGAAGTAACGACTCGAAGCGCAGTGATACTAAAATTATTTCAGCCCTGGGCAGGATTCGAACCCGGACCGCCGTGGTGACAGTCGGGGACTATACCAACCACGCCACCGAGTCGTGTGTGTGTGTGTGTGTGTGTGTGTGTGTGTGTGTGTGTGTGTGTGTGTGTGTGTATGTGTGTATGCGTGCGCAGGTGTGTATGTGTGTGTGCAGGTGTGTATGGTATAGACGCGTACATTACACGTGTATAGGTGTGTCAGAGTGCACGTACACGAGGAACCAATATCCACAGGAGCATCAAGGTCTTCTTCATCACGAGCGACTCCACTCCCGAGGCGTCTCCAGTGACTCACCCCCGAAGACGGAAAAAGAGCTTCAGACTTTTCTCCCGTATGGAACACGCTAGGATTTAATTACAAAACCCTCCGCCGGGTCGGTTCAAGTGACGTACTTGTGGTACGAAACTCTCCCCAGTTCATCCAGCGGGAGTAAAAAGCGGAACAAGACAAAAAAACTTTAGACAAGATCTGACGCAAGAGACCAGAATGATTAGAACCGAGAAAAGTAAGTCAATGAAAACGAAATACGAAACTGAGCAACATTGAGGTCTTGTGAATATTGCTCTTGGATGCAACTGCGTGAATATGCTTGTATGTAAGTGTATGTGTATCATATTGCATATTCACACACATTATATATACATATATACTGTATATATATATATATATATATATAAATGTGCGCGCGCGCGCGCGCGCGTGTGTGTACGTGTGTGCATGTGTGCGTGCGTATGCATGCGTGCGTGTGTGCGTGCGTGTGTGTGTGTGTGTGTGCGTGCGTGTGTGTGTGTGTGTGTGTGTGTGTGTGTGTGTGTGTGTGTGTGTGTGTGTGTGTGTGTGTGTGTGTGTGTGTGAGTGTGTGAGTGAGTGAGTGAGTGAGTGAGTGAGAGAGAGAGAGAGAGAGAATGCCAGATTTCACATCAAAATTCAATCTCAGATCCGAGAAAAAATAGGCTTGAAAAAAATAAGCTTTGGAGAGGTAAAAGATAACATATATAAAGGAATCTATTGGGAAAGGTAAAAGTACTAAACAAGGCGAGTTCAGATTTCCTTTAAGGAGGCAGGAGATAATATATATGAAACAAGATATTTTTGAATGCAGAGAGAATGGTAAAAAGAGTAGAAAATCTTTACAAAGAACTTCATTCACCAAATAGCATTTTTAAGTGGGGAAGCTCTTTAGAAGACTTGGGAAGTGTACCATTAGTCACAAATGAAGTGGGATTTGGTTTCGGAAGGATAAAACTAGAAAAAAGAACATGGAAGGTAAGAATCGATGGAGCTTCTAAAAGACGCAGGGAAAGTTAATTATAAATTGCCCTAACTATATACATGTCTCGTATGTTAGTAAAGCGCTCAGGAAATGTGGTGAAATGTTCTAGTAATATCGCTTTGCAAAAAAGAAAAAAAAAAGAGAGAGAGAGAGAGACCGGAATAATAGTAATTAACCAATCGATTAGTATGTTATCAATTGTATATAATTATTTTTCCAAGAATATTACAAACAGACCAAGTAAAATATGAAATGAAAACAATTCAGTATAACATGCAGGCTTAAGAAACGGATACTCGACTACAAAATATTTGCATACAATGAATCAACAAATCGAGGAAACGACAAAATTCAACAAATATATATTTTTTCAGATTACGAACAACAAATGACAATATTATGCTCCACACATAAATAGGGTGCAAATGAACGTAGCGAAATTCTTTTTAGAGTACATCTATCTTAAAAGTAATGCTGAAATTCGGTTAAATGTAAGTAATGCTGAAACTCGATTGAATAAAAATTAAAAAGAAAAAAATCGAAAAATGAGTACCAAAATGAATTGCAGTTTCATCTGAGATATCAATACATCGCTTAGAAGAGATTTTCAGAAAGTTGTAAGGAATTGCAGTTTCATTTGAAATATCAATACATCGCTTGGAAGAGATTTTCAGAAAGTTGTGTTGGGAAGGGAAAAGTTTGAAGATTAATGGTGAATATTCTAATGACCTTAGATTTACAGATGACATTATCCTCATTCCAGAAACAGCCGAAGACTTGAAAGATATGTCCAATGATCTTAATAAATTTCCATATTATGTTTGAAGATAAAATCTAAGTAATGTTTGATTCTAAATTTCGTAGTAAAGCAGTTGCTGTCGATAGCTAGTGTGTAGTAGATGAAAATGATCATTTGGCCATGCTGCAAATGACTAGAGATCATGAACTTGAAACAAGACATCACAATTGGTTGGGTCATGTTTGGTAAATATAAGAGCCCCATGAAAGGCGCTCTGCCTATACATCTAGGAGGCAAATTTTACAATCAATGTATAACGACAGCTATGATCTACGAATGAGAGACTTGGACACTGACTAAGGAAATAGAGACGAAGTTGAGACACATCACAATTGGTTGGGTCATGTTTGGTTAAGAACCTCATGAAAGACTCTCTGCCTATATATCTAGAAGGCAATTTTTACAATCAATGTATAACGACAGCTACGATCTACGAATGAGAGACTTGGACACTGACTAAGGAATAGAGACAAAGTTGAGAAGTGTACAGATGAGAATGGTGAGATCAGTATTGGGAATATCGTTGAAAGACAGAAGGAGTGCAAGTTAAGTAAAAGAACAGACGGGAGTGGAAGAAATTACAAGAAGCGGTAAATGAAAGAAAATGGAATTATTCCGAGCTGAGAAGTTAGCGCAAAAGATTGACAGTCTATGGAACAAGCGTGTTACTGACTAGACTCCTTGTGCCGAGAACCATGGAAGACAGAGCCCAGACAGAAACTAGGGAAACGAGATGAAGCTTGCAGGAGTGACGTGGCAGAGGTTGTTGTGGTGATGCAAGTTATGGAATGATGTGGGAGGAGCCTTCGTTCAAAAGCGGACTCGAAATGGTTCAGAGAAGATTAGTTTTATGCATAGGTGATAACAGGTGGATAATGGACATCGCTCCCCACACCGGTTCAAAGTTGGTTCACTCGTGGAGCAGCATGTAAGCAATGGTCTTTTGTCGGAGACACACACGCTTTAGCTGTGTCTTCAACTTCTCCTCAGGCACGGTCGACTTTGAGACACTTCGGGTTGTTTTCAGTATAGCCATAGAGACTTCATTAGTGCAGAAGTTATAATAGAGTCGACAAGAAGGATATGGGCATGTATTACGCAGAAATTCCAGTAATCGAGTTAAGGACTTAGATATTTTTTGTTCTGTTTCTACATTTTGTTCTTGGGCAAGTAAAGAAAAAAAAAAAAAATTAAGAAAACTAAGAATAGAAAAAAACAAAAAGAAAAGGAGTAAAAAAAAGAAAAATAAGACAAATTAAAGATGACGAAAAGGAACATAAATAATAAAAAGAAAAAGAAAAAGAGGATGAAGAAAAAGAAGGAGAAAAAGAAGAAAAAGAAAAAAGTAAAAGAAAGAGAGAAAAAAGAAAAAAGAACGACAAAAAAGAAGACGAAGTAAAAAAGAAGACGAAGAAGAAAAAGAAGATGAAGAAGAAAAAGAAGATGAAGAATAAAGAGAAGATGGAGAAGAAAAAGAAGATGATGAAGAAGAAAAAGATGATGAAGAAGAAAAAGAAGATGATGAAGAAGAAAAAGAAGATGATGAAGAAGAAAGAGAAGATGAAGAGGAAGAAAAATAAGATGAAGGGGAAGAATAAAAAAAGAAGAACTAAATTAAAGGGAGGAGACGGAGAAGAAGGAAACGGAGAAGAAGTAGACGGAGAAGAAGATGGAGAAGAAGTAGACGGAGAAGATGGAGGAGATGGAGAAGAAGAAAAAGACAGAGAAGAGGACGAAAAAAAGAAGAAAAGGAAAAAGAAGAAAAGGAAACAGAAGAAGAGGAAGAAGTAGTAAGAAGAAGAGGAGGAAGAAGAAGAGGACTAAGAAGAAGAAGAGTAACAAGAGTAAGAACAACAAGAGCAATAACAATAATAACAACAAGAACTTATTCTATCTTTTATCTTAACCAAGGGAATTTTTCACTAATGGCAGCAGACTGAAAAGAGTTCCCACAGCTCATCCCGCATAAAATCAATGACAAAAAGATAAAATAAAAGCTAATATTATTTCTATTTCTATATTTTCTATATTTTTTGTCATAATTTCATACTCCTTTTTATGTGTACCCATTTGATTATTCAGCACCTTTAATGGACAAATATAATCATTCATGAACTTAGAATCAATATTTTTTTTCTTTTTCGAATATCAAATGCTGTACAAGCCCCCCCCAAAAAAAAATTATATATATATATATATATATATATATATATATATATATATATATATATATATATATATATAATCCCCAATCATGTTCATGAATTCCATCGGCCCCATGTCTACCGGTCAACTGCATGTCATGTGATTTGAGATGAAAGATTGTCGTCGAGTAGAAGAAGAACCTGATATGTAATTGTTTTTCATCGGATTTAACACTTACTTTCCCTTGGGGGAATCTGAGTGGAAGCCGCAATATTTCTAGTCGTTGATGCAACAGCCTTGAACGTGACGAAGTTTAAATTACCTAAAAATACAGAAAAAAAAACTAAATAAATAAATAAATAAAATAATGATAGGAACAACAACAACAACAGCAGCAGCAGAAACAATGAAAATAATAATGATAATGATCACAATCATAATAAAATAAAATAACTGAATAGATCAAATAAAAATAACAAAAATAAATAGAACAAGACAATAATATAAATTATAAAAAAAATCAAAAAGGAATAAAATTAAATAAAACAAATAAAAAAATCAAAATAGAATACATTAAATCAAAATATATCAAGTAGAATAACACAAAATAACAAGTGGTGATGGATACGAAGCTGCCTAGTGTAGGCCCTATGGTCTCTTGCAGTCTCTTTCATTCTTATGTTCTTATGTATGTTATGTAAAATGGAATAAAATAAAATAAGGTCAAATAAAAATGGACGTGGTGGTATTAATAATACCTAACGTACACCTGTGTACTCTTTATGACGAAGGAATATACCCACTGAAGTGTTGCACAGTAAACCATTGTAAATTACACGAAACAACAGAGCCTTAGTGATGGAGGTCTTTGATTTACTTTATATGCAGTCATATTGGCCCAAAGTTAAAGTCGGTTACTTAAATATAAAAAATACAATCAAATCCTATTAGATGCACGAATATGATATTAACACAAAATTAAAATCGGTTACTTTATATGTAAAAAATTACAATAAAATCCTAAGTGATACACAAATATCTTATTAATGAATTTCAGCGACGACAGTTTCTGAAGGACGGTGAAGCAAAGGACGGAAAAACCAAACGCTTATGTGAACTTTCTATCCACAATCCTTTCCTCTGGAACCAAAGAAAACTAAGCCATATATATATATATATATATATATATATATATATATATATATATATATATATATAATATATATATATATATATATATATTATATAATATATATATATTATATATGTATATATATATATATATATATATATATATATATGTATGTATATATAATATATAAAGGGAATAGGTGGGAATTTCACCAGTGCTTATAAGTCTCTTGTAATTGGATTTCGAAATTTTAAGATGTCTTTTACTTGACCACAATCGTGAGAATTTTGTTTCTCTCGTTGAGAGAGAGCGTTGGGATAGGTGGATTCCAAAAGTCACCTTGGACGTATTTAACCCTCTCCCTCCCTCTCTCTCTCAGTGACTAACGAATTCCTTTTAAGATCAAGGGCAGGAATCTTCCACATAGTTTAGTAGGCTTGCGACTTATTATCTTAAAATTAACATGAAAATGTTGCCATTATAATTCTATTCTGGTGGAAGCTAGATAATTTATCCTAAACAAGACACCCTGTACCTGTTAATATAACAGACTCCAGGAAAAACGACCACATAAAAAAAAAGTAATGCGAGTCTTTGGGACAGTGCTGTAGTTTCCACCATGTAACCATTGATCTGAGCAGCAACATTTGAGTCACCAAACCCTTTGGTTGATCTCCGGATCGCTAGTGAAAATGATATTTGAGAATATAAACGAAATTTCCTTGAGGGACTTCATCCGGGACCCACAATATTTCTAGTCTTGACCGCAGCAATATCGGGAAACAAGTCGTGGGGGTTAAACTAAGTTAAACTGGGTTAAACTGCAGTTAAGATTATATGCTCTTACTTCATCAATTTCAGGATGACAACCAACAGCTGCCATGTATACACTCCGATTTTTGGCAGATTTAACAAACGACTTTCCCTTGAGGTAATTGAGTCTGGGGCATCCGCATGTGCTTGGTAGTGTGTCTTTTAATTGATTGAATAAATAGGATATAACCTTGGCTGCGCTAGTGTGCTGCCAGGGAAGTCTCGGGTGAATCACAACATATTTTCTGGTCTCTCAGGTAAGAAAGAGAAATACTGATGTCCTCGATTTTAACAAAGTAGATCATTAGTAAGTCAGCTAAGCACTGTCTTTGACCTAGAAATAAGGTATAAATGCTTATTTCTGATAACAGCCTCCTCCGTGCCTTTTGGGAACAGCCTGTCATTAGTACGATAGTGAGTGGAAATATATTGTGTATATATATGTATATATATATATATATATATATATATATATATATATATATATATATATATACAGACATACTCATGCACATACTCGTACATATGTACATATATACATGTGTACATATCACTGCATGGTTTCATACTTATCTGCACTACTCCACAGATAAATCATGTCTCTCTGGCGTTTGTTTATTAGGGTGAAATGCTGAGTTTCATGACATCTTTATTATCTTTAATTTGAAAGCAGCCTGGAGTTCTCTCCTTCAGTCAATCTAATTGTTGCCTCATGCTTTGCTAACTAAAGCCTCGCAGTTTCTTAACAGCTGGCACTGCTGCTGGCGCCCACGCAGGGATCTTTCTAGGAAGAAGACAAGATTCTGAAGATGTGTGGCATGGAAAACGCGTCTCTTACGTCATTCTCCCAGAACCAGCTAATCCAAATGCCCGTCATCTGCTCCAGCTGGCTGTCTCTCAAGCAGAGGAACAAATTTCCCACGGTGGTGGTCAAGAGAAAGACATCTTAAAAGTTTCAAAATCTAATTAGAGGAGGCGTATAATCAAAATGGTGAAATTCCCACCAGCTCCATTCTTATTTTCTTTCATAATTTCCTCGTCTTGGCTTATTTAGTCTCCAGAGAGGAAGATGGTGGATAAACTTTACCTGGTTGTTTCATTTACTATCATTTGCCTCAGCGTTCTTCAGCTGTCGTCGTTGAAATTCAATAATAATGTACTTGTACAGCTATCAAATTTAGATAAGATTTCTTAATATCTAAGGTAACAGTTAACCTTTTTGTCAATAGCATTTGTACAGCTATTAAGTTTAGATAAGAATCTTTAATATCTAGGGTAACAGTTAACCTTTGTGTCAATAGTACTTGTACGACTATCAAGTTTAGGTAATTTTTAAAATCTAAGGTAACAGTTAACCTTTGTGTCAATAGCACTTGTACAGCTATCAAGTTTAGATAAGATTTTTTAATATCTAAGGTAACAGTTAACCTTTGTGTCAATAGTACTGATTGTAAATGAAGTAAGCGGCCTTCTTTACTCATTACTCAGTCTTTTGTTACGCCCGATTTACAAAAATTTACTTTGTATCACTTCAATTATCTTTTCATGTAACTCAAGCCTATCTATTAATTCCGTTTTGAAAAAAAAAAATTAACTTATCTTTTGTTATAAAAATCACACGTGCACATGCAGTTGAAAAAGTCGAAGAGCAACAATGATTAGAATTCATTTCTTTCTTTGTAATTTGAACAGTGTCTTATTACATGCAAATAAAAAAGCTTGGTAATACTGGAAAGACAAAGTATTATTCAAATGAAATATAATTGGTTATATGAACATTCTTTTCAAAGAACTGTCTAAATCAATGTCATTCAGTGCCTCTCTTTTTGCTTACCTTTTTTGGTACCTGTAAAATATGCATACGCACATGCATGGGTGTGTAAGCATCTGCACACACGCAGACGCGCATCAACACACACAAACGAACATACACGTGCGCGCGACTAACTCCGTATATTACAATTAGATACATATCTTATAATATTTCTTTATGTTTTACCGTCGCAAACTCCCTCTATCGGGAGACTAGGATGATACCCCTTCCAGACTTTGTAGCGTAGAATTTAATGAACCATGACCTTGGTTCAACTTCGTCGGTGGCAGGGTTCGAAACACCATCCCCTCGACTTGCGCCGCACGTAACGACGTCCTTACCCGCTCACCCACACACACACTACAAGAGACTCAATTTGAACTAAAAAACTTAGGATGGTTAGGAAACAAGTTGTAAAAATATCCATTACAACCCGAAAAATTAAAACGTAACGAATTTGAGCAACATATACGAGGACCTTGCCATGTCGGGTCGCTCTGTCCCCCGAATTAAACACTGGCGTAATGGTTGATCAGTTCAATTAAATGTATAAATACCTCTGGTATGACTCGCCAGAATTACGGAGCAGTGCCGGTTGTCGATAAGGGCCCTATCTTTCCTCGTATAAAAGATATTGGCATCACTAGAACCAACTCCGAGCATATTTGGTGCCAGACCTCTCTCGGAAACCAATTTAAACACTTCATTGCCACGATTAACAACGGCCTAGGCAGAGGGCCGCGTGATAAGTGTCTACACTTAAACGGTGGCAGCGCTGGAATGCAGCCCAGTGCGTTTGGAGGTGTGCGTTAGCCTTTGCTGAAGACCGCCATTCGACCGAATGAAGTCATCTGGCATTGGCTACATGTTGTTGTCGGGATTGATTGAGGCCGCAACCTTCCTCTCAGGCTGAGGGTGGCTTCGACCTTGGCTAAAGGCGCCTGCTATTCGTCTGAACACTAACATGTACCACAAGGTTGAAGACAGAAGCTACAGGAGAGAGTCAAGGAGGGTAGCAAACCGAAGGGTGTTAGTTAAAAGTGACCAACCTTCTCTTTCGAGTGAAGACTACTCTCCAACCGATGTGGAGTATGTTCAGTTGGGAGTCGAAATTACTCAAGAAAATTACGCATTTTAAACTACTTAGTAAACTACATGCATCTGCCGTTGAGTGCATGATAAGCTTTCAGTACAGGACGAATTACACTATAATTAGCTTTTATTCAACAATTCAAAAGTAATTGGCTCTTCGAAGTGCATAAACATGAAAGCCTTTGTTGGAGCTCGTGCGGCCTTAAGGTGTTATCACATTGAGCTATTTTTCTCCAACTGTTGAAGCAAAATTGCAGCCCCAGCTTTCGGAGAGGACTGATATGCTGAAGAAAAATAATCTTCCTCCAGCATATCAAATGACATACTAAGTTTTTGTTGAGAAAACAAAATAGTTTGTTGGTGATTTTACGACGGAAAAAGATCTGGAAATGGGCAGTACCGTCGATTAATCGGAGGTTGGAGAAAAAGTAGGAATTCAAACTTCTACTCTTAGGCTTTCGAACCGCACACTTGTGGTTTCTCTCCAGACGCTGGTGCCCTAGTCCACTTGGCTATTACACTTGTGAATGATTTATATAAAAAGATAAAAAAAAATAGTAACAATAAAAAAAAAAATTGCACGAATAAATTATTAGGTGTATAAAACAAATAGAAAAGGAATAAATGAATACTAATGGAATGAAATAGAATAAATAACTAAAATAGATAAACAAGAATAAAAAAAAATATATGAGTAACTCAATAAATCAGTAGATTAAAATATAAAACAATAAAATAGAGTATTCAGCAGGAACCGTTATATGCGTATTGTGAAAAGCACCAAGTGGTTCAAGACATTTGACCTGAACTCTACATAATAGGTAACATTTGTTTCTGACCCATTTGGGATTCTACTCTGATTCTATTCCACCCAACACCAAGCGGCCTTAAGGATGGAATTCCTGAAACGAATGAAGAAAGATCAACTTAATGAACCGATTTCTGGCTTTCGGTTATACACCTTCAGGTAAGAATAGGTTGATACAATTTTACATACACAGATGAGGAGCATACGCCAGGAGGCGCGTAGCTGGCCTACGAGCTTGTGCTGTTGCAGCAGGTAACAGACAGTCACTGCTGGGGACTTCGAACCCACAACTAAGCGAATGCGAGACCAGCACGCCTTCGATCAGTCCAACAGAGGTTAAATAACTTTATGGATGGGGATGATAGGTGGTCATAGACAAGGAACTGCCTAGTGTAGGCCTCATGGTCTCTTGCAGTCTCCTTCATTTTGTTTATGTTCTTAACAAGGCATTCACCTAATTGGTGTCCTTTCAGATGTTTTGGCCACTTAGGAACCTGTTGTGTATTTATGCGTTATACGTGCTAGATCTCGCTTGTACAACTCTATAGAGGCTCAATAAGTGCAGAGAACGAAGGAACCATTAGACTATCCATAAACTAGAACTATGAGCAACCAGAAGTTTCGTCAACTGGGCTTCTCTTCCTCTTCCTCTTCCTCTTCTTCTTCTTCCTCCTCATACTCTTCCTCTTCCTACTCCTCCTTTTTCTCCTCTTCTTCCTCCTCCTCCTCTTCCTCCTTTTTTTCCTCTTCTTCCTCTTCTTCTTCTTCCTCTTCTTCGTCCTCTTCATGGCCACAGTGTTTGCTGGTGGCATAACCAGAAGCGCACTGGTTCCATATTCTCTCAGTTATGGGTTCGAATCCCGCACTCACCTACGATTCCCACCAGTGACTGTTACCTGACCCAAAAGTCCTAGCGTATAGGGCAAAGGTGACGGACTCTGCCACAGCTACGCGCCTCCTGGCGTAGGCTCCTCACCTTCTATATATCTACTCACAGTGAAGCTAGATCATATTTCTTTAAAGAGGAACAATAACACACAGCCATATTGCATCCACGCGGCATCTATTCATGCGGCATTGCCCATCGAGGCAGAGCATTATCACCTGATTAACTTCAAGACGACACAATATATTCGCCACGAGTGCACCACTACAGCCTGCTTATTGTTATATCCCAAGATTCCACCGACCAATATCAATAATGCTATATTATCGGATAATACTATTTTATCCTACAATGTCCAATCACATGACAACGCGTAGGAAAAGAGAGGTTCTCTGATATTACCAAATCGAATGGAGGGATACAACTGCCCATAAACACATACACTAAGTAAACAGTGTGAACGATTTTTACACACCTGCAACTTTCTACAAACTGCGTATTTAAAAACTCTAAACATTCGTATATTTTTACAACTAGATTATTTGTCTATATATATGAAAATAACACTACACCTAATATCTAGACATTTTACACCTAAGATCTCCTTATGCCTCTACCAAAGCATATGAAATCACGTCTGCCATCTAAACAATATAATAACATCATTTCTAAATCTAACTACACATCTAGAATCTACACAATTTCTACAATATCAAATCATTCCTACATCTGATAGGTAACATACTCATACTGGATGACCCGATGACCGCAAAGGCAATATCATATCCTACATAACTTGTGAGTTTCATGACCCCAGGTTATACCTTCGTATTGGCTCGAACATTGTACACCACACACATTAATGATGGAGGAATAACTGTAAGATAAACACGGTAATATGCACCTTATAACGTGCTCATCCTCTGATCCTTTCCGGTAAAACAAGTATAAACCTAAAAATCATAATGGTGAGAATAATAATAATAACAATAATGATAAATACATAGATGAATGATAAAATGAAAATAAAGATAAATGCATGGATAAACAAATTATATATATATATATATATATATATATATATATATACATATATATATACACACACACGATAATTTCTATGACAGTCGCATGCAGGATTCGAACCCACCCCTTTCGGCCACCCATAAGATCACCTTCACAGAGCCTTAACCCACTACACCAACAGAGACTGCCCATCGAGATAGAGCATTATCACCTGATTAACTTCGGATTGATGTCGCTGTTACTAGCGAATTTCTCTCTCTCATATATATATATATATATATATATCTATATATATATATATATATATATATTATATATATATATATATATTATATATATATATTTATATACTGTATATATAAATATATGCATGTATTATATTTGAGGACTATTTCATTCATCATTAGACCAACCCTCGTCCCCAAAGGTCTAAACATCACAACTCGTTTCTACACACCCCAGAACAGCTCCATGCACACATGCAAACACACACACACATGCACACACACACACACACATGCACACACACACACACACACACACACACAGACACGCACGCCCTATCGCAAGAGAACATGTCTATCGTCCAAATACGAATACGCGTCCACTACACACCTACTCGCACATCCACACACACTCTCTCAGCCACTATCATGATAGCTACCTCACTCTCACATCCTGAGTGGGCCGGTAGTGCAGGCGTCTAGATTAGAACAGACTTCCTATCCACCCAAGCCTTAATGTGGACTGCCTCTCCCGTCGAGGCCGACTTTGAGGATTCAGGACTCGAACGTTATCATGCTGAATGGACATGCAGGTCACATCGAATCCTACGGAAACTGCTCAGCAATACCGGCAGCTATGCATATGCTGCTACAGTCCCGGCTAAAGTAGCATTGTTGATGGAAATAGAGGTAGAAGTATTGCTATAAATGTGCATCGATATATTTTCGTGTTACTATTAGAAGCCTGAGTAATGGCGGTTCCGTGCCAACGCTTATAGCTCTACGGAATAATAGTAATAATGTATTTGCGTTACATACTTTCTATTTCTGTATCACTGTGGAACTGTTACCTTGTACTTAATTATCGTTAAACTATGATCTTTACGATTACAGGATTTAATACAGTTTCCACCACCAATACCTGTCGTGGCACCAAATGTGCGCACCAAGAACACCGTATGAACACAATTTCCGCAACAGTATAATTTTTCAAGCAATAATTAGATACACTAAAACACTTCTCAACCAAAATTAACCTTTCCAACACATATGTCCACCATATGCAATAAGTAAAAAGAACATCGGAACACAATTTGAGCGAATCTTTATGACAGAAAGGAACGAAGGGAAATGAAACAAAAGGTACCCGCTATGAATCACAAGAGAGTAAAATATTCCATATTCTATGGTCGTGATTATCATATTTTTAGATTCAAGTTCATACATATAACATGGGATTTTTTGTGTGTATTCAATCAGATTCTAAAGCTGGACGACAAACCTGTACAATCATTATTCATTAGTAAACGTTACTGTACTAATATAATTTTCTCGATGCCACAATTTTTTTTCCCCTTAGTACAGATGATGACCGACCCAAGGTTCACACTCATTATATCCACATTAAGATTTACTTAACACTCACTCATCATTAACATTTACTTAAATGTTGACAAAATAAAGGAAATATTCATTCATACTATCTATTTGTAGGTTCGGATTCCAGCTGTCAGCATCATCTAAACAGCTGTATGCAGAGGTCTGGGGCGAACTAAGTGATTGTATGTCCCAAAGAATCACATATAAGGCCTTACAGTACTTAGAAATGTCACGAGAGAGGAAGATACTTTGCATATGTAAACACAAATGAAACATAAAATGAACCCTTTATTCGATTTGAATATTAATCACCCAAGTTTATTAAGTTCCTTACCCCCCAAATGATTCTTCCTAGATGTCCCCCTCCCCCCATTTGGACTACCCCCCCTTCTCCCCCCTCCACTCACCACCTCCCAGTCTGTACGCCAATACTTCAGAGGTTTCATCCAAGAGAGCACACGACCGCCTAAGAAAATAACGTGGCCCTTGATACAAGGAACTGGAGTCGGGTGTAAATATGAAACATCTGAACATCAGAACTATTTCCTGACAAAATCCTACGTTCCCACACTGAGATCCGAACAAGTTACACACACACACACAAAAAAAAAGAAAAAAAAAAGTACCGTCTGACCCGAAACTTGAGTTATAACTTCTCCGCCCAGCAAACCCGTAAAACATGTTTCTCTGTCACTAAAGATTACTCTTACACCAAATATATATGCCATGTACACCCTTTCAACCCTGGATCTGCAACATGCAGAGATCAATCATCCTAAAACATTTATATAGTGTATATATTGCCATTCCACTTGAAGATATATCTATACCATACATCTCCACCATTTACATCTTACGATCTGAGCGTCTACTCTAGCCACCGCTATATACATTCCTTGTCTATAAGAGAAAAGTATCTTTACACCAAGTGTGTGTGTATATATATATATATATATATATATATATATATATATATATATATATATATAAATATATACATACACATATACCGTATATAATGAAATAAATAAAAACAAATAAATATTTTCCCATCACCAAATATTATTCTTGCACCATGTCTGATTCTCTTTGTTCCACGTATCGGAGCATTAATGTAAGCCCTTACACAAATATTAAACATTTCCCGTGCTTCATTGGCACCTTGTCCCACAGCACAAGCAGTGCCCATTAGTCATTGGCTCCTGCATTAGCGACATCATCATCATCAGCATCATCGCCTGGGCCGCGAGCGCAAATGGCTTTGTTGACGGCGAGAATTCCCGACGACTGGATCCTTAGCTCTCGACGGGTCCTGGAACGGGAACGCGGGATTCGTTTGATGGTTAATTTGGAATGCCGGGCAGGTGTCGGCAAATTCCGACTTTCTCTTGTGATGTTCAGAGGCTGCGTGTCAATCAGGTCTTTTGCTCTCCGCTCCCTTCCCGCTCTCTCTCTCTCTCACACACGACGGGGGAGAGCGAGAGGGAGAGGAAGAGAGAGAGTGAGAGTGAGAGGGGAGAGCGAGAGGTTGGAATGAGAATAAGAGCAAGAGGGAGAGAGAGAGTGGAGAGTGAGAGGGATGAGGGAGAGGAGAGTGAAAGGGAGAGCGAAAGAGAGAGGGATAACGAGAAGGAGAGCGACAGGGAAAGGGAGAGGGAGGAGGAAAGGCGGGGGAGGGGGATAGGGAGGAAGGGAGGGAAAGGAGGGGGAAGGGGTGAGAGGGGGAAGGGGTGAGAGGGGGAAGGGGTGAGAGGGGGAAGGGGTGAGAGGGGGAAGGGGTGAGAGAGGGAGGGGGAAATGGAAGGGGAGAAGGAAGGGGAAGGGGGTGGGAGAGGGAGAAGAGAGCGAGAAAAGAGGGAAGGGGAGAGGAAAGGGAAGGGGAGAGGGAAGTGGAGAGGGAAGGGGAGAGGGAAGGGGAGAGGGAAGGGGAGAGGGAAGGGGAAGGAGCGGGGTTGGGGGAGAGGGGAGAGGGTGGGGAGGGGCGGAGGAGAGGGAAGGGGAAGGGGCGGGGTTGGGGGAGAGGAGAGGGTGGGGAGAGTAAGGGGGAGAGAGATGAAGGTTGGCAGATGGGTATGGAGAGGGAAATGGAGGGAGGTAAACGGAGAGGGCGAAGAAGACGGGGCAGAGGGAGAAAGAAAACGGAAGGAGGAAGAGAGGAAGTAACAGTGAAATGGAGAGAAGGAAAGAGTAAGGAGAAGGAGAGAGTAAGGCAGGGAGAGGGGGAGGGAGAGGGGGAGGGAGAGGAGTAGGGGGGAGCAAGAGTGAGAAGTGGAATTCGGAGAAGGACCGGGATGGAAATGGTTGAGAATGGAGGGGGATGGGAGAGGAAGAGGGAGGGAGTGAAGAAGAGAGAGAGGGAGTGGAAGGAAAAGGAACGGGGATAGAAGGAAGAAGGGTAAGAGGGAGGGAAGAAGCGAGAGAGAGAGGAGGAGGGAGGGAGAGGGAGCTAGGGTAAAAGGGAAGGAGGAAGGAGAGAAGGGAGGAAGGAAGGGGAGAGGGGTGAGGGGACGGGGTGAAAAGATAGGGAAGGAGAGGAGGAGGAAGGACAAGAATGAAGGTTAGGGAGGATAGAGGTATACGGAGGAGGAAGGACAAGAATGAAGGATAGGAAGGATAGAGGTGGATGGAGGAGGAAAGAAAAGAATGAAGAATGGAGGACACGGGGGGAGAAGAGGGTGTAGGGGAGGAGGAAAGGGGGTAGGGGGAGGAGGAAAGGGGGTAGGGGGAGAAGGAAACGGAGTAGGAGAGGAGAGATTGAGATAGATACAGATGCAGACATACAGACAGGCAGATAGACACAGACAATCAAGCGGCCACAAAATTAGACAGGCAGGTACGTGACTAAACGTAAAGTGTTTGACAAAGACAGATGGTTGATGGACAGAAACGGGAAAGGTTCGCCGACACACATGGTAAAGACAGACTGAAAGACAGACGGACAGACAGGAAGACAGGAAGAAGGGGAAACGGGCAATATTGCAGCCTGACTTATCGATTTCATTCCTCAAGCTCTCACACTCTCTCTCTCTCTCTCTTTCTCTCTCTCTCTCTCTCTCTCTTTACATAAATGGGTGTTGTGGACTGGTTGGAAATAATGTTACATGACCAAGTAAGATACTTTCGTGAAAGCGCCTAGTAAGAAGGTATTATCCTTTCGTTTTTGTTTGACCATTTCCTGAAGAAAACGTAAATCCTCTCAAAGATTTCCCTCATTTGTATTTTGTATTTCTTGTTCTATGAACACGCACACAAAACACACACACACACGATTTCCATAATGAGGTGGTTATGGCAAAGTCATTATAAAGATGTCCTCACCCTTCCCTTGGAATCCTTCGTGCAAAAAGATATACATATATATATACATATATATATATATATATATATATATATATATATATTATATATATTATATATATTATATATATATGTATATAAATATATATATATATGTATTATATAAATATACATATATATTATATATATATATATTATATATAAATATATATATATATATATATTATATAAATATATATATATATAATATAAATATATAAATATATATAATATATAATATATATAAATATATAATGTATATAATGTATATATATACATATTATATAATATATATACATATATATTATATATATGTATATATATACAATGCAGAGCTATTACCAATTTTCGAGTTGTGGTTTGCAGGTCATATATTATATTCCCTTAACTACTGCTATATACTACTGTAGCTCGTGATAGTATTTGAAACTGATTGCTTGTCAAATAAATACAAATTATATCCAAACAGGTGCTACAGAATAACAATTATAAAAAGAGAACAAATATGGTTTCAACGAAAATGAGCAATAGCGTCGAGTTACGAGTACAACTGCACTTAGCAGGTTAAGGTTGACCTGACCAGATATATCAAAGTCAGACGTGTCGTATTTTTCTCAAATAAAACATGTCAGCTGACATAAATCAAGCGTTGGGAACAATGGAAATCTACTCGTGGTGGTTCTGCTGGTATGGTGTGGAGAGGTAGGTAGGGGTGTGTGTGTGTGTGTGTGTGTGTGTGTGTGTGTGTGTGTGTGTGTGTGTGTGTGTGTGTGTGTGTGTGTGTGTGTGTGTGTGTGTGTTTAAATAGTTGTATTTTACGGGAAGGGCAGCTATCCTCGTAGTGACCAATTTTTGTATCTCGCAAGATCAAGTTTGCTCTTAAATTCTTGTATTGTGTTTGCACACATTATTTTTTCGCCCAATGTCTGTGTGTGTGTGTGTGTGTGTGTGTGTGTATGTGTGTGTGTGCGTGCGTGTCTGCGTGTGTGTGTGTGTGTGTGTGTGTGTGTGTGTGTGTGGCTGCGTGCGTGTGTGTGTGGCTGCGTGCGTGTGTGTGTGGCTGCGTGTGTGTGTGTGTGTGTGTGTGTGTGTGTGTGTGTGTGTGTGTGTGTGTGTGTGTGTGTGTGTGTGTGTGTGTGTGTGTGTGTGTGTGTGTGTGTGTGTGTGTGTGTGTGTGTGTGTGTGTGTGTGTGTTGCTGTGTATGTGTGGTTGTGTGTGTTGCTGTGTGTGTGTGTGTGTGTGTGTGTGTGTGTGTGTGTGTGTGTGTGTGTGTGTGTGTGTGTGGCTGCGTGCGTGTGTGTGTGGCTGCGTGCGTGTGTGTGTGGCTGCGTGCGTGTGTGTGTGGCTGCGTGCGTGTGTGTGTGGCTGCGTGTGTGTGTGTGGTTGCGCGTGTGTGTGTGGCTGCGTGTGTGTGTGTGGCTGCGCGTGTGTGTGTGGCTGCGTGTGTGTGTGTGTGGTTGCGTGAGTGTGTGGTTGCGTGTGTGTGCCTGTGTGTGTGTGTGTTGCTATGTGTGTGTATGTGTTGCTCTGTGTGTGTGTGCGTGTGTTGCTGTGTGTGTGTGTGTGTGTGTGTGTGTGTGTGTGGTTGTGTGTGTGTGTATGTGTGTGTTTGTGTGTGGGTGGCTGCGTGTGTGTGTGTGGTTGCGCGTGTGTGTGTGGCTGCGTGTGTGTGTGTGGCTGCGCGCACGCGTGTGTGTGTGTGTGCACGCGTGTGCACTCGTATATGTGCGCGCGTGGGTGCAAATGTCTTCGTGTGTGTGTATTGAGTTTGTGTTTACATATTGTAATGTACAAAGAGAGCCATTCCTGGTATCCCCTCTCTTTGCCTACTTCTGTCAAGCTTTGCTTGAAATTAATCTACGATTTTCATTCCTTCCTTCCTTCTAGGATATTCCAAAAGCTGGTGTATCTTGATCTTCTTCAGACAACTCTCTCCCCCTTTTTTTCTTTTTTTTTTCTAACATGGCTTTTTTCATTATCTTATCCCACACAAAACCATCCACTCCGATAACTTGTTATTCTATTGTTTGAACACAACATTCACGTAATCTCTCTTCTTTCTTCAAATGAGGATGGATCTATTTTTCTCCAGGCCATTTTGGTGGCTGCTCTATATTTTTCAGACTTCCGACTTCATTGTGTGTGTACTAAGTACATGTGTACGTTTTGCGTGTGTGTGTGTGTGTTATTCAGTATGATCTTGAATCACGTGTTGGACTCGTGATCGACAGCTATTTCCCTCCCGGAAGAGAGATCAAAATTATATATGACCGATCTATGGATAATGCTGTGATCTTACACACACACACATCCCAACTCCCCGCCCACGAGAGTTGGAGTAACGATTCATAGCACAGCGATACTGAAGTTATTTCAGCCCTGAGTGGGATTCGAACCCGGACCACCATACTGGCGGCCGTGAACGCTATCACTGCGCCACGAGGGGTAGGTGTGTGTGTGTGTGTGTGTGTAATATCCACAAAAAAATGCTTCACTCGAGGATATTTTCATGTTAGGCATTTTGCTCACATTTCTTTTATTTTCATTTTCATTTGGTCGAAGCATAACAATTCATTTTTACTGAGGGATGACTTGCGTATCAAGCGTACTAATGAAATTGCACAGAGCGTAAATAATATTTTACGGTTTTTTATACTGACTTATAACCAAGTAAACAAACAAAATAATAAAAGAACAAACAAAAAAAACAGAAACAAATAAACAACTACTCTTTCACAATGTTGTTATCATAAATTTTCTTTTTCGTCCACAACGTGGAAGAGAACCACCATGACAGACCAGAAAACTCGTTTGATAAATGAAACAAAGTTGGAAGTAGAAATCTTCCTAAGAAGACACAGTCTTTATTAAAAGTTGACAACGCTTCTTCCCGAACGGGCTTTATCAAGACTTAATTGAGATTCTTGGGACACCGACCGTGTTACCTTTTAATATAAACTCAGCGACTCACGGGCGGATGGGGGGAATTGTGTGCCTCGGTGTTCCGCAGTTTGACGTCTTCTGTTGCCTGTTATCCACGTAACATAACATAGACTGTAAGAGACCATAAGGCCTACACTAGGCAGTTCGATGCCCCTCACCACTATTCATTCCTATCCATAAAGTTATCTTCTCTTAAATCAACCAAGTTTTTCAGCGTTCACTACATTGTTACGAGTCTATTCCATTTGTTAACCACTTTGTAAGTAAATTAGTTCCTTCACATTTCCTTCTTAAGACTAAATTTGTCCACGGAAGTCTTCCAAAAAAGACTCAATATTTCAAAAGTGGGTATTTGAGACTCTGATCGAAACCTGAGAATCTTTCAAGACCGTCTGTCGTCAGTAAGGAAATTACTTAAGAGTGGAAGGGCGGTGAGCTAAACACAGAACAGTTGGAGTTTTATTCACTGAAGTTTCGTCCTTACCAGGACATTCTCAAAGTACACGTACTTTGAGAACGTCCTGGTAAGCACTAATTTGTCTTCCATACTTCAACAAATTCCTTAAGTTCCAAAAATGACCCAATGCGACAAAAAAATATTTAAGACATTTATATTGACATACTTTATAAACCACTTGGAAACCACAGATCATCTGGTATTGGTTGAAAAACAGATATTTATTGTTAGCCAGAAAAGAGAAAATACTAACAAGAAAAAAAAAAGAATAAATAAATGATGGCATTTCCCAGCTGCTCCAAAATAAATTAATTGTGCTTCTCTGGTTGAGACAGCCTTCTAATCTTTTCAATTGAAGGTTTTCCCAATCTGAATAAAAGTAATTTGCCTTTGGGTAGGACAGACCTTACATGAAAAAACAAACAAACCAAGTAAACTAATGAATAAATAAATATATAGTTAAATAAATAAATCTCCTCAAATATTATCTATCGATAATTTAATTCGTGTAATGTTTCACCTTCTTAAGCTAAACAAAATGGTTTAGTGATAGCCAAGAGAATATACTACATTAAAAAATATGTATATACCCGTTGTACCAAAAGAGGTTATGCCTTATCACAGAAGGCTGAGTTATGACTAGCTTATGATTAATCCTTTCTTGAAGGCTTCCTGCAATAGAGACTCGTTACTAGTCACTTCCATGTATTCAGACGACCCTGATGTAGATTTATTGAGGCTAATAAATCAAACACCACGAGATGGAATAGCTCTTTTAGTGCGCATCACGCAACATGAAGGAAGAATATCAAATTATGAAGAAAACTATGTTGTAAGTGATTCGTAAATTACACACGTATTGTTTAAGAGATTTTGTTATTTTCAATGTTAAACGCTCAACCTAGGCGCATAAGATTGCAAAATAGATTAATTCGCTGGGCAATCTGAAGTAATTCATTATTTCAATAAACTCCGGTTTCATTGGAAAATCAAAACTGAACATATTAATCGCCCTGAAGCTAGTATTGAGATTGCGCATTTTCTTTTATATAATAGTAAAGTTTAGGTTCATCCTAAAATTTCATTTCATTGTAGCGAATTGAAAAAAATTAAATTCTTTCAAAAATCTTATCTTTTCTATTAAGAATTCATTTCGTTGAATCAAAGTATATTAAATTTAGGTAGATGAATTATATATGAAGGTGAATTTTTTTCAATGCAATTTTTCTCATTCCACCTGTGAAATATTTTATTTTGGCATTTTTTCTCTCATATGTGAATATTGTTTTATTCATAAATGTCACAAGAAAAGAGTGACCTTTATGTCTACTGATAACAAACGACTCATCCCTTTTCTTTTATAATCAAGGCTATTTTGTCGTTATAAAAAATATATCTATGTAGTTGGACGTGTCGTCTACATTAGTTGACAATTGAAAAAAAAATACTTCTAGCTTATTCATTAATGATGAAAAATATTAATTACCCCAGGAGACGCTTACATGAACCCTAGACTGTCATTTTTAAAATGTAGGCTAAGACAACCAAGGGCTAGCGAGTACCGTCCGTAATTGGAGTCCCTCCAGAACGGACGTCGGTTATGATCATGTCCCTGTGGTTGTCTCGAATGCCTAAAACCACGTGGGTCAAAACTTTTGCTTATGCCTGTGCGTGGTTTACGGTATGTGATCAAGATCCCTACGACTCACAACTATGCTCTTTGTTAACTAAACTACAATAAGTCTATTGCAAAGAGCTAACTTGTTACCTGAGAGTACCTACGTACTCATGAATTCAAACAGTGCTGCTACATTGCTTAACACCTTGGATACGATGGCGAAATCTCAACTTGATGAAATATTCTTCACTCCGCGGTAACCAGAATATGATCTCTAAAGAACGCCACAATACCAAAAGAGACCAAAGCTGATCACTGAGAACCATCTAAGATTATGCGAATTCCTCACAATACGGTTTAGACAGGTAGAAGAACAAAGACTGGTCATTTGTCATTATAATTCTCATGGTGTTTGTGTTGACAAGGATTAAATTGATTGCATGCAGGCATATGTTTGAACCATTTACAACATATTATCTATAAATTTTCATCCTGAGTACCATCCAGACGATTTTATTCAGCTTTGAGACCGTCACCGTGTAAAAGGATGTTGCCCAAACCCAGAAAAGAACGAAGAAAATCGAAAACAAAGGACGAAAGGAAACAAATTTAGATTTTTGTGGAAACTACTCCAGATTCCATGTTTATTTATCAAGTCTGTTGCAACTTCCCGGAACGGTCCTCACAGAAATATTATTGCGGGTTTACATATTGACTCTTCTTGAGTGAGGTTGAATGAATGGGTGGATCAGGGGACGGACGGATGGATGGATGGATGCGTGGGTAGATGAGTGGGTGGGCGAGTGGAAGCACAGACGTTGGGTGGATGTACGTGGGATGGATGGGTGGATGGATGGATGTACTGGTGTATGGATGGATGGATGGATGGAAAAATGGATAGATGGATGAATGGATGGTTGGATGGATAAGTGGAAGGATAGCTGAAAAGATGGATGAGTATATGGGTAGATGGGTGGGAGGATGGGTTGATGGGTGGGTGGACTGATGGATAGGTGAGTAGATGAGTAGATGGATCTGTAGATGAATCGGTAGATGAATGGATGTTGGATGGTAGGGTGGATAGGTGGATTGGTGGATCAATGGTTATATGGGTGGATGACAGGATGATTGGGATAGGTGTACGAGATTTATGCGAGTGCATAGGATTTGGGTGGATGAATGGATGGATGAATGGATGGATGGATGAGTTAGTGGATGGATGGATGGATAGATGGATGGATGATGGTTGGATAAATGTGTGTGTGGGGGGTGAATGGAGGTTGATGGGATGGTTGATCGTTTGGTGGATGAATGGGTGGGTGGATTTATGAACAAGTTAACAAGTCAAACCGTATTATAGTGGTATCCCAACTACTTCACTAGTGTTTCTAGTAAAGATGACAATTGTGTGCAAGTAAAATATGAGGGAAACAATATATATGCAAATAAATACGGAGACAAGCAGACTTACATTTAAAGGGAAGAGAGAAAGAAAGTGACAAGTCGGGGTTGACAGATGTTGTATATATAAGCCTAAGATCAGGTCAGACAAAAGAGGTCAGACAAAAGGGATCTCAGAGGTCACGGGGTAAGGGGGTTGGGGGTGGGGGAGGGTTAGGCGGGTGTGGTCACCGAGGGCGAAAGAGGAGGTGGAGGTGGAGGGGGAGACGAAGGGAGAGAGGGTGTAGAGGGAGGGAGGAGTGGGGGATTTTTGTTTCTATATAATGGGATAGTAGAGATCAAATTGCTCTGGATGTTAATGACTGGAGCTTTGTCTCTAATGTGAAAGGCTTCGAGTAATTGTAGTCTCCTAGGGTCATCACTCGATCCAATAATTTTGGTGGAATTGATCAATTCATCCCTTCTGAGTACAGCGTTGTGGAAATTCTTATGATGCTCTTTGATTGCTCCCTCTTGTAGATGTAAAGATAGGCGACGGCTGATGTAGAATCAACCAGCACATCCAGGAAGGGGAGTAGACTGCTGTTATTAATTTCAGTGGTAAAAGTTAGGCCTGAAATTTCCTACACAACCCACCCACAAACACAAACACACACACACTAACGCACACACATGCACACACACACACACACACACGTGGACGCACACACACACACACCTCGTGGCGCAGTGGTAGAGTTCCTGGCTGCCGCTACGGCAACTCGGGTTCGAATCCCGCCCAGAGCTGAAATAATTTCAGAATCGCTGAGCTGCGGGTCATTACTGCAACTCTAATGGGAGGGGAGTTCGGTGTATATGCGCGCGTTTAGGTCACAGTATTCCCTACAGATTGGCCATATATAAGCTCTGAGCTCTCTTCTGGTAGGGAAATAGCTGTCAATCACGTGTCCAACACGTTATCCAAAACCATGGTGAATCACACACACACGCACACACACACACACACATACATACACACACACACACACACACACAGTCATCATCTTGAGCATTAAAGAGTTGAAAACCATTCTGACTAATCTATCAAAACCCAACATACACACTATTCCCTTCAAGTTTATTTTGCTCATCTTGGAGGGCATTCTGGGTTTTAACAGTTGAATTACTGTGGACGCCGAACTGAAGACCCGGAAACGTTCTTGTCCGCAATTGTTTCCTCCTCCATGCTGGCAGCGCTGCCGACCGCGAATAGGAAATGATTAGTCGAGGAAACGTCGGCGAGAGAATATGTTGACGGAAGGATATGGCGGCGGGAAGATGGGACAAAGTAAACGTACGACTCTGAGAAGCAATGATAACGATAGATTACGTCAAGGAATAGGTATGTTGAGGATGGGATATGTCCACGGTGAGATATGTTAACGAATGGTATGTCGACAAGAAGAGATGTCGAATGGGGATATATTAAGGGATATGTTGACAAGAAGAGATGTCGAGTGGGGATATATTAAGGGATATGTCGACAAGAAGAGATGTCGAGTGGGGATATATTAAGGGATATGTTGACAAGAAGAGATGTCGAGTGGGGATATATTAAGGGATATGTTGACAAGAAGATATGTCGAGTGGGGATATATTAAGGGATATGTCGACAAGAAGAGATGTCGAATGGAAGAGTATTAAAGGATATGTCGACTAAAAGGACACATCAACAAGGCACTATGTCGACTAGGAAATACAACGTCGGGTAGATATTTCGACAAGTGGGTATACCAACGAGAATATATATCTGTGACAGCGATGATTCTGTTGTGCCTGCTCCAGTCAGTTGCTTGCTAACAGTCATTCCATTTCTGCTGCACTGAGCATTCGTGGAAGCCCAGGATTTGAAAGCTTAATCCAGCCACCTCTCCCGTGGGCAAAGGTAGCTTTTCCGTTGAGATGACAGGTATTAATGGACACGGAACTGCATAGTGTAGGCCTTATGGTCTCTTGCAGTCTCCTTCATTCTTATGTTAAATCCTGAGGACCTTGGGAAATCGCAGAGCACCAGAAGGTCACGAACTGGAACTGTTGGTAGTCAGAGGATACCTAACGACTTTAAGCAGGTGTCGAAGTGACCTCCGGGAGGCTGAAGAAGAGGAGTTCGTGAGTTCGAAATACACGAGGAAAGAGGCTGAGACCCACCTGGTTTAGACCCCCGCCATTGGAGATAAATATACATCAAAGCAGGATGACAAACGGGGTACATAAATAACAGGCAGGGAGGGGGATGGCCGAGTAAATGGAGAACAAATTGGTTCACTGAATTCCTTCATGTACTGCGACTTGATAAACCCAAACTACTAGATTGGCTTCGCGCGTTTCGTCGCTGAAAGGCAGGACTTTGCAAAAAGACTTTTGACAAAAAGACCTTTTTCCTACCCGGTGATGATCTTCAAGCATTTAATTCTCAATGAAGTCACAGGATTTTGTTCAGATTAAAGCAGGATCTTACGACCAATAGGACCTACCCTAACCCCCCCCCCGCCAGTTTTGAGCCGTCGTTCTGCAAATGTACTCTGATTACTATTTATCTATTTATTTTTAGTTAGCGGAAAGGGAAGGGTGTCTTCCACCATTCAATAATTTTAGAGTTTATATTGAATAGTCAAAGCGGAAATGGAGTAGTCTTCCATATTCATTCTGGCTGACGCTATGCTATTCTAATTAGCTGACGAATCCATTTGAGGTCTGCGTTCGCCTTGTACATTCAGTCTAGCAGGTACCAAGCGTGCAACGAGATAAAAATAAAATTAAAATAAAATACAAAAAGCATGAAATACCCTGAACACTTTTGCTGTGGATGAGTCTGCCTACAACTGAATAGAATCTCCTATCAACAGGTAAAACAAACCACTAATTTGTAAAGAGCAACAAAAATCTTCTCCCATGAAAACCCAGTACCCTACATTTCGCAAATAACAGACGAAATTATTCAGCTGTGAGAGGCATTGCTGTTCAGTAACGGCATAACAAGAGGAAGGAAAAATAATACATATAGTGTACAAATTACTGCCCAGTGACATCTTTAGAGATTTGGTTCTGGCCGAGACCCGATGACCTTATCCAGGAACGCCCCCAAGGACTCTTGTCCTAATTACCTCGGGAGCAACTTGTGGAGTCAAGTCGATGCCAACGACCGAGGAATGTCGAGCCCCTTGGTATACCGAGTGGTTTGTGCTCTCTGATGACTAAAAGGTCATTTTTAAGAAGCTAAGGCTGTTGTTTAAAGGACGGGGTCAAGGAGAAAATGTCACGAGTTAAGGCTAAAGGTCACTGTCAATGAGCAACTGTCCTTCGTTAAAGGGCATCGACAAAGAGCGAAGGTCCTATGTTAAAAAGCTGTTTTAAAGAGCAAAGCCCCTTGGGCAAATGCAACGTCAAAAATCAGACCAAGTTCAAGGACAATTTGTAAAGGTGCCTTGGTTGAAGAACAGTTTCATGAACAAATATCCTTAGTAGTTCAGCGTCATAGACCAAATATCCTATAAAGGTCATATTCAAGGTATAATGGTCCTTGATTAAACAAAAAAAAACAAAAAAAAACAAAAAACACCAACAGGAAACCCATTCACTGCGAAAACAGCAGCGACCCGGAGAACAAACTACAAACAAATCCTCCAAATAAATTCGAGAACGACCTCAGCACCTAGATAACGACGGTCTGTTAGGTCTCGCCTCTGAGCGAGTGAACCTCGAGAGGACGGGGGGTGGGGGGGGGGAGCCGGACTGCGTCAATAAGCCAAGAAAAGGAACGAGTTGTTTGGTCCAAATCCGTGAAATGTAAAATGACAACGAAGAGAGCTCTGGCCTGAGGTTAGAAATGGTCGTGATGGCAGAAGGACTGGCGTGAGTGTTGATAAGAGAGGAAGAGATGTGGTTTTCTCGGCATAAGCTCCCGCATGTGATTTGGACAATGGAGAGGCACTGCATATGAAATTGAGATGACAAGAATTAGATAAGGTGACGTGCCGTCACTGCAATATGATGTCACTGCGACATGATGTCATTCCGATATTATGTCATTGCGACATGATGTCACTACGATATTGTCACTGCGATATGATGTCACTGCGATATGATGTCACTGCGATATGATGTCACGGCGATATTATGTCACTGCGATATTATGTCACTGCGATATTATGTCACTGCGATATTATGTCACTGCGATATTATATCACTGCGATATTATGTCACTGCGATATTATGTCACTGCGATATTATGTCACTGCGATATTATGTCACTGCGATACTATGTCACTGCGATACTATGTCACTGCGATATCATGTCACTGTGATATCATGTCACTGCGATATCATGTCACTGCGACATTATGTCACTGCGACATTATGTCACTGCGACATTATGTCACTGCGACATTATGTCACTGCGACATTATGTCACTGCGACATTTTGTTACTGCGACATTTTGTCACTGCGATATCATGTCACTGTAATATGATGTCATTAGTATGACTTATATAACATCGCTACAATATGACAATTACACCATTGTAATAACACGGTGATGTGACACCACTGTAACATGACGTCACTGAGACATGATATCATTGCCGCGTGACCTGACCTCATTCATATAAGACTGAGGGACAGCCGTCCTCTGGCTTCTCTTGGACAGAAGCTTTGAAATTTATGTCACGTGATGTTTTAAAGAATGACGTCGCGGTAGAGACGTCACGTGACGATGCGTCAAAGTGACGTCAGAGCACACTGGCGTCATGTCAGACGCCTGTGACGTTGTCATGTTACAGTGGAGTCACTGTTCAGTGACATCATGAGGTCGAAACCATTGAAATGACGATGCTGTCATGTTACTCTGACGTGACGCCTATGTGACTTCATTCTGACATATTACAAGATGTCACTTCTGTAGTTTCCGTACAGGAACTGACGGAGAACGTCTGTCCCGACATCTATAAAGAATGAAGAATGACATCCCTCCCTCCTTTTGGGATTAAACCAAAATGATTCAGATTTAACTTTGACCTTTATTCTCACGAGAATTTGGCCATAAGTGATATCTGAATAATTTTGGTTTAATTCCATAATTACGAGTGTGTGTGTGTGTATGGAAAAGAGAAAGACAACGGAGTGTTATTAGTTATGTATTAGTAGGGGGAAGTTTTATATGTCAAGGCAGCAGAAGCAGCAGCAAGACGAGGAACAGGGGAGAGATGAGTGGGAAAAGGGGAAGAAAGGGAAGAGAGTGAAGATAGAAAGGAGAGGGAAGAGAGTAGAGAGGGAAGAGAGTGAAGAAGAGGAGGAGGTAGGGGGTGGAGGGAGAAGGAAAGAGGAGGGAGGAGGGAGGAGAATGGAAGGAGGAGGAGGAGGAGGAGGAGGGAGGAGGAGGAGGGAGGAGGAGGAGGGGGAGGAGGAGGAGGGAGGAGGCGGGAAAAGGAGGAGGGAAAAGAAGGAGGACAAGTAGGTGTAAAAGTAGGTCGTAGGAGAGGCGAGAAGGAGAGGTTAGGAGAGGCGAGGAGGATGTAAAAGGTGCTAAGTGGGGAGAGGAGGGGCGAAGTGTGGGGAGAAATAGGGGTGAGGAAGGAGGTGGAGTAGGAGGAGGCAAGAGAGGAGGAAGAGGAAAGGGACAAAGAATAGAAAGAGTGGGGGAGGAGGAGGGGGAAGAGGAGGAAAATGAGGAGGGGAAGAAGAGAGAAGGGGGAGAGGGGGGGGGGAGGGGGAGGGGAGGGGGGGGGGGGGAGGAGGGGGAGGGGAGGAGGGGAGGGGGAGGAGGAGGGGGGGGGGAGGGGGGAGGGGAGGGGAGGGGAGGAGGGGGGGGGGGGGTAGGAGGAGGGGAGGGTAGGAGGATGAGGAGGGGAGATGAGGGGATGAGGAGGAGTGGAGGGAAAGGATGGGAAGGAAAAATAAAGGAGTAAGAGTAAGAGGAGGAATAGAAGGAGGAGAGGAAGGATAAAGAGGAGAGGAGAAGGGAGGAAGAGGAGGGGGGAAGAGGGAGGGGGAGGGGGGGGGGGAGGGGGAGGGGGGGGGGAGGAGGGGGGGGGAGAGGAGGGGGGAGGAGGGGAGGAGGGAGAGGAGGAGGAGGGGGGAAGAGAGGGAGGAGGAAGGGAGGAGGAGGAGGAAGGGAGGAGGAGGAGGAGGAGGAGGAGGAGGAGGAGGAGGGGAGGAGGAGTAGGAGGGGAGGAGGAGTAGGAGGGGAGGAGGAGGAGGGGGAGGAGAAAGAGTCTGTGTCGCTCTTCCTATGTGAAAAATTGGGAAAAACAAATTGAACCTTACCCGGAAACCGACTAACAGCCCCTCGAGGTTGCACTTACGGATGTCAGTGTGGGTCGTGACAGGTATCAAAGTTGAGTAACGGGGAGATAGTTCTCTCCGACATCCATCTCTCAGCGCTACCAGTACCTGACACTTATCAATGGTCCCACTTAATATACATAGAACTAAAAGCTCCAAACAGGAATTCATGATAGTCTTCAAAGGTTATTACACCCGGTTATTTTTCCTCCATCATACTACCTCCAATCCCCATTTCAATAACTAGAATATGACTCCACTTACAGAAATCTAGAATTCTCTAAAAACGTTTCAACAGTATGTCTAACATTCGTATAAATTCGCAATCTCTTAGCTCATCTCTCAGCTTTGCTATACACGACGGAAAGATAATTTGATGTTTGGAGATTTGAGAAATAAGCTACTGTGACTGAAGTCGCGTTTACTTCAACAAACAGCTGGAGCTGGTGGAGCCCAGTGTGTTAACATCCTTTAGTGTTACGTGAAGCAGCCGAAAGAAATAAAGGTACAACTGCTTATCAATTAAACCGCTCAGGCTATCAATAATACTCTCATTCCAAGTGATAAACTGCCAATAATCCTATAATCATTATTACCGCTGTTACGGTCCAGCTGTTACGGTCTCTGATGCATACCGTTACATACAACGAGTTTATCACTATTCCTAACTATTCTTTTAATAGTACGCTTCCTAATACTATTTCTATTTTAATTGTTTTTTCTACTTTGATCACTTCTTCGTCTTTAATTTTCTGTTACCGATTCTACTCTCATTCTTTTCCTCCTTATCTTCCAAAGAGATCAATCCTTCAACTTTTTCTTTTCCTCTATTTCTAACTACTATACTACTAAATACACCACCATTCTATTATGATAGTCATTGAATATATGATAGAGCAGTCATTTCTTCAGTGAATCCATTTCAACTTATGCTTTGGCCAACGGCCGACGATTTCAGTTAGTTTATTTATTGATTGATTGATTTATTTATCTAATTATCTTTCAGTTTAGGGTAAATATCTCGTGCTTAGAATGAGATGGAATTGATAGAGGAAGAGGAGAAAAAGAAGGAGGAGGAGAAAGAAGGGAAAGGAGAGGAAGAGGAGGACGAAGAAAAGGAAGAGGAGAAAAAGGAGAAAGAAAAGGAGAAGGAAGAAGGGGAAGAAATGTAAGAGAAGGAAAAAGGGGAAGAAAGGGAATAGAAGGTAAAAAGGGAAGAGGAGGAAGAGGAAAAGGAAGAAAGGGAAGAAGAGGAAGAGAAAAAGGAAGAAGGGGAAGAAGAGGAAGAGGAAAAGGAAGAAGGGGAAGAAGAGGAAGAGGAGAAGGAAGAAGGGGAAGAGGAGAAGGAAGAAGGGGAAGAGGAGAAGGAAGAAGGGGAAGAGGGGAAGGAGGAAGAAAGACGGAAGAAGAGGAAAGAGGAAGAGGATAAGGAAGAGAGGGAAGAAGAGGAAGAGAAGGAAGAAGAAGAGAAAGATAAGGAAGAAGGGGAAGAAAAGAAAGAGGAAAAGGAAGAAAAGGAAGAAAAGGAAGAAAAGGAAGAAAAGGAAGAAGGGGAAGAAGGGGAAGAAGGGGAAGAAGAGTAAGAGAGAGGAAGACAAGGGCGAGAACGAGAACGCTCTTGGGGTGATTTCTTTCGCCGTTGAATTCCACCACCGCAGGTTCCTCACATCCCAATAAACAACAACTTTAACTCAGGCCAGGATTCGAGCTCGGACTCGAGGGGGATACTTATCATCAAGGGCGGTTCGGTCATAAACATCTCAATATCTTCGGATCCAACGATTCGTTGCAATAAATATTGCGAAAACCGAGATGATGCCTTAGGAACCCCCCCCCCTCTTCCACCACACACACCAATCCCTCTCCTTTAATAAAAGAGAGAGATTTTTCGTTTTGGGAATAAATGCCCTCTAGCCCATCCCCTTAACTCAAGAACCCATCTGGATTAAACATTTAATCTAAAAAACTATATTATTTAATTCTAATTCTATTAATGTCATACTATGTCATTCAGATGGAAGACTCATATCGAAAGGACTATGTAATGATTGTCTCTTTCGTGAATTCATTTTTAAGTAAATGTTTCTATACACCTCATTCTATCTCTCAGTTCATTCCATAAACTATATCATTTGACCTTGATGTCGAAGAAACAATTTTCATTTGATTAATATTTCAATACCAAAAGGAGTCCTATTTTATCAGGTGCCACCATTTACACATTTTATTCTTTCCCGAACTCTTCTTTCCGAATTGGAGACCTCAAAAGTTGCCAGCCATTCTATGGTTGTATCACAAAACAGTTCTTCTTTACTTTAAATTTCCTGAATAGAATCAACCTCAATTCACTAAACTGATCCTGTGTGGTAATTTTTTTTTTTTTTTTGAGACAATTTTTTTCTGTTCCGCACTAGAAGGTTTTATCCGGCTTCGAGAAAGGTTCTGACCCAGCCAGAAGACCCTCATGATTCTCATCATCGTAATCTTTTGCCATGAGAGCGGCTGTCCACATCACCTGGTCCCGTTCCCAACTTGAGGCTTTCGTGTTCCTCCACACGCAAACATCAAGAAACTCTCCTCCCTCGGACCAGAGTTATTTGATTAAAATGGCCTCTTTGCGTCCGGATTTCATTAAGCGGATATGATGATACAAAACTCTCAATCAAAGATTCTCGGATTAAAACATTTCAATTTTTCTCTCCTACGCTTCATTTATATATATATATAGTAACTATTATTTTAGGAGGGCCATCGGATTGATCACATATAGCATTTAGATTGTTTTTATAGCCACAAATAACACCCTCACATGCGCGCACGCGAGTACACACACAGGCACACAAACACTCACGTATGTATGCATGTGTGTGTGTGTGTGTGTGTGTGTGTGTGTGTGTGTGTGTGCGTGTGTGTATACATATACATACATTATATATATATATATAAATATATATATAATATATATCATATATATATTATATATACATATATAATATACATATATAATATATATAATATATATATATATATGTGTGTGTGTGTGTGTGTGTGTGTGTGTGTGTGTGTGTGTGTGTGTATACACGTATGGTATACATTTATATACTCATAACAGACATGTACGGACACAAATATGTTCACACCTTCATATGTTCATACATAAATACCTTTAATAGTCACATGTACCCTCATCCATTTCTTTGTATTCCCATAATGAACAAAAATAATCACATGCCAATACGATATTTATCAAACTTCCCTGGAATTCCTGATAATGATTATCCTGAAGGTACTGAATAATACCCGTGTTTTGTAGTGATTATGGTCCCCAGAATCATTATTCCTGATAGAGCATTCACCTATCGAACTGGTCTTCATCGATGATTAGGACCCATAAGGCCGAACATTTCGCGGCCATTTGTCACTCTAAGTGGGCTCCATTAATCAACGAAGAAATTCGGGTGAGGCGTCTCTCGAACGACCTATAAACCGGCTTATCAACAGAATTTCGAGCGAGCCAATTTACGAACACCGATACACATGTATATTCACGCGCATGCGCCCGCAGGTTCTAATACGTGCATACATATACGCACACAGGCACACACGCACGCACGCACACACACACACACACACTTGTGCGCACAGGCTCACGCAAACACACACACACACACACACTTGCGCGCACAGGCTCTCGAAAACACAAACACACACACACAAATGCATGCACGCAATACTCAAACAGTATACACACAAAAACACACATGAATTTATTCATTGTATAGGTACATGTATGTGAATGTAAATCCATAGATCTGTGTGCATATACATTTGTTAGCATTTATATATATATATATATATATATATATATTATATATATATATGTATACGTTTATATGTAGAGAAATAGTACTACAGTATGTCAGTTGCCGTTGATTCTGCTTTATGGTTCGTGACATTCAATTCTACTTAAACGACTTCTGTTCTATATCAGATTGTCTAATACATAGGACCACGTGAGACAACCCTTTATTAAAGTGTCCCCTTACGTTATAAGAAAACACTAATGTTACCTTCATACACAGCTCTAGAGCAAAATAATAAATATATACTACATAAGCACATGTGATACCATACGATTAAAAGAGATGCGTGATAGAACTGGGTTATAATAATGGGAAAAGATGAAATGAAATATTAAGTAAAAATAATTCTTAAGAATCTCTACTTACATTACAATCAACATACTGTAAAATGCCATACTTATAGTGGGCAAAAAGTAAAAAAAAAAAATAATGTGAAAATAACAACCAGAGAGAGAGAGAGAGAGAGAGAGAGAGAGAGAGAGAGAGAGAGGAGAGAGAGAGAGAGAGAGAGAGAGAGAGAGAGAGAGAGAGAGAGAGAGAGAGAGAGGAGAGAGAAAGAGTGAGAAGGGGAAAATCTTGAGGAGAGAATATACAAAAATACTGAAATTACACTGTCACATGTTGTACCCCAGCTGGAGGATTTACGATTTAAAAATATATATATACAATAATAAATAAATGCATAAAATAAAAACAAAAATAAATATATGAAAATAACTAGTGATATATAAAAACAAATAGAAATAAGATTAGAGGACAAACTCAAACTTAAAAGAAAATTATAAAAACTGTGGTAAAATAAACGTGATAAGTATAATTCTGAGAGAAATTTTTTTTAGTCTCCAATAACACTAACGTCCGACTAACACGCATCCTCCGACAAATCATAAATGGTAGAAAACGCACACACACGCACACGGCCGCACTCGCGCGCGCGCACGCGCACACACACACACACACACATACACACACACGCACACACTCATGCACACACACGTATGCACTCACACGCACACACATCCCGACAGATACAGAAACGGAACCACTGGAAAGTAGTTTTTTGTATGCGACAATTGAATAAATACGAATGGGTAAAAATCATTCCACTGTTTTATCCCCTCTCCCTCCTTCTCTTTTCCTCTCTCTCTCCCTCTCTTTCATCCTCTCTCTCTTCCTCTCGTTTCCCCTTTATCCTTCTCCCTCTCTCTCTCTCTCTGTCTGTCTTCTTTAACTTCACGTCTGTTGCAGTCCGCGTTGTTCTCCTCAGTATATTTTCATCCAAACTTAAATTCAAAACCTCAAACTTTGACTCCAAACATCCACAATCCGACTAAAACCATATTCATTATCCGAACTGACTGAAAACCTCATCAACATCGGAGAATAAACATAAAACGCGTCCCTTCGACCAAACAATGCCAAGGAGAGGCTACACAAATCAGCCAATCAGGAGCGCCGATTGAAGCCAATGAAGCAGTTTTGATTATAAAACGGGCATTGCTTGGCTGGCGAGGGGGAATGAGACTGTGGATTGCTTGCTGTCACAGCGGAAAGTCTGCATTACACATTCATCATTTACGTAAATTGGATGTCACGATTCTGAGCCCTACTGAACAAGAGCATAAGGCCGAAAATGCTTTGTCCTCTCATAACAGGTTTCCATTATAAATATACTCAACATTAATCATAAACTGTGATCATGTAATATAACACTGTCTTCTTTAGCCTTTTCGACTGATAAAAAAAAAAAAAAACATCAAATATATTTTATCGTCGAA
>NC_134790.1:2676236-2708736 GCF_046742065.1 Oratosquilla oratoria
GGCTCAGCGTGGCCGTCATCTCGTCTGTTCCGCAGCGTTTGGCAAAATATAATTGTAAGCCTCCGGTTCTTTGACGAGATACTACAAATTCAGCCTTTCAGTGCATTCCGCCTTCTTCGAGTTTCTCGGCCTCTTTGCCTTCTTCGTCGACTGCTGTTTTACTTGACATGGCCTTCCTCTTTATTGTCTTCCATTTCCTTGCCCTCAGCTTCTTTGTTTGTCTTTTTGTCTTGCACTTCTTTGTCCTTCACTTCCTTTTCTTCCACTTCCTTGTATTCCGATTTTTTGTCTTCCCGAATTTTTGTCTTCCCGGTTTCGTGTCTTCCCGGTTTCGTGTCTTCCCGGTTTCGTGTCTTCCAATTTCTTGTCTTCCCGGTTTCTTGTCTTCCAATTTCTTGTCTTCCAATTTCTTGTCTTCCAATTTCTTGTCTTCCAATTTCTTGTCTTCCAATTTCTTGTCTTCCCGATTTCTTGTCTTCCCGATTTCTTGTTTTCCCGATTTCTTGTCTTCCCGATTTCTTGCTTTCTGCTTTTTTGTCCTCCACTTTCTTGCCTTCCGGTTCTTTGTCGTCCACTTCGTTTTCCTCCATCCCCTCCACCTCCTCCTCCCCTCAACCTCTTCCTTCTCCTCCTTCCCTCCCTACTCTTCTTTCTCTCCTCCTATTTCTCTTCCTCCTCCCTTGTCTCTCACTCTCTCCTCTCTCTCTCGTTTCCTCCGCATCCTCCCCTCCTCCTCCATCCCCCCACCTTCTCTCCCTCCTCCTCCCCTCAACCTCCTCCTTCTCCTCTTTCTCTCCCTACTCTTCTTTCTCTCCTCCTATTTCTCTTCCTCCTCCCTTGTCTTTCACTCTCTCCTCTCTCTCTTTCGTTTCCTCCGCATCCTCCCCTCATCCTCCGTCCCCTCCACCTCCTCCTCCCCTCCACCTCCTCCTCCACTGTTTTCTTGTCCTCGGACTTGTGCCAAAGAACGCCGCAGTGTCCCTTTGAGCGGCGCCTTTTTACTCGGCCCACGTTTGGCACTCGGATGTCCTGAGGCTAAATCATTCTTCGGGGTCATCCTTCTTCTCCTCCTCCTCCTCCTCTTTCGAGTTTGCATACCTTCCTCCTCCTCCTCCTCACTCTCCTCTTTGTCCCCTTCTCCCTATTCTCCTTTCTCCTCGTCCTCTTCTTATCTTTCTTCTGTTCTTCCTCCTCCTCCTCCTCTTTCTTTTCCAAGTTTGCATACCTTTCTCCTCATCCTCATCTTTGTCCCCTTCTCCCTATTCTCCTTTCCCTTCATCCTCTTCTTTATCTCTCTTCTGTTCTTCCTCCTCATCCCCTTCCTCCTCCTGCTTTCCTTCCTCCTCCTCCTCCTCTCCTTCCTCCTACTCTGGCACTGGGCAGCTTCTGAGGATCCCCCAATACCAGATTTCCGTAATCATCTTTTCTTTCTATTTTGGCTTTTATCTCTGCGTCTCGCTTCGCGTCAAATGGGCCTTCCCTTCCCCTCCATTTCTCTGCCTTTATCTCTATTAGCCTTTGCCGATGATTTATTCATTCTACATTCCTTGTCTTCCATTCTCATCTCTTCCCTTCCAAGCATATTCTCATTTTCACTTTCCTTTCCCTTTTCTTCCTTTCCTTTCCTTTTCATGTTCTTTTTTACTTATCATACACTTTCTTCACTTCACTTCCTGTGCTTTACCTTCCTTTCATCACATCCACTTGTCATTTCCTTTCCCCTTTTCTTCCGTCTACTTCCCTTCCTACACCTCCCCTCTCTCCTTTTCCTCTTTTACCTTCCCTTTCTTATTCCTATCTTCTTCTCTTACCTTTATTTCACGTTCCTCTCCTTCGCTTCTCTTCTCTTCTCCTTCTTTCTCCTTCCTTTCCCTTCACAATCCCCTTTCCGTCGTTGAAAGACTCTCCTTTCGACAAAGAAAACTCCCCGAAATGACCCAAAACCTCGTTATCATATTCTTTTGTTAACTTCATCTTCTTCCCTTTGTCTGGCATAACCGATTAACCTCTTCAAGACAGCGGCGCTATGTCGTGGCCAACACGAGACTGGTCTCCTCAGAAGAAGGGCCGGCCACCTCCATGAATGTTGTCACGAGAGGTCGCGACCCATTCGTGACTGGGTCTGAGCCTCCCTCGGCAGTATTACACATAGAAAGCCGTGAGGCGTTGCCTTAACTAAAACCTTCAAGTTAGCCACAGTAATAAATCAGTTTGCTTCCTACATGGAGGGAAACAGGCTCCATTTCTCCCGCGTTACCGTTCGTCTATTACTACTACTACTACTACAAAAAAAAAAAAAAAAAAAATCACCTTCATTCTCCCTCCTTCTCCTTCCTCCCACTTCTCTACCTTTTCCCCTCCTCTTCCTCCTCCCTTACTTTTCTCTTCCCATTCCTCCTCCTCCCACAACTCTCCATATTCCTCTCATCTTCCTCTACCTCCATTCACACCCTTCTTACCCTCCACCACTAACTCCCTCTTAACCTCTCCCCACCCCCACTCTCTCCTCCTCCTCCTCCTTTCTTCATTCTTGTTTTACAACTCTATTTTCCAATTATTCTCCCGTCGTGTTCCTTCCTTTACCGCTCTCGTTTTTCTTAACCTGTTCAGACCTTCTATTCCAAGCTTTTATCCTCTTCCTGTTTAAACCCTTTGTTCTTTGTTCTCCATGTTGAATTCTTCCTCGTTTCTTTTTCCTCGATCACCTTTTATCTCTCATTCTCTTCACATCTTTTTTTTGGCGCCTTTTATCTGTTGAGACTTGATCTTCTCGCCTCTTTGTTCCTCTCTTCTGACCAACTCTCTACTCTTGTCCTAATCGACTTTAGACCCTCCTTTCTTTCCAGCTTTTTTCATTTCTTAAAACCATGAATGCACATAAGCACACACACGCGCGCACACACACACGGGCGCGCATACATGTATACAAATACGCGTAAGCATACATGCACGCACACATGCACATACGTGCACACACACACACACACACACACACACACACTAAATTGAAACTACTAACAAATCAGAATAAGAATAATGCTGCGTTTATAACCCTCAGTGTTTACAGCATAGTTATAGCCACTCAGCCTGAAGGAAATCATAAGGGTGTGCCGTATTCTTAGATTTCATGAAGGTATATGACTCAGCGTAGTTTAAAAAAAATTACTCTGGCAGATGAAGATCACGTGATCATTCTTCCCGTATGGAGTCAGTCAACAATTCAAGGATTTCAGTGGAACCCACACGGACCAGAGTCCTTTTTTTTTTTTCAATGATTGGAGACTAATCTCCACTCGAATATCATTGAACTTTTTCATTCTTTCAACTCTTTTCTTTGTTGCTTTTATGAACTGTGATTTACCGAGGCTTCAATCCTCGTAGACAGTCTTGCGACGCCGTCATGCGTTTATACTGTGGATAAGAGCCCCCCGTCCCCTTTTTTTGTAAGGAAGTTGTGTAGATACGACAGTGGTACTAGTGGTTCGTCGCTTCCTTTCTTTCTGTTAATCTCCTTCAATCTCTCCTTTACCACCACTCTGATCCCACTCCCTCGGCGCAACAAGGACGGAAGAGTTCCTTTTTGGTGACAAAATATAAGTTCTTTGTTACCAGTAGCATAGTGGGGCATAGAATACCACGTAGAATGGAAAGATTTAATCGGATGGAAAGAGAGGGAGAGAGAGAGAAAGGAGAGACAGGAGAGAGAGGAGAGATAGGATAGAAGAGAGAGAGAGGAGAGAGAAGAGAGAAGAGAGAAGAGAGAGGGTAGAGAGAGGAGAGAAGAGAGAGAGGAGAGAGAGGAGAGAAGAGAGAGATGAGAGAGAAGAGAGAGGAAAGAGACAGGGAGAGAGAGGAGAAAGAGAGGGAGAGAGAAAGAGGGAGAGAAAGAGGGACAGAAAGAAAGAGAAAGAGAGAGAGAGAAAGAGAGAGAATCAGGGCATCACGGAAGAGATTAAAGACTGCGGGAATGAAAGAGACTTCTTGGAAAAGGAGATAAGGAAGAAGACGAATTCAACAAAATTACTTGAATTGGGTGAGAGTAACAAGTGGAGTTTCTCAAGGATCGGCAAAGGTGTCAGTCATTTTCCTGATTTGGCAAAATGATCTATCAGCTGAAATATATCCATCTGAGGGTGGCAAATTACAATAAATAAATACATAAATATATATATAGCACATTTACTGAAAACAGCCAGATTTAGAACAAAACTAAATAGCAAAAGCCCAACATAGGAAGACGCTGATGCAAAATAGTGTGATAAACACGGGAATTTCCACAAAATCAATTATAACAAATGTTGCTCAAATTGCACTGCCTGTATGTCCGTAGCCCCACATCAGCTGGCAACGGTATTTGGGCTCTCCCAAAGATCCATCTTGGAAGAAACATTGAATCGTTGTAAAAAGATACCAAAAGTTCCGATTAAGTTGACAGATGTTGAGCACAGTCCAAACACCGATTGCCAGCCCCTCAGGGCTGCACATCCATATAAAGATGAGGGGATTATCGGGTTTTAGAAATGGCCAGCTCCACTGTCCATCTTACAGAACCCCCTTCCAGCAGGTATTAATCAATAAATACATAAGAGAATAAATTAACAAAATATCAAGAAAATTTGCAAAATAGAATAACTAACCAATAAAATGAGCATTTAGGTAAAATCTTTTGATGCACAAATAAGTTAATTTGAAAAAATATATATCAAATGTATTATAAAGTCTACCTTGAAGCTTCATACTGGCATTCGACTACAATACACAAATACAATTACATTCGAGCAAACTTGAGCACATATATTATACACACACAGCTGTCAAGTGAGGAGAGGGCGTGTCCAAACTCTTTCGTGTTAATTCAGGAGTGAGGAAGGGGGACGTCCTTACCTTGACACGTACATGGACAGCGTACTGGGCAGAGTTGTCGATCAACGTCACTGCGGTGCATCCGGTAGTGGATCTAAGGCCACTGGCCTTCTCTTTGCCCATGATCCCGTACATTTCGTGGAGTTGTTTGGATTCCTGCGCATTGTTCTCGAGCCCGTGCAGAGGTCGGCGAGAATGGTGTAACTCCAGGTCTCCTTCCTGGACAAAGACCATGGTCCAGGTGCTTAGAGAGTTTTCTGGATGATCCTGTTCAGTCGATGTACATACTGTATACTCCCCAGTTATAAAGACGATATATGAACAAGTTTATACTCATAAGCATGCATGTTCACAGGCATGAACGTACACGCATGAGCACACACAAACACACACACACACACACACACACACACACACACACACACACATATATATATATATATATATATATATACAGACGCAGGCATACATATGCATGCACACACATGCATGAATGCATGGATGCATACACATATACACAAACACGCTTGCATATACGTGCATGAACACACGTATAAATGTATTCATACACACAATATATACACACACACTTGCAAACATGTGCAAGAACACACGTATGAATGGATGCATACACACACGCTTGCATTCACATACAAATGTATCCCCACGAGCGCGCGCGCACACACCCACCCACACACACAAAAACACCCACACATTTTTTTCGTCTTCCTCGCCATTTGTCAATATCATTATTCATCACTGCAATATGATCTCCCCTTTCTTTATCTTGTACATTTTTCATCTCTCCTCTTCACTTACAAGCATACACGCGCACACGCGTGAACATAAACGTATGCACACACATGCATATATAAAGACGCATGCATGCACTCGTATACACAAAGGTACATGCACGCACACGCATATACTCTTACGGATTTTTTTTCCATTCCTGCCATTTTTCACTACCATTCTTCACTTTTTTTTTTTATTTCGTCTCTTTTCCCTTTTCGCCCTTTTGGCCCTCTTCCGCCTCCTCCCACTCCCTCCTCATCATCATCGTCCCCGATTGATTGCTTCCTCCTCCTCCTGCTCCTCCCTTCTTCCCTTTCTTGTTCAACCCTTCAGTCCTCCACCTTTCTATGCCAAGCTCACCTTCGTTTACTTCGCTTGCCTTCCCTTCTCCTGCCTTCATTTCCATTTCCATTCCTTTCGGTATCTTCCATTTCCTTCCTTTGTCATTTCATCCCTCCAACCCCAAACATTTTACTTCATCTTCGTCTTCTCTCCCCTCCCCTGCCCTGCCCTCCTGTCCTCCGCCCTCTTCCTCCCCTCCTTCTCTTCCCCTTCTCCTCCTCCTCCTTCTACTCCTCTTTCCCCTCCTCCTCCTCCCCCTCCCACTCCTCCTCCTCTTCCTCTCTCCTGGACCACACGTCAATAGCGTCTAGGATTACATGCTCGCCTCTGACCAACTTCCTTAACTAACGTTAGAATGATGTGGTCAGGTCTATTCTAGTTCTCATCTGGTCATGTCTAATCAAGTCTAGTATGGCCTAATCTAACCAAATCTAGTTTAATCAAGTCTAGTATGGCCTAATCTAATCAATCTAGTTTAATCTGGTCTAGTATGGTCTGGTCTACCCTGGCCTGCTCTTGTAAATTTTCTTCTTGTCTTGTAGTATCGTTTAGTTTCGCCCGATACAGTCAATTTTACCTTTTCTTTTCTAGTTTTAATAACACCTGGAGCAGGATAGCTCCATCTAACCCTGGTTTGTTGTCATTTAGACTAACGACTCAATTAATTCGTTTTATTTCGTACCAACGATTTTTTTTCCTTTTTATTTATCTATTTTTTTTTTTTTTTTTTTTTTTTTTAGCTTTTCCTACCACACCTCGACGCCTTTTGTCCCTCCCCTCTCTCCGTTTTCTTCAGCGTTTTCGTTCTTCCTTCCATTCCTCTTTTCTTCTCTTCTTCCTCTTCGCCCCTGCTGCATATCTTTCTTCTTCTAGTCGGTCTTTATCTTTCTTTTTTCTCCTTCTCCTTTCCCCTTTCGTCCTGTACACACCTTCCTGCTTCCTTCAATACTTCCCGCTCTTTAGCCTTTTGGTCACCCATTCTTTTAGTTCCTTACTTTCTTTTTCTTTCTTCCAACTCACCGTCCCTCCCGTCCCCAGTCCCATCATTTCCGAAATATTTCTCGTCCAGTTTTTCCATCCCTCTTTTCTTGACATTTTGCCCCTTCTCCCCTCAGCCCCTACCAATTCATCTCCTCTCTCTTCATCTACCCATATGCAAATCCAGCACCTTAAGGTGACTTCTTTGTGGCCCTGTGCCGGTCCTCGGAAGTAGCCGAGCATCTCTTGGTGTGACCTCACCATCCCTTCACTTCACTCTATGACTCCCCCTCACTTGACTCCACTCCTTCTCTTCATTTCACTCCATGCCTTCCCCTCCCTTCACTCCACTCTTTCACTCCCCCTCCCTTCACTCCACTCTTCAACTCCCCCTCCCTTCACTACACTCTTTCACTTCCCCTCCCTTCACTCCACTCTTTCACTTCCCCTCCCTTCACTCCACTCTTTCACTTCCCCTCCCTTCACCCCACTCTTTCACTTCCCCTCCCTTCACTCCACTCTTTCACTCCCCCTCCCTTCACTCCACTCTTTCACTTCCCCTCCCTTCACTCCACTCTTTCACTTCCCCTCCCTTCACTCCACTCTTTCACTTCCCCTCCCTTCACTCCACTCTTTCACTTCCCCTCCCTTCACTCCACTCTTTCACTTCCCCTCCCTTCACTCTACTCTTTCACTTTCCCACCCTTCACTCCACTCTTTCACTTCCCCTCCCTTCACTCCACTCTTTCACTTCCCCTCCCTTCACTCCACTCTTTCACTTCCCCTCCCTTCACTCCACTCTTTCACTTCCCCTCCCTTCACTCCACTCTTTCACTTCCCCTCCCTTCACTCCACTCTTTCACTTCCCCTCCCTTCACTCCACTCTTTCACTTCCCCTCCCTTCACTTCACTCCGTTCCCTCCCTTCACTTCAATCCGTTCCCTCCCTTCCCTCCTATTTATCCCTTTCCTTCCTTCGCTCCCTTCCCTCCTCCCGCCTGCTTGACATCTGTGTTCCCTCCACCACGGCAAGGAGGCAGAGGTGCAATACCTTTGCCGGCGAGTGACCGAGTTCATTATCTTGAGGGGAACAACCGCCCTCCCGTTTTCTTTGTTCCTTCCAACTAAACCAAAAACTACTTTCCTCCGTTTTCTTTTTTTCTCTTAGACTTTTCTTCACTCCCTATACAGAACTCCCTCTACCCTCCACCTCCTTCCACTCCCGTTTCTTTTCCTCCACCTCTAGATCCTCTCTCTTTTTCCACCCTCTTCCTCTGCCTTCATTCTATTCCTCTTCTATGTGCCCTTGCAACTCATTTTCTTCCTCCACGTTATTCTAATGATTTCTTATCAACTTGTACACTACTATTTCCCTACCTTATAATTCTGCTCCTAATTTCCACTCTCCTTACTGCTCTCTTTTTTATCCTCCCTCCCAATTTGTCTGTCTGTTTGTCTCTCTTCCTGCACTCTCTGTATTCTCTCTCTCTTCCTTCTCGTTCTACTTACCTCTCCTTCTCTCTTCCTTCTTCCTCTCCCTTTCTTCTTTATCTTTCCCCACTCTCTCTCTACCCTCTTTCTCTCTCTTCCCTCTTTCTCTATCTCACCTCTTTTTCTCTCTCCCATCTCTCCTCCTCTTTCTATCCTCTCTTTCCCTCTTCACCCCTCTCTACCTCTCCTCTCTCTTTCTCGATCTTTCCTCTTACCTCCCCTCTCTTCTCCCTTTCTCCCTCTCTCTTCCCCTCTCCCTCTTATTCTCTCCCTCCGTTCTTTCATTCTCTCCCCTCTCTCTTTGTCTCTCCTCTCTCTCTCACCTCTCTCCCCTATATCTTTCCCTTTTCTCTCTCATTCTCTTCCTTTTTCTCCCTTTTTTCTCTCCCCTCTCTCTTTCTCTCTCCCTTTCGTCTTTCACACTTTTTTCCTTCCATCTCTCTCACACTCTTTCCTTCCTTCTCTCACGGTATTTTCATCTTTCTCGCGGTCTTTTCATCTCTCTCTGGTTATCTCTCTCTTCATCTCGTTCTCTCCTTTTCCTTATTTCTGCTTCCCCCTAAAGGCCATTCTTCCTCCTGCTCAGCGCGACGTACTGCAGGTGACAAGCCGCTCTCGATCTTCCCTCTTCGTGTGGCGGACAGCAGACTGACCAGGGTCCTCAATACTTGTCGTTCTCAGCCTCGAGGGAAACCCCTCCACGGAGCCGTTTTATTTCTGTCCCCTTCAACCCTCTCCAAGAGGAGACCTCGTGGACCTTCATTTGGTCTGCTCTTCACTGATTTTTTTTTTTTTTTTTTTTTTTTTTTACTCGGCCGAACGAGGGAGATTTTCGAAAATAAAGCCTTCGGTTCGTTTTTTTTTTTTCTTTGTCAACTCAATGGAACATTCGCACTATGTATCGCAATATGAATCCCCCTTTTGTCTAACACAAGGAGAATCCTACTAAGACTTGGTATCTGGATTTATGTATATTGAATATACAGAAAATGAAGCATACTGCTTAATCATATTTAATCATGTGTTTTGAAAACTATATTCATCAACCTTTTAATTCTTCACTTTATTTTCATCGACATAAACTATATCGTATGATAAATGGTACCGTTCAGTCACTCGGGTTCCTTTTTAGTCTCCAGTTCCAGACCTCCGACGTGAGTCCTTCGTCTGTCTTCTGGGCCATTTACACGGTCAAACGGTTTGTCAAACAAGAGTTTATCAAACAAGAGCTTGAAGTGAGGTTTGGCCGTGTGAATGGGATCTTTGGTCGTCAAACGTGTTTGACAAACCGGGCTTGACAAACCGTTTGAACGTGTGAAAGCCCCTTTAGACTCTTGGTTTCCCGTTTTCCTCTCCATTTCTCTTTCCATTTTTCTCGGAATTTCTCCTCTCGTTTTGTGTCCCTCTTCTTTGTCCAGTTGTCTGCCAGCTTGCCTGCCAATCTGCCAACCTGCCTTCTATATAACTGCTGCTCGAATCTTTTTGGAACTAGTCTACCTGTCTGCCTATCTAACAACCCACCTGCCTGCCTGGCTGTGTGCCAGTCAGTACGTCTATTTATCTACCTGCCTGGCCGTTCTTCTGCCTGCCTGGCCGTTCTTCTGCCTGCTTGGTCGTTCCTCTGCCTGCCTGGCCGTTCTTCTGTCTGCTTGGTCGTTCTTCTGCCTGCCTGGCCGTTCTTCTGCCTGCCTGGCCGTTCTTCTGCCTGCTTGGTCGTTCCTCTGCCTGCTTGGTCGTTCCTCTGCCTGCCTGGTCGTTCCTCTGTCTGCTTGGTCGTTCTTCTGCCTGCCTGGCCGTTCTTCTGCCTGCCTGTCTGGCCGTTTCTCTACCTGCCTAGCCGTTCCTTAGTCTCCCTGGCCGTTCTTCTACCTGCCTGGTCTATCTGGCCGTTCCTCTATCTGCACGTTCCCCTAGCTGAACGTTCCTCTACCTGAACGTTCTCCCAGCTGAACGTTCCTCTACCTGAACGTTCCCCTACCTGAACGTTCCTCTACCTGAACGTTCCTCTACCTGAACGTTCCTCTACCTGAACGTTCCTCTACCTGAACGTTCCTCTCTACCTGTCTTACTTGGTATATATATATTTACTTCCGCCTCCTTGATTCTTTCCAGCCGCCCACCTCTGCGACTTGTCCCTTCCATTTTTTCTTCTTTCATTCTTTTCATTTCATCTTTTTTTTTTCAAGAAGAATTCTTCTGCTTCCTTCGTTGCCGTTTCCAAGTCTCTCTTCTCCTCATTACTCGTCTCTTAATCTGCTGTTCTTTCTGTTTTTCGCTTCTAAATCTTCTCTTCCCACGCACTTGATATGGGCTCTATTATATATTTAATCCGCGTTTTTCCTCAATTTGCACGACTTTCCATTTCTTACTTTTAGTTTTTCTTCCATTGGCTGGCCAGTTTGAAGGAAAAGGAGAAGGAAAAGAAGTAAAAATAAGAAGTAGAGGTAGAAGTAGAGGTAGAAGTAGATGTAGAAGAAGTAGAGGTAGAAGTAGAAGAAAAATAAGAAGAAAAAGAAGTAGAAGTGAAAGAAGACGGCGATAACTCTTTCTAGCTCGTTAATCTCTTCCCCGCCACTTGATATAGCTATATTACATATCTAATCCACGTTATTCTTTAAATTGCATGGCTTTCTATTTCTTACTTCCGTTTTCTTTTATTGGTTGGTCAGTTGAAGAAGAAGAGGAAGAAGAAGAAGAGGAAGAAGAAGAAGAGGAAGAAGAGGAGGAAGAAGAAGAAGAGGAAGAAGAGGAAGAAGAAGAGGAAGAAGAAGAAGAAGAAGAAGAGGAAGAAGAAGAAGAGGAAGAAGAAGAAGAGGAAGAAGAAGAAGAAGAAGAAGAGGAGGAGGAAGAAGAAGAAGAAAAAGAGGAAGAAGAAGAAGAAGAAAAAGAGGAGGAAGAAGAAGAAGAAAAAGAGGAAGAAGAGGAAGAAGAAGAAAAAGAAGAAAAAGGGGAAGAAGAGGAAGAAGAAGAAGAAGAAGAAGAAGAAGAAGAAAACGACACTGTTCCGCACATCCATTTGACATGTCCCGCTGTGTATGGACAGTGATACCCTTCTTAGTGACATATTTTAGCCATTCCACAATATTTTGTGGATCATGATCGGGGACACTGGTTGGAGCCTTCCTAACTTCATCTGACTGAAGAATGACATACGACGTTGGTTTTAACCTGGGAGAGGTGGGAGGGGAAGAAGAAAGAATAGCAAAGGATGGGGAGGCAAGGAGATAAGAGGAAGGGGAGGAAAAAAATATGAATGGGAAGGAGAAGGGGAAGGGGAGGGGGAAGGAGAAGAAGGAGAAGGGGAAGGAGAAGGGGAAGGGGAAGGAAAAAGGTAAGGAAAAGGGGAAGGGGAAGAGGAAGGGAAGGAGAACGGAAAATGAAAAGAGAAGAGGAAGGAGAAGGGGAAGGAGAAGGGGAACGAGAAGGGGAAGGGGAAGGAAAAGGATAAGGGAAAGAGAAGGAGAAGGAGAAGGGGAAGGGGAAGGAGAAGGATAAGGGAAGGAGAAGGGTAAGGGAAGAAGGGTAAGGGAAGAAGAAGGGCAAGGGAAGAAGAAGGGCAAGGGAAGAAGAAGGGCAAGGGAAGAAGAAGGGCAAGGGAAGGAGAAGGGTAAGGGAAGAAGAAGGGCAAGGGAAGAAGGGTAAGGGATGGAGAAAAGTAAGGGAAGGAGAAGGGTAAGGGGTGGAGAAGGGTAAGGGAAGGAGAAGGGTAAGGGAAGGAGAAGGGTAAGGGAAGAAGGGTAAGGGAAGGAGAAGGGTAAGGGAAGGAGAAGGGTAAGGGAAGGAGAAGGGTAAGGGAAGGAGAAGGGTAAGGGAAGGAGAAGGGTAAGGGAAGGAGAAGGGTAAGGGAAGGAGAAGGATAAGGGAAGGAGAAGGATAAGGGAAGGAGAAGGGGAAGGATAAGGGAAGGGGAAGGATAAGGGAAGGAGAAGGATAAGGGAAGGAGAAGGATAAGGGAAGGAGAAGGATAAGGGAAGGAGAAGGATAAGGAAAGGAGAAGGATAAGGGAAGGAGAAGGGTAAGGGAAGAAGAAGGGTAAGGGATGGATAAAAGTAGGGGAAGGAGAAGGGTAAGGGATGGAGAAGGGTAAGGGAAGAACGGTAAGGGAAGGAGAAGGGTAAGGGAAGGAGAAGGGTAAGGTAAGGAGAAGGGGAAGGTTGAAGGGGAAGGAGCGTAGACAGGTAGGGAGAGCAGACTGGGAGGGATAGGAAAATTGTAGGAAAAGTGTCCTCTTGGGTCAATTTTGGTCGCGTCAGGCCAGGTAAGGTCAGGTCAGGTCGGGTCACATCTAAGTAATCTACACGTGTAACATGTTCTTCTCCTCTCCCCTTTCTCCTGCACTTGCCTCGTTCCTCAGTGCTTTCCAAAGGTACTTTTCCTCTTCCATCTCTCATTCTTTAGTTCCCTCATTCACGTCTAACTTCCCAAAGTCTTTTAATCCCTCTTGCCAAACTCCACACCGACACACACAGTTTTGTTTCTCCTTCTTTACTCTCACATGACTCTCTCTCTCTCTCTATCTCTCTCTCTCCTGTCCACTTACTTTTTGCACTCTTTTTCCAAATTCACCTCGCCTTCACCTCCACCAATACTTCTACTTTCATCTCTACATCTACTTTCATCTCTACCTCTATCTCCATCTTTCCACCTCTACCTCTACCTCCACCTCTGCCTGTCTCTACCTCCACCTTTGCTTCCACTTCTGCCTCTGCTTCTACTTCTACTTTTTCCTCCACCTCTGCTTCTATTTCTACCTCCACCTTTGTTTCTACCTCTGTTTTTACACCTTTCTCTACCTTTTTCCTCTACTACGTCTGCCTCTATCTCTACCTTTTCAACCCCACCTCTACCTCTGCCTCTGTCTCTACCTCTACTTTTTCCCCCACCTCTACCTCTGACTATCTCTGCCTCCACCTATGCTTCCCTGCCTCTGCTTCTACCTCTTTCTCTACCTCTACTTTTCCTCCGCCTCTGCCTCCACCTCCATCATCTTTTCCTTTGTTCTAGTCCTTTTATACCTTCATCCATCCCATTTTTTTTATTTCTCATACTTGTTTCCATTAAAAGGCCCGAGATCCCTCTATCTTGGTATCCTGTTTCTCTAAATCAAGGTATGATCTCCAACTACGCATAGGGGCACTTGCTATATCCCGCTGGGGCTTTCGTTTACAATCCTCACCTGTTCTTCCTCTGTTTTTTTTTTTTTTTTTTTTTTTTTTTTTTTTTACACTTTTTCCCTTCAGAGGCCCCTTTGCCGCTTTACCTGTCTTCCTTTCCTTTCCTACCGATTTTACCTATTCTACATTTTTCTCCATACGTTTCCATTCCCTTATTTATTTATTCGTTTATTTTTTCGTTTCCTTTTTTATATATATTCGCTTCCCGTTCGCTTCCTCTTGTTCTTCCCGCCCCCCACCTCTACTTCCCTTTCCCCCTTTCCTGAGTACATTTCCTTTCGCCCAATTTTTTTTTCCTCTCCAATTTTCTTCTTTCCCAACACCAGTTATATATCTCTGTTCGGTTTATCCTTGTTTCTGCCAATTCACTTTCTTTTATTTTCCAATTTCTCTTCTTCCCTTTTCCACCCATTTTGTCCCTTTGCTTTCTCTTCTTCCTTCGTTCTTTCTTTCCTTCTCGCCCCTCCTTCCTCTATTTCCACCACTTCTCATATTTCTATTTCTACTCCTTTCTTCTCTCTCTCTCTCTCTCTCTCCCTTCGTCTATTTTTCTTTTATTTCCTTTCTTTCCATCCATTTCCTCGTTTTATCTCATCTATCTACTTCCATAGTCTTTTCCCTTTACTCGTTTCCCCCCTTTACTCATTTTTCCACCGTATCTTTACTTATCTTACGTCTTCTTATCACTTTTTCTTCCATCTTCCTCTTCCCCCTCCTCCCTCCTTTTTACTGCTTATTCTGCATCCATCTTTATTACACTCCTCCTGTTTATCCTTTTATCTTCCAGAGATCCCCCCCCCCAAAAAAAAAAATCTCTTGTCCATCGTGGTTCCTCCTGCTGCTGCCTTTGCAAAGGAGTTCTTCAGGCGGGCGAGAGGCGCGCCCAAAATTTGCTGAAGAACGCAACGCTTTCTTGATTCCTTTCTTCCCTCGGTCGATCTCGTTCTTTCGCTCTCCTTCTATTCTCCTTTGTCTATCTTCCTTCCTCTCTCTCGCCTTCCGTCTTTCTTTATCTTTCTCTTTCTCTCCCTCGCCTTCTCTCTCTCTCCCTCTCCTTCTCTTTCTCTCTCCCTCGCCTTCTCGTTCTTTCTCTCCCTCACCTTCTCTCTTTCTCCCTCGCCTTCTCTCTCTCTCTCCCTCGCCTTCTCTCTCTCTCTCCCTCGCCTTCTCTCTCTCTCCCTCACCTTCTCTCTCTCCCCCTCGCCTTCTCTCTCTCCCTCTTCCCCTCGCCTTCTCTCTCTTCCTCTCTTTCACCTTCTCTTTTTCTCTCACGCCTTCTGTCTCTCTCCCTCTCTTTCGCCTTGCCTCTGTCTCTCCCCCCACTCTCATCTTTCGTCTCTCCCCCCTCCTTCTCACGTTCTGTGTCTGCGTGTCTCTCGCCCTCTCTCTCTTTCAACTTCTCTCTCTCTCTCTCTCTCTTTACGTTGGTCCTATTCTCTCTCGTACTCCAATTGTTATTCCCTCAAGTTCTTATTTTTCTTCTTCTTCCCACTCGTCGCCTTATTCTTCTGGCTCTTCTCTGTTATCTTCGTTATCATTTTGTTTTTATTATTATCATTCTTGTTTTATTTCATTCTTAACCCTCTTCCTCTTCTCCTGATATTTTTTCTATTTCGCTCTTCTTGTTTCCCTGCTACTTCTTTTCTCTGTTTTTTCTCCAAATATTTTTTCATTTCACTCTCCAGTTCCTTCTCATTTCTCTCTCGTTCATTTTCCGCCACTTCCTGCATCTCCGCGTACTTTTCACGACGTATATTTTCTTTATTCTTTTTCTTTCCACCACGGTGAACTTTCACCTTTCCAACATATTTCCCTTTGTCCCTATCCATTTACTTTGGAAACTTTTAGCTTCTCACTTCCCGTTTTCTTTATCCGTCTCCGTTTTTCCTTCTTTCTTATTTTCCTTTGTCATTTTTCTCACATCGTATCTTTCCTTGTTCGATTTTTCTCCTCCATCGTCCTCGTTTTTTCCTATGACATACCTCTTAACATTTAATTATTCATACGCATTTTCTCAGTTGCTTTCCTTCCCATTTCAATTTCTTAACTCCATTCTCTATTTACGTAAATTTTCTTCTTCTATTTTCATAATCTTTTCTAACTCTCGGTTGTCTTCTAGAAATTGTTTTATAATTGTTTTCCCTTCCTCCCCACTCCAGTCCCTCCTTCCTACCATCTTTCATCCTGGGCTCTCCTTCCTCGTAACTCCTTCCATTCTTCACGTTTGCTTTCAAGAGAATCCCGTTTTCTGATTTCCGTTTTCTTTTACGATAGAATGGAGCTCGGGGTGTGGGTAGGCAACATCTATACGATTTCGAGTTATTCCTCAAGACTACAGTAGCTTATGTTTGATCTTTCTTTCCGTTACAATTGACCATTTTTTATCCTAACTTAACTAACGCTTCCCTTTCCCTAGTCTAACCTAACCTAGTTACCTACGCCTTCCCTATCATCTTTCCGTCTTCCTCCTCCTTTTAAATTTAATTCATTTTCAAGTTATTCATTCTTTTCCCTCCTCTTTACTTCTTATTCCCATCCTTTTTCTCTTCCGTTTAATTATCTAATTCACTTCGTACACTTTAAACCCACTATTGAAGAAATAATACCAGAAGTACAGGAAGACTGTACATTTCGACTACTATCTGCAGTCCTCTTCAGCAAAACAGATAGTAGTCGAAATATACAACAGTTCCTTAATTCGCTTCCCTCATTCTCCGTTCCTTTCTCTTTCCCTGTGTTTCCTATCTATGGTCACATCCTATAATCACATCGTCTTTCACTTTTCTTCACATTAGCAACACCCACCCACTCCTTCCCCCTTCTTAAATCACCCCAAGTTTTCATCTGAATCTACGTTCCCTCCAGCTACCCCCGTCCATTTCCCAACTGTTTCCCCTCTATTCTGGTTGCTGCCAGACTATTTTATACATCACTGTTTTGGCTACCCCCCGTGTAAGGTGGAAAAAGCCTTTGGTATATGTATGTATGTATGTATGTGTGTATGTATGTATGTGTGTATGTATGTAAGAAGGAAATCAATGTATATCTCAATTGTCCCCTTCTGTTCAACGTGGCTTTTTCCTTTCTTGTCACGAAATTATCTTGCTCGCCTGTTTGCCACCCTATATCTAGCAAAGGCCTCGCTGGCTATCTAAGTTAACCATTCTAGACCTTATGGCACTCTCTCTTTTATTCTAGCTGCCGTCCGGCGATTAAATTCGCCTCTGTAGGATCTCCCTCTGTCATGTCTCTGTACTCTTTCCTCCCCCCCCACTCGCTCATCCTCTCCTTCCGGCCATTCTCCAAGTTTAGCTCCACATTCGTTCCCTGAATCGCCTTTTGATTCCTCTTTGTTTCCCTTCTTTCCCTCCCTTCTTCCTCCCTTCCTTCGCCATGTTTCTTCCTTCTTTTTGCTCCTCGTTTAGTTATTTTCTCTTCTTCCTCCGTTTTGCCTCACTTTGTCTCGCGTTTTCTCTTTCTTCTTTTTTTACTTCATTCTCTTACTCTTACTATTCTTCTCTTTTCTCTCTTTTCTCTAGAGGGACTAAATCGCTTAAGTGATAACTGAAACAAGTCTGCAAAATACAAGGTAAATAGTTTCTTTTCGCTTCTTTTTCTTCCCCCTTTCCTCCAACTCCTCTTCCCTTCCTCCCTCTCATATTTACATTCGTCCCTCTCTCCTCCATTTCCTTCCTCCCCTTCCTCTTCATCTACACTTCCTACATTTTTTTCTTAGATTTTTCTTTGTCCTTCCCTTCGGAGTTCCTACTACACCTTTCCATTCCTTAACCTTCTTCTTTCCTTCCTTCCCTCTATCTGCTTTCCTCACTTACCTATTCTTGAGCCATACTTACCCTCTCCTTACCTCCTTCCATCCCTCTCTTCCTTTCAGTTTCCCTTACAACCTACACCACCCACATTTCTCACTATCTTTGCCGACTGCTTCCCCTCTTGCCATCGCTAAGCTCATATTTCCATAGATTTTTTCCCTCATTGCACGATTCTCTGTGTATGAGTCTCTGCGTGTGCGAGTCTCTGCGTGTGCGAGTCTCTGCGTGTGCGAGTCTCTGCGTGTGCGAGTCTCTGCGTGTGCGAGTCTCTGCGTGTGCGAGTCTCTGCGTGTGCGAGTCTCTGCGTGTGCGAGTCTCTGCGTGTGCGAGTATCTGCATGTACGAGTCTCTGCGTGTACGAGTCTCTGCATGTACGAGTCTCTGCGTGTACGAGTTTCTGCGTGTACGAGTCTGCGTGTACGAGTCTCCGTGTGTACGAGTCTGTTTGTACGGGTATCTACGTCTACTAGTCTATGAGTACGGGTATCGCGTGTACGAGTCTGTGTGTACGGATCCTTGCGTGTACCAGTCTCTGCCTGTACCAGTCTCTGCCTGTACCAGTCTCTGCCTGTACCAGTCTCTGCCTGTACCAGTCTCTGCCTGTGCCAGTCTCTGCCTGTGCCAGTCTCTGCCTGTGCCAGTCTCTGCCTGTAGAACTATCTTCGTGTACCAGTCTCAGCGTTTACCAGTCTATGTGTACCAGTCTGTGTACAAGTCCCTGTGTAAGATTCTGTATACGAGTCTCTGTGAGTACAGGTCTCTGCGTGTACGAGTATCTTAAGTCTCTGCATGCACGAGTCTCTATATGTACGAGTCTCTGCATGTACGAGTCTCTCCATGTACGAGTCTCTGCATGTACGAGTCTCTACATATACGAGTTTCTGTGTATACGAGTCTACGAGCCTCCGTACGAGCGTGTCTTTTTCACCGAACCCGCCGTCATGTCACCTTTCCTTGGTCCCAGTAGACTGCAGTTGTCGCAGAGCCTCACACCGACGCCAGATGTCCTGACGTCATCAACACACGTCAACAGCGACGCTGGCGTCCAGCCATTCACTGCCACATTCTGAATGGCAGGTTCATCTCAAAGTCGTTGCCTACTACCACTTAGGGCTTGCGTCTACACATGTGGTACCATTCACGCCCTCCCGGCCGCCCTCCTTCCCTCCCTCCTTTCCTCTCTTTCCCTACCCTCTCCCTTCTCTCTTTCTCTCCCCTCTCTTTCTCTCTCCTCTCTTTCTCTTTCCTCTCACACACTCTCCTCCTCTCACTCTCTCTCCTCCTCTCACACTCTCTCCTCCTCTAACACTCTCTCCTCCTCTAACACTCTCTCTTCCTCTAACACACTCTCCTCCTCTAACACACTCTCCTCCTCTAATACTCTCTCCTCTCACACTTTCTCTTCCTCTCACACTCTCTCCTCCTCTCACATACTCTCCTACTCTCACACACTCTCCTACTCTAACACACTCTCCTCCTCTCACACTCCCCCTCTCACACACACTCCTCCTCTCACACTCTCTCCTCCTCTCACACTCTCTCCTCCTCTCACACTCTCTCCTCCTCTCACACACTCTCCTCCTCTCACACTCTCTCCTCCTCTCACACTCTCTCCTCCTCTCACACTCTCTCCTCCTCTCTCCCTCTTTCCTTCTCTCCCACTGTATATACTTCTTTTCCTTCTTTCCTTCTCTTCCCTTCTCTACTTCTTTTCCTTCTGTTCTTCTCTCCCATTTCTCCTTACCTCCCTTACTCTCCCTCTCTCCTTCTCCCCCTTCTCCTTCCCTCACTTATTCATCTCTTTTTTCTTCTTCTTCCTTAGATCTTTTTTTTCTCTCTCTCTTTCACAGTCAGGTCTGAAGCGCTATTTTCTCGCCTCCATCACTTCAGTCCAAGGTTGGACTTACCCTTATTGAATAAACAGCAGGGAACCTCAAAATAAAAAAGTAAACACTATGAAGCCAAATATAAATAACTACAATAAATAAATGAATAAATTATTAATGAAGTAGGTATATAAAACATACGAATAGACATAAATACAAATAAACAAATAAACTGACAATCTAAAATTAAGTGTCAGATTGAATTAATAATCGTAAACCGCAACGTGTGTATACATTTAGTATTTGGACTCTACATAACACCGTAATGAGCACTACATCTATCTGGAAGGCAATCCGGATACAGAGGGCAAAGGTGATGGATTTGGCCTTTGGTGACCGCCTCCTGGTTTAAGCTTCTCAATAATCTTCCTGACTTACAATTCTCCATTAGCCTTCCCATTTTTTCTCTACAACGTTTTCTTTTGTCTTGCTACGTTCACAGTTCTCTTCTCCTATTGCTGGTTTCTCGTCTTTCAGATTTTTCGTTTACTCAGTTTCCTTTTCCCATCCAAGTATATTCACTTTAGTTTTCTTATAATATTCTAACTAAATTCTTTCATACTTCAATTTATCATTTTTTTCTCAGCCGAAAATGAAGCGATCGTCTTCTGAGATGCTGTAGCGAGTGTATATCAAGGCATATTCACTTTCGTTTTCTCATAACTAAATTCATCCATATTTCTGTTTATAATTTATTTTCACCGGAAAATGAAGCGAAGGCTCGTACTATAGACGCTATCATCTTCTGAGGAGCTGTAGCGAGTGTATTTCTTTACGCCCAACATTTACGGTATGGCCAAGCTTGTTAAGCCATAAAAGGATAATTCAAGTAGTCATATAAACAAACACGCCTCCCAGAGCACTGTACAAGACATCATCCATTCTAATAGCAACAACACCGTGTCCTCTTTCTTCTCTTCCTCTGCCTCCCTCTCTTCCTCCCGTCGTCTCCTATTAGCTCCTTATTCTCCTCTTTATCACATTTCCTTTCCATTCTCTTTTATTGTCTTCTATGTATTGTCTTTAAGTCTTCTTCGTTCCTCGTCCATTGTCTATTTCCTCTTCTTCTTTTTCTTGTCTCCCTCTATCACTTTTTCTCTTCCATTCATCCTTCCTTTACCCCCTACCCGTTCGTAGTTCTCCCTTTCTCTCTCTCTCCTATTATCTCACCGTCTCACCCTCTCCCTCCATTACCTCCTCCATTGGAGTTTATTATCTCCTTCCTCCGTCGTCTCATTAACAGCTCGCCAACGACTCAGACTCCGCACAGCCTTATCTCAAAAATGTCTCTCGCATTATCTCCTGTGGTCATTTACTCTCACTTTCTCCCTTCTTCCTCCGTCTCTCATTCTCTCTTCTCCCTCCCTCTCTCAATCTTTTCATTTTTCTCTGTCTCTCCCTTCTCCCTCCCTCTCTCAATCTCTCCCTTCTTTCCTCTCTCAATCTTTCCCTCCCCCCTGTCAATCTTTCCCTTCTCCCTTCCTCTTTCATTCTCTCCTCTTTCTCCTGCTCTGTCACTCTCTCCATTCTCCCCTCTTTTTCACTTCCTTTTCACTCTTTCCCTTCTCCCTCCCTCTTTCTCTCAATCTCTCCCTTCTCCCTTCATCTCTCACTCTCTTCCTTTTCCCTCCATATATCACTCTTGTTTCTTCCATTTTCTCTATAATTTACCTCCACCCCAACTCCTCCATTCCCTGCTACATGTAGCCCAAACGACTTAAAGCCACCAGCTTCTGATCTTGAAAACTCACTTCCAACCCACACCACCCTCGCCCTGTAGATATCACACATTTTTTGTGCCCAAATTATTTTGACCTTTCTCCTCCCGTACAATCTCCCAAAGTCGAATAATTGTTCACTCCATCTCCACAGACAGCTACATGCGCAGCGTCTGTCACAAACAACTGGTTCACCTCTCACTTTCCTCTACTCTTATCAACGAGCTCCAAGTCCCAGCCTTACAGCCTTATGTTTCCTCTTCTCCCTCATCATTCCATCCTTATACACGTTGAACAACCATGTCGATATAACACAACCTCTGCGTAGTCCTACCTTCCCCTCCAACCACGCACTCTTCCCTTTCATAATTTTACATAAGCTCTACTCCTCACTTAAAAACAAAAAATCCTCAACAGACATCTCCCTATCCTCTACATCAGCAATACATCCTATAACATCCTTCCGCCAACCTTGCCATACGCCTTTTCCAAATCCATAAAAGAAATATATATTATATATATATATATATATATATTATATATATATATATATATATATATATATATGAAAATGATAATGATAATAAAGAAATGAACAATTAAATGATAAAGAAATTCTCTTTTCCGTTTGTTTTTGTAATATTTTCAATTAAGCACCATACCCCTTGCAAAGTACATGCAATAGACACCTTTAAAGTTATCACAATCAACATTTGCCCCCTTTGTATAGGAGAACTATACATGCACTCCTTCAGTTCAGTGTAACACTTCCTTCCCTTAGGTACATATTAAACAACCTCATCGGCTATTCCGTTATGGATATTATTCACTTCTTTAGAAACTCCACGTGACAACCATATAACCCTGGTGACTTATCAGCTTTCATGTCTTTCATTTTTCTTTTTCTCCTCTCCTTTCCCATAGCCGTGTCATTTCCACCTCCCTTCACAGTCATTTTCTTAGCATTTACACGACAGCCACATGTATATGTATACTGTGTGTGTGTGTGTGTGTGTGTGTGTGTGTGTGTGTGTGTGTGTGTGTGTGTCTGTGTGTGCATAAATGTATGTAGATTGTAATTCATGCATATTGTATATCATATAACTGATATACACACACACACACACACACGCATACATGGGTGCGCGCACACCAACGCACCCACCAGCACAACACACACACGTACTCACACGCGCACACCCCCTACACATAAACACACAAACAAACAAACACAAACGCGCATTTATTTAACCCTTTTGTTTCTGCCCATTTCTCTCCAGCTCTGTCACTTTCTATAGTCACATTTCACTTCTCTTTTTCGATACATTTTCTCCTCCGTATTCTCCTGGTATATACTCTCACCTTGCCTTTGTTCATTTCTCTACACCACTCTCCAGCTCACTCTCCCTATCGTCACATTTCATTTCTCTGCAAGGAATATTTTCTCTTTCGTATTCTGTGTACACGTCCACGTTTGTCTCTCTTTATTTCTCTGCGTGCCTCTCCAAATTTTCATCAGCTTTTCGTTTTCTATTTCATTTATCTTCTCAATTCTTTTCGGCTCTTGTTTTCTTTCCTACCTCTCCAGTATGTGGGACATCCCATATATCTAGACAAAATAATCTTACGTTAGAATAGAATATATGGGAAAAAAATCACAAGTAATAATCAAGTCACTGTCTTGTCCTTGTCCTCGTCATCATCATCATCATTGACGTTGTCATCATCGTCGTCATTGTCTTCTCTCTCGTTGCCTTTTTCCTTGTCAATTTCTTCTCCGCCTCAGTCTTCCTCGTCGTATCCATTCTCTTGTTCCACTGTCGTCTTTCTCGTCGACTTTACTATTGTCGTCGACTTCGTCGTCATCGAATTCCTTGCCTTCTTTGTCGTCGATTTTGTTTGATATCGTCGAATTCTGTTATCGCTGCCTTTGACATTGTCGTCGTCGAGTTGGTTATTTTCGTATTCGTCGACTTTATCATTGTCGTCGTCGTCGTCGACGACTTGGCTGTTGTCGTTACCATTCTGTTCGTCTTAATCTCCATCTTAGTCTTCTCCCGTGTTCATCATTATACTTTTCCTCGTCATCCTTTCCTCCTTATTCTTGCTTTAAATTCTTGTTTCGTCTCGCACTCCTCTCCCTTTCCTCCTCCTCCTTCACCACCTCCGCCTCCTCTTCTTCCTCCTCCTTCCTCCGCCTCCTCTTGTACTTCTCTCACACTCGCCTTCTCTCACTCTCTCACCTTTAATGTTTTCCCCGCCCATTCCATCTTTTTCGAATCTTTATACATTTCTATCTCCCTTTCTTTCTTTCTTCTTGTCGGTAATCCGTATTTCCTCAAAAGATATTTGCCTACTTTGATTTTACTTCACTTTCTTATTTCCTTCCATTTCTCTAACTATTACGTTTCTCTTTTTGAATTTCCTTTCTCATTTTTATATTCTCTTCATTCTTCTTGTACCCTTTCTACTTCATCCTTTCATGTTTTTTCTTCCACAATCCCTCTAATATTTTTCTCAGCACATTCTTCTTGTCATTCTCCCTCTTATTTTCCGTCTACAACTCTTCACTTTGTTACTGACGTTCCCTCTCCTTCCCCTCCTCCTCTTCCTCCTCCCCCTCTCTCCCTCACCTTCAACTCACTCCTTCACTCCTTACTCAGCCCCTCTTCTCTTCCTTACTCCTCCTCGCTCTTCTCCGTTATTCTTATCCCTCTCCCCCTCACTTTCTTACCCATTCCTCTCGCTATCCTCTCACATAATTCATTACCAACCACCTCCTTCCTCTCCCTCTATCTCTTCATTTATCTAGCTCACTAACTCACTCGTTCACTCGATCACTCGCTCACTTACTCACACGCTCTTTTACTTTTTCCTTCACTATCTCTATCTCTATCTTTATATATATATATATATATATATATATATATATATATATATATATATATATACCTGTAACCCCAAAAGGGGGCATTCCTAAAAAAGAAGTAAAGGCATAAGAGGGTCTGGGAGTTTTCTAGCCAGTACCCTAAGGTTTGGGTCATTTAATGTGCGTGGATGTGGTACAGATGTGGAACTTGTATTATATACATATATATATATATATATATATATATATATATATACATATATATTATATATTGTATATTATACATATATATATATACTTGTATATTATACATATACATATATATATACTTGTATATTATACATATATATATATACTTGTATATTATACATTATATATATATACTTGTATATTATACATATACATATATATACTTGTATATTATACATATATATATATATATACTTGTATATTATACATTATATATATATACTTGTATATTATACATTATATATATATATATATATACATATATATATATATAATTATTCCTCTATAAATGTACCACTATCAATCTATCTTCATCTGTATATCTCACCACCTTCCCCTTCTCTCTTCCCCTCCTCGCTCACTCTTTTGCTTTCTCCTTACTCTCACTCTCTTAAATCGACCATCTTCCTCTAACTTTCTCTCATTCTCTCTTTCCCACTCATTTTTGGTCTCACTCCACTACATTTCCCTTACTCTCTCTCTCTCTCTCTCTTCCTCTCATTATCTTTCGCTCTCTCCCAATCCCTCTTTCTATCTCCCTCCACCCTCTCCCTTGCTCTGTCTCTCTGTCTCTCTCTCTATGTAAGAGTATGTACATATGTATGTATGCATGCATGTCTGTATGTTGTATGTACGTATGAATGTTTATACTCGTAGATATGTATGTGTACGTATGTACTCGTATGTATGTATGTATGTATCTACGTATACATGTATGTACGTGTGTATGAATGTACCTGTCTCACTCGTTCTTCTCTGCCTCCTTTTTCCCTTTTATTTCGTCTTCTACCCCTCCTTCCCTTTCTTGCTTGCCATTTCCTTACACTTTCTTCTCAATCTCATTCGCTTTACTCTCTTGCCTTTCTCTTTCTTCGTTTTCATTTCCCAGCCACCCCCCTCCCTATCTTCCAAGCCCTTCTCCCATGCGCGCGCGCGCACACACACCCACACACACACACACTCATCTCTCCTCTTTTTCCAATCCTTCCTCTCTTTTATCATCTCTTCCCTCTCTCCCACCTCTTTCCATTCCTTGAGCACCGGCGACGTGCTGGTCTCGCATTGGCTTAGCTATGCGTTCGAATCTCGCACTACCCTCAGATTCTCTGCACCGACTGTTGCCTGCCCCAGCAATCCAAGCGCCTAGTAGGGCAAAGGTGAAGGCTTCGGCCGCAACCACGCGCCTCTTAGTGTAGTTTCCTCATCTTCACCCTTCTTCTATCCCCTCCCACCCATATCCCATCTTCCACTCTTCCACCTCTTCCTGTTCCACTTCCTCCTTATCCACCAAATTTCCTCTCTCATCTCCTCTCAATACCTTTTCTTTTCCTTTCCCCATTTCCTCCATTCTCTTCACCTGATCCTTCATCTTCTATTCTTATCTCATCTCCTCTATCACCACTGTCCAAACCTACCCCGTCTCCTTTCCCTCCATTGCCTTTCTTTCTCCTTCTCCTCCTCCTCTTCTTTCTCCTCCTCCTCCTCCTCTTTCTCCTCCTCCTCTTCCTCCTCCTGCTCCTCGTCTTCCTCCTCCTCCTCTTCCTTCTCTCCCTCCTCGGGAGGGAAACAGATCATCACCATAACTGTTCATATTGACAAACTGCGCCTTCTCGACGGGCCCTGTTTGTTCTGCTTATGCCGTCCTCACTTTCACTAAATCACGCGCTTCGGTAGCGCCTGGAGCCTCATGTTTTTTTTTTCTTTTCTTTTTCTTTTTTTTCAGGGAGGGGGAGCAGCTTAACGTTACTTTCCTGCCGAAAATAGCCCTACTCAACAAGTTTCTGTCTTCAAGAACTGGCTGCTTGTTATCCTCAGGTAGCTTGTGTTAGTTTCCTGTCAAACATCGTTCCCTCTGAAGTTCCTTCCCTTAGGAATTAGTTGCTGATTATCCTGTGACAGCTTCTTTGTGTTAGCTTCCTATCAAACACTGACCTTTTCAGTCCAATTGTCCTCTGCTCCACCGCCTAACACAGACACGTCACGGGTTTGGCTCCGTCTGTGCAGACTCCTCTTAACCTGTCTGTCCTTGTACAGACAGCATAGATCCTTCCACCTTTCTTTTATGTTAGTTAAAGACTTTCTTCTACACTCATTTCTTCTGCGATGCCTTCTTCAATATACTCTCTCTCTCTCTCTTTTTCTTTCTCTCTCTCTTTCTCTTTCTTTTTATTCCTATTATTTGCGTCCCCTCCTGGTTCTATTATTTCCTTCCCCGACTTTGCGGACCTTTCTACAATCGGCTTCAATCAAAGACTACTCTTTGAAACCAAAATATATCTGTAAGAAAAACATATTTCTAGTTCGCGTTTATATATTCTTCCTTCCTTTCATTTCTTGTTTTCCGTCTTCGATGTCAGTCTACGTTTTTAAAAGTACTTATTTTTCTTGTAACATAAGAGCATTAAATGCTTGCAATATTTTTCTTGATATTATTACTTACGTACATATTATAAATATATATGATATGGTTTGTCACAAACTCCCCTCGATCGGGGGGCTAGGGCGGTACTTCTTACAGAGGACTTTGTTGCATGGAATCTAATCAACCATGCTCTTGATTCAACTTCGTCCGTGGCAGGGTTCGAATCGCCATCCCCTCGACCTTCCCCGCAAGTATCGACGCCCTAACCGGTTCGACCAGTAGGAAAGGAAAAACATTCTTTCCATAACAACAGTTAAACTGTGAACTATGGATCTCGGAGTTAATGTTTAATACTATCTCTTCCTAGCTCTAATCAAGATTGCAAATAGATTTTTATTATTATTATTATTATTATTATTTTAAAGGAGCCATGACTTTTGAAAATTTCAAGTGGCTTAAATATTCTCAAATAACATTCAAATGTTTCCTTTCCGAAACGATCTTCCGGATGTCAAACCGAAGCAAATCGGGCGGTCTATTACCAATAGCGAGATATTACTCTACAAAAAGATCAAAGGTTCCAACTTTTAGCAACCCGAGGAGTCTAGGAGTCTGGGAGGTCATATGACGGAAAGATGGACACAATAATCGAAGACAAATCAGATGAGACATCGTGACCTACACCAAGTAAGAATGTAGCTACAAGGAAAGTCGTTATTTGTTCTACAGTGGAAGAACATTGGACAGAAAACCGAGTTAATATGGACTACAAAATCTGCTTTGCTGGTCACAGGAGTTGCAGGCCCGTTAGACTGGCGTTGACCTGCGGTTCCGAAACTGCCTTTCTACTAGAATGGCCCACTTCGTTTACAATAACAGGTAGTATATGCTACAATCTTCTCAAGGCATTCAGCGTTGAGAAAAAGAAAATACGAATCTTTTCGAGCGATCGAAAGCGTAATGGTAAATCAATGGGGAACTGTTTCTGAACGGGAATTACCAAGTAAATTATGAATAAAAAACAAAAAAATAAAAGAAATATAAAAATAAAAGTATATAAGTTAAAATATCCTTGAGCTCAAAGGCTCCTTTAATAACTCGAATTCACGCGGATAAATATAGATAGACGTGTTTAGCTTTGAAAGAGATGAATCCACAATCATTTAAGCGACAGCACACTCGTATTTCCTTTCATCAAGTGACTATCATTGTCAACGTTAATATTATTTTTCGCCATTTCTTTGTAATCCTATTATCACAAAGTCACCAAGTCAAAAAACATTCCCTGGGCGTACACGCACTCACAGGCAGAGTTTCATTTGGCTAATACTAAAACTGTCATGAGCCGCCTCTGTAGCCACCGATATCATCATTATTATTATTACAATTATAATTCCTACTATTATCATAATTATTCATTATCACCATCATCATTACTATCATCATCATTATCATCAATGTTATTATCAATATCATCAATATTATCATCAATATCATCATCATTATTATCATCAACATAATCATTATTATTATTATCATCAACATCACCATTGTTATATACATCATCATCATTATCATTATCCTCATTATCGCTACTATCAGCAGCAGCAGTAGCATCACCAGCAATAAACATATCAAAGTTGAAATACTGAATATAAACCTGACCCTTCCTCATCTGAATACGGCTCTAGACTGCAGATAAAACTCGCATGTTTTGAATGTACAACGAAATATAAATCCCATTTCCTGGTGGAGGGGACTAAACAATTACTCCAAGAAATGCCCCCGGTTGGTAATTCCCCAACCTCGATATTCGTGTTTGCCCTGCACGTGTCCAAGAATACAGACACACCAAGTTTGTTTCCGGAGGAAGAATGACCCAGTAAAGTTTGACGCAACTCCTCCTTGTCGGTCAAGTTTGCCTGCCCACCCCACCAAACCACCACCACCCCCCAACAACCACCCCACACCCCCACCCGCCCACCCACCACCCCCGCCCCAGTGTAGGAAGAGAAACATCGAGGGAATTAGACCCCGAGGGAAGACCCACGGAGGCACAGTTGGAAACTTCGGGGCCCAAACCGAAGCCGTGGATGGTGGATTTCCTTCAATAGCATATTGGAACGAAGATCTTACTCGAGTGTTTGGAATAAAGTTGTGAGGAATAATATAAACCTAAGGAAATCGATGAGTATACACACACGTAAATGCACACATGCACGCACACTCGCATACACAAACACACGTAATATATATACAGTATATATATATATATATAGAGAGAGAGAGAGAGAGAGAGAGAGAGAGAGAGAGAGAGAGAGAGAGAGAGAGAGGGAGAGAAGAGGGAGATAGAAGGGGAGATAGAAGAGGGAGATAGAAGAGGAGATAGAGGGGGAGAGAGAAGGGGGAGAGAGAGAGAGAGAGAGAGAGAGAGAGAGAGAGAGAGAGAGAGAGAGAGAGAGAGAGAGGGAGAGAAGAGGGAGATAGAAGGGGAGATAGAAGAGGGAGATAGAAGAGGAGATAGAGGGGGAGAGAGAAGGGGAGAGAGAAGGGGAGAGAGAGGAGAGAAAGAGAGAGAGGAGAGAAAGAGAGAGGAGAGAAAGAGAGAGGAGAGAAAGAGAGAGGAGAGAGAGAGAGAGAGAGAGAGAGAGAGAGAGAGAGAGAGAGAGAGAGAGAGAGAGAGAGAGAGAGAGAGAGAGAGAGAGAGAGACCGACAGACAGAAAGGGACGGGGGGAAGGAAGAGACAGACACACCGAGACAGAGATAAAGACAGACAGGGACAGACGTTGAAGAGAGGAATGAAGCTGGACAAAAGGCGGTAACGAAGAACGAGGCAAAGAAAGAGAGAGAGGAGAGAAAGAGAGAGGAGAGAAACAGAGAAAGGAGAGAAAGAGAGAGAGGAGAGAAAGAGAGAGAGGAGAGAAAGAGAGAGGAGAGAAAGAGAGAGAGGAGAGAGAGAGAGAGAGAGAGAGAGAGAGAGAGAGAGAGAGAGACCGACAGACAGAAAGGGACGGGGGGAAGGAAGAGACAGACACACCGAGACAGAGATAAAGACAGACAGGGACAGACGTTGAAGAGAGGAATGAAGCTGGACAAAAGGCGGTAACGAAGAACGAGGCAAAGAAATAAATTGGATATTACAACATGGAAAACTCGAGGTTGGGAAAAATTGTTAGTGACTGATAGGACACAGAAAAGAAGGAAATGAAGAGAGATATGAAAGGAAGGGTCGAGGCTATGTATGTACTATTGTAAACCCGGTTGTGGACGATTGCACCTGATAGAGTAGCGTAGCAATGGAGTCATACAAAAGTTAAATGAAAGATTTAAGGTTAGCAGAAAAGGAAGGATAGAAGATACAATTTATCTTTATTGTTTTCTAAGGGGAGATTAGTCTTGAATCCGCCTTTCTGTGAAAGCATTACCCACAGACACCCATGACACACACAAACACGCACGCACACACACACACAGACACGCATGCACGCTTACACACTTCATATATATGTACGCATGTATATATATATATATATATATATATATACATATATATTTATATATATATACATATATATATATATATTTATATATATATTTATATATATATATATATATATATATTATATTTGTATGTATGTATATTACACTACAACTGTTTCGTTTGTTCATACTGCTCAACTTTGAGGGAAAGAATAATTGCAGACAGAAAGGAAATGCGTTTAGCGTTTCACGCAGGGTCACATTACGAAAGAACAGAAATATACAGGACTTTTCTTTAAATTCCATTGTAGGAAAACGCATAAAGGCTGAAATAAGAGATTCAGCAGAATTTTTTCCCAGAAATCTTGAAGAACAAGCACAAGGACGGAATGAAGAGAGCTAACGCAAATTTGTCAGAAATGTTCCTGCAGAAACTCAAAAAACAGAGATCAAGGAAAAAAGAAAAAGAGAAAAAAAATCGCGACAAAAGGCAGCGGCATTTTCTCCTTGTTCCATGAAAACCTTACAGTATCAAGGGATGACGGACATGGACCTAAAGCTCTTTGGATTTCCTTCTCTTTCTACAATATCGCCTAACGATAACAAACCCAAAGATGTCTTGCTGGGACGCCACTTTTCTGTGAAACCATTCTATATTGTCCCCGAGCCATTTCTTTAGAGGGCGAGAACAACATGAAGTTTCTGAAACATCTTCATGGAAAATGAATAGTATAATAAACCTTGAATAATACATCAGGGTCCAGTGCAAATATAAAGCCAGCAGGATAGGGTTTAGCTCACAGCGAGGTGAAGAGAAAGTTTATCAAGATCTATAAAATAAAAGGAATTGTAACACTAACCCGTTCGCTTGTCGAGCAGGTTAGGGAATCGTTACTTGCGGCGAAGATCGAGGGAATGGCGGTTCGAACCCTGCCACCGGCGAAGTGAGACAAAGGGTATGGTTAATTAAATTCTAGTTTACAAAGTCCTCTGTAATGGGAACCGTCCTAGCCTCCCGATAGGAGGGAATTTGCAACGTTAAACCATATCATTATAATAATGATAATACTCCTAATCTTTCTGCCTCAAGTTGCATTCCCTCATGGATCAAGCTCTGATCTCGTTTCACAATGTATATTCATCAATCACATTTTATATTAATCGTCATAGATCCTCTCAAATAAGAGTTTTTATTATTATTATTTTCCATAGTTTACGGGTCTTTTAACTCAACTAGGAGCACTTTTCAAGATCCCCTGTCGAGATGAGAGAAGAAAGGAAGAGGGAAGAAGGAAGAAATGAGAGAAGGAAGGAAGGAGGAAGGAGAAATGAGAGGAAAAGAAGATGAGAAGGAGGAAGAAGTGAGATAGAGTGAAGAAAGGAATAAGGAAGAAGAAATCAGAGGAAGAATAAAATGGTGCAAGATGAGGGACGATTTTTTTCTTTTCTACGCAAATTCCAGTAAACTTGTTCATTTTTCTTCATAAGGAAATAAAACTGGTCCTTCTAGACTCAACACCCTCCCTCTCTCCAATGGCACTGATCCCTGGATTTCATATATATTAAAACATTTTTATAATCATAGACAGCCGGAATAAAAACGATTCCCCATTATATTTAGACTCTTCAACCAGTGTTTGGTATTCGTTTGCGTTTATCTATATTATATCTATATACAATTACATCTATATATATATATACACATATATATATATATCGCTGCATACACACGCACATACGTGCATCAGCATATATAAAAATATATTTTGTTCACGGCACTGTGCTGCTTAATTAAGGCAGCTGCTGATGATTACAGACTTCTGTTAATTATGCGAATACTGCTTTTTTCAAGCTATTCAGAAATGATTAATTTTTTTGTGATAGTAGTTCATATCTTGATACTATTCACTACACACTATTACTATAGTTGATTAGCAAATAATACTTTCACATCTTCATATATATTGAACTGATATATTTGACAAATGAGAAAGTATTGGCATGAACGTAATCTGATGTTCATATATTTTACTATTTTATTTAAGATCCGATAGACTTAGCGCAGAATGAGTGGTAATACGTATTGTGACCTTGTTTGAGAAGTAAATATACTTAAAATTTTATTGGGATAATTAGTGTCGTTTTCTACATAGCATGCTTTTTACACATATGCTCCTTGTCTTGGTCCTAATCTCGATAAAGAAGGAAAAAATTATCGAATTGTATTTCGTTGTTTGTCGATGTGATTTGTCAACCGATTGGGCCTAGTCAGATTACCAACAACAAACATATGAGATCCTCCTGGCGTATGCTCTTCTCAAAATCACCAGTAGTAAAAATAAGAAAATAAAATAAAATAAAAATATATCTTGGCTTCTGCTTAATTCCAACCCTAACATGAAGCTCACACCTCCAAATGCGATGTATTTGAACGTGTTTGATGCAATTACGGATATCAGTGAC
>NC_134790.1:2711236-2741236 GCF_046742065.1 Oratosquilla oratoria
GGAAAGTCTTAGACGTCGACTTGGATCTTCTTGTATGATATTTTACTTGTCTCACTAACAAATTGAAATGGTCTCGTATACTGTACTACCTCATCTTCCAAGAACGATTTTCTGTTGTATTCTTCAGAAGCGCGGGATCTCTATACCAGCACTAAAGAAAACACTATTTCGTTAGTTTATCTTTCCTGGAGGGTACTACTGCATACAGATTCATGCGCACATTAAAGCACGCATGAACGCGCGCGCACACACATACACATACACACACACACACACACACACGATAGGAATCATGAAGGTAAACACACACGACACTGATATCCAACTTTTTCCCTACGACCCCAGGCTTGAACTTCAGATCATGACTGCGACCCTCATGGAATTTTCTACCTAAGTAGGTAGGAAAATAAAAACAGACCCCCGTCCACCATTCATTTTATATATATGTATATGTATATATATATATATATATATATATATATATATATATATATATATATATATATACATATGTATTTATATATATATATATATATATATATATATATATATATTTTTTTTTTCCTGACCTCACCAGGGGTGACTCCAAGTTCCTGAGCCACTGGTCTATGAAGTTGCAAAAGCGACAATCCAGAATACCGGATAAAAGTTTCCAGTCTGTCTTAAGCAAAGAAAGCGACTTTTGAAGAGAAAGAAAGGTTGGGAAGAACAACTAGAAATACAGTATTGAATGTCACAGAAGTGGAAATGCGACAAGTTCAAAAATTGCTCAAGACACTAGATGTAAGAAAACCCAAGAGTGCTGATGGGATCTCAAACTGAACACTCAAGAAATGTACAAAACAACTTGAGAATATTATTTATATAAAGGAATTTCAAGAAATATAGTTTCCCACGAAAATACATCGACTCTTGGGGTAGCACGGAAGAAGAAATGGTACAAAAAACAGATAAATAAATAAAATAAATAATGTAAGCACAGACAAGGGACAGCGAGTTAACAAGGAGGACGTCGAAGAGAATCATCTCCCTACCTCCCACTTTCAAACCCCGTCAACTTCCTCACTTCCATTTGTAGTTGCAGCCCGGAGGGGCTGACGCTCGGTTTTCGCACTAAGCCTAAGGCATCTTTTACCTTTAAACAAAGGGAGAGCTGGTGACTCCTTCTCTGTTCCATTTGATTTCAGTTGATGATCAAGACAGCTCCATACTAACACAACACAAACAAAAGTACTAAGAGTTTTTTTTTTTTTTTTTTTTTTTTTTTAAGAGATCTATGGGAGAGGCTGAGAACCACAGACAGCTGCTGTAGAGTGTCTGCGGGTTTCCAGTAAGAGATATTCGAGGAAATAATTGACTGATTGTAATGCCAATAGAATTAAGCAAACACACGCACACGCACATGCACGCACGCACGTCTACACACACATGTACGTATACACACACACATACACAAACACACATATTTATATTACCACGAAATGTGTGTGTGTGTGTGTGTGTGTGTGTGTGTGTGTGTGTGTGCGCACATGTGTCTGTACGTACGCGAGCTCGATTACACATTTTAACGCACGCGAGCGTGCGTGCGTGCGTGCTTGCGTATATGCATGCGCGCACGCATGCATGGAAAAACAGGATTAAGGGGCAGGGAGAGGGAGGGGAGGGGGTGGAAAGGGGATCCGGGGTGCTTTCGCAGGTTTAGAGTAGAGAGAGAAAGAGCGCCTCGAGTGTTTCCAGCGAGTCCACAGAGTTCATTAATGGGCGTTTTTCCCCCGCCCGAGTGTGCTTACACATAGCCACGCGCGTGTCCCTGCGGCTAGGGTGACTACACTCGGGAGGTGCTCCAGGAGTGGGAGAGAGGTGGGAGAGAAGTGGAAAAGGGGTGGGAGAAAGGTGGAAGAGAAGTGGGAGAGAGGTGAGAGAGAGATGGGAAAGTGGTGGGAGAGGTGGGAGAGAGGTGGGAGAGGGATGGGAAAGTGGTGGGAGAGAGGTGGGAGAGGGATAGGAAAGTGGTGGGAGAGAGGTGGGAGAGAGGTGGGAAAGTAGTGGGAGAGAGGTGGGAGAGAGGTGGGAAAGTAGTGGGAGAGAGGCGGAAAAGAAGCGGGAGAGAGGAGGAAAAGAAGCGGGAGAGAGGCGTAAGAGAGATGGACGAGAGGTGGTACAGAGGCAGAAGAGGTGGAAAAGAAGTAAAAGAGGTAAAAGAAACGGAAGTGAGGTAAAAGAGATGGGAGAGAGGTGCGAAAGAGGTGCAGGAGAGGCACAAGAGAGGTGCTGTGGGGGCGAGAGGCGAAGGAGTATCGAAGGGCGGAGATGTGGGAGCGGTACGGCAGAGGTCAAAGGTGCAACAGAGGTGTGGGAGACGGGTGGCAGACGGATGGGAGACGGATGGCAGACGGGAGGGACACCGGTGGCAGACTGATGGGAGACGGAGGGAGACGGGTGGGAGACGGGAGGGAGACGGGTGGTAGACGGGTAGGAGACGGGTGGGAGACGGATGGGAGACGGGTGGGAAATAAACTATGAAGTTACAATAAACTATTCAAATTGTTTACGAACACAAGTTATTTTCGTATTGATTTTCACCCGATGGTCAATAACTCACTCCTTCCTCGTAACTCTTCAAATCTAAACGATGTTATCAAGCTAACAAGAAAAAAATATCCGTTCTGTCTGCATTCAGATGATTTTAATCAACTACAGAAAATTCTCTCTTATTGTCCACTGGGCTAAAGAGAATTCATCTGGAAGAGACATAGGGAGCTACAGGGAGATAAAGAAAACGGAATGAGTGGGGTAGCCGAACATAGTGAGTGGAAGTAGGGAATGGAAAATTGAAGGGTTGAGAGGGAAGAGGAACAAATAGAAGGTGGTACGCTGTAAGGGAAAGGGAGGAGGGAATGGAAGTAAGGGCAGGGAAGGAGGAAAAGGAAGGAGAGGGGAGAAGGGTGAGGAGGGTTAGTAAGAAGAGGTGATGGGGGAAGGGAAGGGGAGAGGCGGAGAGAAAGAAAGGGGAAAGGAAGAGGAGGGAAGGAGAGAGGGAAGGAAACTGAAGGAAGGGAAATGAAAGAATGGGAAAGAAAGAAGAGGAGAGGAAAAAGAAGAGGAGGGGGAGTGGAGGGAAAGGAAGAGGAGGGGTAAATGAAAGTAAAGGAAGAGAGTGATGGAAGGGAAGGGAAAGGAAAAGGGAAGGAAAGGAAAGAAAGGGAATGGAATGAAAGGGAAAAAGGAAGGAAGGAAAGGGGAGGGTGTAACGGGAAGTGAGGAAAGAAAGGAAGGGGAAATTGGAAAGTGAGTAGAGGCAAGAAAAGGGAGGCAAGGGAAGTAGGGAGTAGATGATAGAGGAAGGGGAGAAGGGAGGGCGTTCGGGAATCGGAGCTGAAGAAGGGGAGAGAAGGGGGAGGAAGGGAGCAGAGGGGAGCAACTCAGGCGTAGGGAAAGGGAAGAAAACTGAGGTGTGGAGGTGGACTGGAGAGGAAAAGACGCGGGGTGGGGGGAGGGGAGAAAGGGTGGGGGAAGGGGAGAAAGGGTGGGGGGAGGGGAGAAAGGGTGGGGGGAAGGGGAGAAAGGGTGGGGGGAGGGGAGAAAGGGTGGGGGGAAGGGAAGAAAGGGTGGCGGAGGGGAGCAGAGGGGAGGAGGGGGAACGAAGTGGGAGGAAAGAGAGGGGAGAAGAGGAAGAAGAGCTACAGGGTCATACGAGAGGCGAAAGAGGGAAATAGGTGAGGGGAGGATGGGTAATGAAGGGGAGGAAGGTGGGCGGAGGGAAAGTAGGGTGAAGGGAAGAAAGTGATCGGGAAGAGTGGAAGGGGAACGAAGGGAAGGAGGAGCAGAGGAAGGGCAGAATGTGGAGAGGAGGAAAAGGCGAAGGATAGGGTGGAGAAGGGCGGGAAAGAGAAACAGGAGACAGATTGGATATGGGAAGGAAGGACAGGAGGAAAAGGTAGATGGGGAAGAAGGGGAGGGGGAAGAAGGAGAGGGGGAAGAAGGGGAGGGGGAAGAAGGGGAGGGGGAAGAAGGGGAGGGGGAAGAAGGGGAGGGGGAAGAAGGGGAGGGGGAAGAGGGGGAAGAGGTGGAGGGGGAAGAGGTGGAGGGGGGAGAGGTGGAGGGGGGAAGAAGGAGAGGGGGGAAGAAGGAGAGGGGGGAAGAAGGGGAGGGGGAAGAAGAAGAGAGGGAATAAGGTGACGGGGAAGAAGGAAAGGGGGAAGAAGATGAGGAAGAAGGGGAAGGGGAAAAAGGGAAGGGGGGAAAAGGTGATGAGGATGAAGGGTAGGGAGAATAAAATGACGGGGAAGAAGGGGAGGGGAAAGAAAATGGGAAGAGGGGGAGGGGGAAGGTGATGATGGAGATGAAGGGGAGGTGGAAGAAGGGTATGGAGAAAAAGATGACAGGTAAGAACGGGAGGGGGGAAAGGAAGGGGGAAGAAAGGGAGGGGAAGAAAGGGAGGGGAGGAAGGGGAGGGGAGGAAGGGGAGGGGAGGAGGGAGAGGGAATGGGAGGGGAGGGAATGGGAGGGAAGGGAGTGGGAGGAAAGGGAAGGGGAAGGGAGTGGGAGGAAAGGGGAGGGGAAGGGAGTGGGAGGAAAGGGAAGGGGAAGGGAGTGGGAGGAAAGGGAAGGGGAAGAAGTGATGGGGAAAGACGACGGGCAAGATAGGGAGGGGAGAAGAGCTGGGAGAAGGAGAGAGGGGAGAAGGAGAGCGAGGGTGAGGAGATCAGGGGTGAGGAGATCGGGGGTGAGGAGAGCGGGGAAAAGGAGAGCAGGGGGGAAGAGAGGGGGGTAAGAGAGCAGGGGAGGAGAGCGAGAAGGAGAACGGGGAGAAGGAGAGCGGGGAGAAAGTGATGGGGGAGAAGGAAAGCGGAAAGGACAACGAAGAGAAGGAGAGTGGGAAGAAAGAACGGGGAGGAGAACGGAGAAAATGAGGGGGGAGGAGGACAGAAGAAAGAACAGTGGGAAAAAGAGGGAGAGAGAAGGAGAGATTGAAGAGAGGTGAAAGGAGAGTGAGCGGAAGTAGAAGGGGGGAGAAGGGGAGGAGAAGGGGAGAGGAGGAGGAGGAGAAGGGGAGAGGAGGAGGAGGAGGGAAATGAGAAGGGAAGAAGTAGGAGAGGAGGAGGAAGAGGAGGAGGAGGAGGAGGAGGAGGAGGAGGAGGAGGAGAAGGCGGAGGAGGAGGAGGAGGAGGAGGAGGAGAAGGAGGAGGAGGAGGAGAAGGCGGAGGAGGGAAAGGAGTAGGGAAGAAGTAGAAGAGGAGGAGAAAGAAGGGAGCGGGAAATGAGAGTGAGGGAGAGACGGGGAAGCGGAGGGGTAGGGGAGAAAGGATATACTTTAAGAAGTGAAGGGAAACGTGGAAGGAAAGAGATAAAGAGATAAGGGAAGGAAAGTGGGAAGGGGAAGAGAAGGGGAGAACGGAAGCGAAGGAAGGAGAGAGGGGAGGAGGAGGGGAGAGAAGCGGAGGAGGGGGGAAGAGGAGGGGGAGAAGAAATTGGGTTATGAAGCCAAGAATTTTTGGGAGAGTTTATGAGTGATGTCATATCAAGCTTAGAGGAAGCGTTAAAGGCCAAGATAGTATTATAAACTGAAAAGTGGTTCTCTTAATAATGTTTCTCGGTGACCTTGTTTGGATTGCTATAATCGAGGTCGACGTTTCGCACTATTTTTGAACCAAGAATAGGTTTCACAAAATTCCATACGAATTATATATTCACATGAGAACATACACGTTAACACTCAATTTAACACAACGTTGAAGCATAAAACAAACATATGCACACTCAAAAATACTAAAAATTATGCTAAAAATATTCAAATACATATACCAAAAACCAGATGCTCTAAAACAAATATTCAAAAATATATTCAAAATAAATGTTCAAAAACACCCACACCCACACAGTCCGCCCCACCTACCAACACACACTCAAACACACACACACACACACACACACACACACACGCGCGCGACTCGACGGCGCAGTGGTAGCGTTTGTGACTGCTACTACACCGGTCCGAGTTCGAATCACGCCCAGGGCTGAAATAATTTCAGTATCACTGCGCTACGAGTCGTTACTCCAACTCTCCTGGGTGGAGAGTTGGAAGTGTATGCGTAAGCGTATGATCACAGCATTGCCCATAGATCAGTCATATATGAGCTCTGAACTCTCTTCCGGAAGGGAAATGGCTGTCGATCACGAGTCCAACACGTGATCCAAGACCATGGTGAATCAGAACTTCAACCTCATATTGTATATAATGACACTAAAGACTTCTTCTTCCCGTCACCTTCTTTACTATGTCCCACCTCGTCGGAGTATATGTACCATGCAACTGTTTTACTCCCAAGGACATTACTCCGTTATACATATCTATGATGATTTGACCTTTTCCGACGCTCGTCTTACTTCCGACCTTCTTCTGCATTCACACTAATCTCCTCCACTTACACAAACACCACCAGCCTTTGTTAAACAGTAAACAAATAAATAAATAAAAGAAGTTTATTCAGTATTTCAACAGACTATTTTCAGTTTTTATCACCTTTTCTTTGAATGACAAAAATATTCATTTCATCCCCGTAAATCTTACTTAAACCATGTGTTTTCTTTAATCTCGTTATATTATTTTCTTTCGTTTTTTAGCGAAAGCAGCTCGCCCAATGGACGTTTTTGTTCGTGCCAGACGATTACATTCAGTTTTACGAAACCTGTCTATATTTTCTGGAATTAATGTAACAAATATTTCTGTTGAATCGCTAACAACCGATTTTCAATTAACTTTTTTATGGTTTCATCAGATGATATCATACAGCTTAGCATTACATGAACACTTCAGTCCTTTCGAAGATTGATACTCATCCCTCGGGTCAACTCGTCTCTAAAGTGCCATTCACACGGTCAAACGGTTTATCAAACCCGGCTTGTCAAACAAGAGTTTGAAGGGATGCTTGACCGTGTGAATGGGGTATTTGGTTGTCAAACACGTTTGTTATACTTCATTCACACGGTCAAACATGACCCCAAAAACATGTTGGACAAACCGAGTTTGACAAACTGTCTGACCGTGTGAATGGAGTATTTGGTTGTCAAACACGTTTGTTATACTTCATTCACACGGTCAAACATCACCTCAAACACATGTTTGACAAACTGTTTGACCGTGTGAATGTGTGTTAAGACTCCCATCACTCCACGTCTTTCATACAGATAACTTCAGCGTTCACAAACTCACTATAGGGGCTATAGACTTGGAATCTGAGGGAGGCATAAAGGAACAATTTAAACGTGTTTGAGATCATGTGTTTACAAAGTATGGTGATAGTTACGAAGATGGATAGAGTGAGAAAGGAGATGAGGCTGAAAGAAAGGGTGGAGAGGAATTGGCTAAGATTGATGAAAAAATACTGGGGTAATTTTGGGTATATGTAACGAACGAATGAGGAGAGACTAGGTAAAGGAATGTTAAGGGGAAAGATGTATGGATAAGCTTTTTGATATATAGATTAACATCCACTCGTATCATCTCTAATATTATCAGCTACACGTGACTCAAACAAATACTCTTTCCATCACCTAATATCAATCTCTGACATTCTATTACGGGCAACCTTTTCCCACTCATCTTTCCTCTACTACAGTCTCGTCTCGCTCCTCCACCCTACCCATCTTGCCCACTCTCCCCAGCCCACTCACTCTCATTCTTTCGTCCGCTTACTCTCTTTCACTAAGCTTTCATCCATGAGGGTAATGGCTGTCAATCACAAGCCTAGCACGTAATGCAAGACCGTGGTGCATTTCGTCTCTCTCCCTCCCTCCCTCCTACGTCTCCCTCCCTCCCTCCTCCCTCTCCCTCCCTCCTTCTTCCTCCCTCCCTCCTTCTCCCTCGCTCACTCCTCTCTCTCTCTCTCTCCCTCCCACTCTCTCTCTTTCCCTCCCTCTCTCTCTCTTTCCCTCCCTCTCTCTCTCTCTCCCTCCCCTATCTCTCTCTCCTCTCCTCTCTCTATCTCTTTTTATTTCCTATCTAACTCTCTCTCACACACACACTTATGACTGGAAAATAATCTCCAATCAGTAAAGAATACCACTCACTTTCCAACTTATATTCTCTTTCCGCTTTTACCCTCCTTAAACCTTTCCTTCCCTACACATCTAGCTTCCACGTCCTCGGCTCGATATTTTTTCCCAAGGACACGTTCTTTCGTTATCGTCGACGAACACAAATATCTTCGCTCTTTCCCGCTCTCACTGTGGGGCTAATCCAGAGCCTAAAAGGACCGTGAATGGTGCGATTGTATCCCTACCGTACTCACCAACCTCAAATATGCAAATTCGCTCGTACGCCTTGACGTTCTAAAACACGTTTCTCTTTTTTCAAGGTAAGCTGCTGAAACTAGGCCACTCGCGGGGTGCGCGAAGTTAACGTACTAAATCTGTAACATTTCCGAGCCATTGTGAATGGGATGAGAGGTAGGACGAGTCAAATTTAAATGCCAGAGGATTTGGGCGTTGTAGTATCCTCAATGGGCACTTGTAGAGGACTCGAATAAGAGTGCTTTTATTCTATGTTTACTTTATTTATTTATATAATTTTTGTTCACAGGGCCGGAGAGCTTTCATTGTTGGGCAAATCTAGCCACGTATGAGAACCAACTCCGTAGCAATTCTGTTTAGCAACAGAATACCCACATATTTTATTTCCCGGCCTAGTTTCATAATCTCCACGAGGCGGGTGAAGCAACCAGAAAACGTCTCATACAACAATACATACATACATACATATACCAAGGCTTTTTCCCCCTTACAAGGGAGGTAGCCAAAAAGAAAAAGGCATAAAATCATTCCCACCCATTCCATCCCTGAATACACTCCACTCCCCTCCACCCTCCCTCTTATCTTAGCACCTCCTGAAAGACGGGTCATCCCTGCACCTTGTCCACTGCCCTGGGTCAGAAGCAGTGTCGCAAGACACAGCACATCCACAGCAAGGCCGCTTCATTAAATCGGCGACCCACCCTCTCCGTCCCCCCATTGCATAACAATACTGGGGAAAATATTTTCATGTTCCCCTTTTTAAAAGTAAGTCACACACACGCAGAAACGAGCGTTAAGGATAAGAGCACATCCACACTACTCCACGGCTGTGGAGGGCATAGGTAACACAAATTCATATATTAACCAAACTCCATTACTGAAACATATATGTAGAAAAGAAAGAACAAGCTTACAAGTGACCTCCTGCTGAGAGTATTCATATATATTGACTCCGTTATCATCAACGATATTATTGATTAACATCCTTATGAATAAAACGAGATATGACTAGTCTTTATGTAAGCCAGTTGGTTATAGCTTATACAGACCAACTGTAATTTTAACAGGGGTTAAGTAGATCGTACAACATTCCCCAAGCAGCTTTAGATTTCCTTGTTATAAATTTATGGCCGATGGAAGCTTCCGTCGATGAATTTGACAATGCTGAGGCGAGGATTATCAATGTGGTGCCTTTACTATTTTTAAACATTTGTCCTAGTACTTGGTCTGAGGGAGAAGGGGATTATTAATATTAGATAAATAAAAGAATAAATGAACAAACTGATAAAATCATTAATAAAAAAATAAAAAAAAACGTGATCGCTGGCGGTAAGTGCTTATTGTGTGATTTTTAAGTTGCTCCTAAGTGATCAATAATATTGACAATATACCGACACAGAACTTATGTCCCGCCCTAACGGGGATTTTCAATATTATTCCAATACTGTCAATAATGTTATGACATACGGATTATAACGTTATATTATGCATATTGAGGGTATGGATACAACGTGGACGTGTGTGTGTGTGTGTGTGTGTGTGTGTGTGTGTGTGTGTGTGTGTGTGTGTGTGTGTGTGTGTGTGTGTGTGTGTGTGTGTGTGTGTGTCTGTGTGTTTGTGTGTATCTGTGTGTGTGTATCTGTGTGTGTGTGTGTGTGTGTGTGTGTGTGTGTGTGTGTGTGTGTGTGTATCTGTGTGTGTGTGTGTGTGTGTGTGTGTGTGTGTGTGTGTGTGTGTGTGTGTCTGTGTGTGTGTTTGTGTGTGTGTTTGTGTGTGTTTGTGCGTGTGTGTTCAGGGAACGAGTATAGAGTAAGACTCCAAACCGAACTTTTAAATCTTTTGAAGACACGGCAGAGGCATACGCTGACATTTGTTAAGGTTAAACGGAGGAGAATTGAAACGGACGAAGTCGTTTGAGGATTCTTGGAACAATCGAAGTCGTTGTCTCTTCAGGACAATGACGTAATTGAGAGATTTTCGTTCCGGCTTTCGCTGGAACATCTTAATGGACAAGAGGGTGGGTTGACAGGGAAATGGGGTCCTGATCTATTCTAAACCACATTTCAGCCCAAGTTTACCTTTCAGGTGAATAAAAACGAACTTGAGGAAATCTATGGAGTGGCCCATTTAGGATGATAAACGTGACACTATATTGCGTCTCAACTGTGTAGGTTCACTGAAATGCCTGATTACTCTTGGTTCATTTTGATCATACATGGTGCCTACATACAATCTTGTTGACACAAACGCACACGCACACACACACTCGACCAATTATCATTTTCGCTACGAAAACAATTATTCTTCTGTAATAACATTTGACGCCTAGCAATTTTATTCAGCTGAGGACAAGGCCTTCATATTTCACTTGACCTATCATACAGGATGATAAATATGACTATAAGGTGCTGTGGTGCCCCAAGGGTAATACGACTCTTAATTGACGACAGTTTCCACCCAAACCACCACATGGAGAAGGTTCTGAGAACGCTTCAGTATAGTGCCGAGAAGGCCTTTCTTTGCTAACGAGGTAATGGCCCAAGAGAGGCACCTTCACCACGCTTTCCGTGAAACGTTTTCACCTTAAAGCGTCTTACCCACATTGACTTGGACACAAAACACTTCCGCGGAGGACAAGAACCCAGACACCGATATCTAGCAACCTTGCTGGACAGAGGAGACTGTAAGACTATTAGACAACAAGGGTGGGCAGATCGATTGCAACAGCAGCCGTCATGGAACCCAAAACACGAGGTGAATTTCACAGGTGGTTGTGCTGTACACTACTGGACAAAGTGACAACGACGCCAAAGACATTGAAAGGCCAAGAAGGAACTTTCAAGTAAAATAAAAGAATATCAATCCATTAGCAGAGGCAAAAACATGACTGGCCAAGGAATCCTCAAGGGCTATCACGTCATACACACCCACACACACACAACTCCTCTTGACCACCACACTTACTTTATAAATATGAAATAATTTATGCTGCCTCAGACCTTCTGAAATGAGGGGTCTGCAATATCCGCAATGCTATTATGCTCCAGTGCACACAAAGAAGCCGCAAATCTGATTAAATCTTCAAAAAAGGTCTATGCCCAATCACAATGTCTAATCAAATAATTAGATCTAAATAGTAGAATTGTACATGTCTGGTGAATGATTAAAGTTTTTTTTCGAGTCACGAAAGAAGATATTCAAGACTTCACTTCGGCGTCGTTCTCTATATTGTAATAGATTGTCTGGCGTCAGACTGAAATAAATATCTAAACAGCCTCATCGTGCCGAAAAGGGTAATCAAACACACACACACACATACATATATACATATACATAACACATATACATACATATATATGCATACATAAACACACACACAAACGTTAAATATATTTAAACATACTTATGCATACCATCTACACTTACCAACGTAACTTTCGCAACTTGACTCTACTAAGAGGAGAAACCCTGGCAGAACAGGATCGGTAGCAATGAAGTTCCTTTCCAAACCCGTTCTTAGTCCTCGTCTCCTTAATAAAACCGCCCATCTCTCGTTACAAAGAGCCGCACAGTGCTCCCCGGTCATGAAAGGGTTAAGTAATGTGAGCTCATACATTAGCCGCACCACATTGCCGAAAAGTATATATTTGCATAATTTAACTGCGCACCAAAATATATTTCTTTAGAGTTAGAATTACATAGTCTAATTCGTTAGATATACTGCCCAACATTTTGGAACTCGATCTGCCTCTGCTATGTACACGATGTAATACCAACGCTTTCTCCGTCCCTGTTGAGTTCAAGGGATAGTGGTGCTACTGCATTAAGAAAAATAGTAATGATGAAAAATATAAATAAACAAGTGAATAAATGAAATGTGATGAAAAAAATATATATACGAAAATGTGAGAAGTGAGAAACCCTTGTAGGGTAACCCCTATCAGTTGCGGCAAGCATTATCATTATTATTATTATTATTATTATTTATTTATTTATTTATTTTGTTTTTTTTTAGCCGACGTTTGGGTCTCCACCCAGCCTGGCCAGATCTGTCAGGAAACAAAGCATGAAGCACGTAGCGGATAACGGGGATCGAACTCAAAGCCACCTGCTCATGAGTTCGACATGGTATCCAGTGGGCTACAGCGCGAATAATATATATATATATATATATATATATATATATATATATATATATATATATATATATATATATATATATATATACTATAAATAATACTGATAAAAAAAAACAATTCTAAACCAAACAATCATCACATATGCGTAGTCAGAACTGTACAGTGTCAAGACTTGTGACAGCGACTGTCCCCTTTGCAGTAGTACGTCTGCATTCAGAGCGAAGTAAAGTCGCAGAGAAAAGTACCTACCAGGGTTCAGACTTTTACGAAAAGTTACGAAACGACGACTAACGTCTCAGAAAGTTTGGCAACTCATGCTTGTGAGATAAATCTGCTCTTAAGAACAGCGCCAGCTCCCCTCTGGCTCTCTCCATAGTTTACTCGAGTTTCATAGGACTTTATCTCCATAGGGAGTCTCTACATGGTTTAATGAAACCGTCTAACTACACTTGGGACAAACACTCTCCACAAGAGAATGACGTTACATACAATGCACTAATTCTTCGACACCAAACGCGCCTCGGGTGGACCTAAGTTCGTTTCAGTTCCCCCCACGGACACTGACTGTACATCACTCGCTGTGGTAGCCCGTTGATACGAGTCACAACAAAGCGCCTCCTGGGGTAGTCACCTCTTAAAACTGTCTATTTTAAGAAACACCGCCGACATTCTCTCCACCAAGTAGCATACTTCATAAATACTGTTTTTGCTGACCCCAAACGATAATGAGCATATTGGTAGATTTAACATTAAAGCCTCTAGAAGGCATTTCATTTCATTCCTTTGGCAAGATTTAGGTATTTCATTTTCTTTTACACCAACGATTCTGTTCTGCTGTAAGGCAGTCACGGAAATGAAGGCATTTGAACTCTTCAAGGCCTAGTGTCACCTTTAGATATTTTGTTCTTGTTACCGCCAGGCTATTCTATACAGTTTCGAGGTGACCTCTGCCTCTTCGGCTGAGAATTTGTCTTTTGAATGCTCTTGTCCCTTAAAGGAGCCATCACACTAGATTATTTTTCCTTCAACTTCCGATAAATCGACGGTTTCCAGAACTCTTTCCTCCATAAAATCACCATGGAAAGCCTTTTTTTCATCAAGAAATACACAGTTTCCCTCCAGCACATCACATTCCTTCCTGCGAACTACAGATCTCCTCCAACGGTTGAAGGAAAAATAGTCCATTGTGATAACGCCTTCAAGTTGGAACAGGTTGATGGTTTGACTGATTGATTGGCTGGCTGGCTGACTTCCTCATTCCCTTTCCCCTCCTTCACGCTACATTAGCGTGTCTGCACCTGTATGTTGAGAGCATTCCATGCCATGAAACCTCCGTCGATGCGTCCGACTTCTCCTAATGGAAATCTGCGGCACAGATGGATCCCAAATGGACTTTAGCAAAGTATACACAGATCCACCGCAATGGAAAGGCTAAGGAAAATCGTCGACGAAGATATGGAATACGGTACAATGAGCCAGCAGACTATTTGGTCCATGCCTATAATGATTGTTAAAAAGAAAACCATACATACAAATATTCAGAAAGAAAGAACCTCTAATATCGTAAGAGGCTTGTTCGTTGTGAAAAAACAACAAATGAAAAAACGTTAATATTCTTTGAAACGCGAATATATAGCATGAAGAGAAATGAAATCATTATAATTGTAATAAAACTAATGTGTGGAATAGTGAAATAGCAACAAATGAAAAAACGTTAATAATCTTTGAAACGCGAATATATAGCATGAAGAAAAATAAAATCATTATAATTGTAATAAAACTAATGTGTGGAATAGTGAAATAGAAATAGGGAGTTAACTACTACTTCTTTCGATGCCTGATGAATCTCCTCCCGCCCAACACGAATCAACCACTGGTGAATATGTGAATCTTTTCAACGATATTTTTGGCGCAGCGCCCCCTGTACCCCGTCAGTATCTCTCTTTCCATCAGCCCAAGTTAATCAATTTCCCATATTTTACTTTCCATTTCCCTCTTGGTCCCGTTTTCTTTGATTCCTATTATCTCTACCCTTCGTATTCAAATTCTCTCGATTTTTTACTACATATAACAAAGGACAATCAAGAGAAAACTTACGACTCCACTATATCTTTCAATTCCCTTCTCTACTGACTCTTTATTGCTCACCTCCCCGTTTCTGTTCTCTATTTTTTTTTACTTAAACAATTGTTAGCTATTTTTGCATTACTTCCAAACCATCACACTTCTTCAACCACCAGACACTCCCCCCTATAACGAGTTAGAGATAAAATTCAGTGCTGGGAGAATGAATGACACTCTTTCGATGTAGAATATCTACTCTGTAATAACGAGTAAAAAAGATACAGGAATGTAATGAACGACTAAATAAAGTCATGATAAGGGTTAAAGTATGCCATGAAAATAGATAAGGCAATCATCAACGCATTGCCAATCTATCCCTACTTCGTTACCTCTACTCCATTGCGTCACACAAACACTACTTCTCGCAGTGCGAAGGACAAAGGAAAAAAAAAACCTCCAGACTTTTTCTTTATTAATTACTTGAACGTCCTCCCCTTTTTTCTTTCTTTGAATGCATCTTGATTCTTTTTCGTGATACAGGGAGTCGTATATCATTTTTTCCTCTGGATTTTTTCTACCCCAGAGTATAATGACTATCGTGTTTTATATATATACATTTCTCTCAGCGTCTTTTGCCAAGGCTCTCCCTATCATCATTGTGTTCCTCCTCCTCCTCCTCCTCTTTTATTCCTTCTCCAGTTATTCCTCCTCTTATTCTTTCTGCCCATCTTTTATCCTCAATCATCCACCTCCTCTTCTCCTCCCTTCTCCTCTCTCACTCCTCCCTTCACCCTCTCCTAACTATCCTTCTCCTCATCCTCATCATCATTCCATGATATTTATTGCCTCTCATCGTTATTTGCCCCGTCTATCTTTTTTTTTCTTTCTCTTCTTTCAATCGCAAACTCCCCTTTGTTATACTCCGCGGACCCTCAACCAAAAAAAGAGTTTTGCCTGCTCGTACAATCCCATACCTTTGCAATTGCATAACCCTGCGATCCTTTGAGCTCTAATGACCCTTGACTTAAGGACTATTGTCCTCCATTGTCTCGGGATCTCGTAGGAGACTTCCGATTCCGCTTTCTTTCTCAATTATTGTCCACGGACTGTCTTTTTCTTCAGTCCAAACTAACTCTAATGATGCTGATGTATTGGTCTATAATTCTCAAATCGATGTGATTGAGTGCCAACTTCTTTAGCTTGATGTTTATGCCAATAACGATTCTACTCCTAATATTTCTGGCTCCTATTTTCATTAGTTTTCATCTGCCTTGTCTACAGGTTACTGCCACTTGCACTAATTGTCCCATCACAATGTTTAAGGTTTCCGAGGCATCGAAGTGCCTCCTGGGCTAAACCCTTTAAAGTAGCACAACATTCCCTCCGAGAGCATAGTCCTACCGCGTCCGTGCTGGTTGGCTCTTTCCCACCTTGTGTGACGCCAGGCAATTTTATTTGACTATATGGTACACCATATATACCGAAGGCACTACGACATATAATAACTCGCCCCATACCTGATATCTCTTTCTTTTATTCTGGTTGCCGTTAGGTTGTACCATTTATCCCGGGACATCGCCTCCATAGCAATGGTTCAACCTATTGCCTAAAAGGATGAATTTGGCGTTCACAAATTTCATTCTTGTGAACAACAGGTGCTCATTCAGTGATTTTAACTTTTTCAATGTTTTGTACGCACTGGAATTCTACTGGGCTTTTCCGCAACCCTTTCCAAAAACAAGTATCCACATGAAAAATATACATAATAAAGTAATATATACACTATATACAGTATATATATATACACACACATATATATATATATATATATATATATATACAGTATATATATATATATATATATATATATATATATATATATATATATATATGATGAGACATTGTGAGAAGTTGAGGAAGGTGGAAAAAGAGTCACGGGTCTCGTTCTGAGTTTATTCCTGACCGGTTTCGCTTGTAGCTGAAGAAGCTACAAGCGAAACTGGTCAGGAATAAATTCGGAACGAGACCCGTGACTCTTTTTCCTTTTTCACACACACACAGACACACACGCACACACACACACACACACACACACACACACACACACATATATATATACATATATATACATATATATATATATATATATATATATATGTATATATATATTCCATCATGGGAAATGTTCAAAATGGTCAAATCAACCATTCAGCCAACATTGTCCCCTCCCCCGTTCCTATCCAGCTGCCGTGGTTCTCACCCGATATTAAGAAGCAGAGTAAACTCGCCCGTTTCCCAAAAATGGCTGGCCCTGCATTCCCATAGTCAACCACTATGGCTGCCTCTCTCTATTCACTTTCCTTTAGTACCCCAACAGCCACTCCAGGCTTCCTCGCCTCAAACTCTGCCCTACATAATATCATAAACCTTTTAGAGCACCCAACTGCGGAACTCTTGAGCCACCCACTCCCCACCCCCGTCCTCTCCTCTCTCGCTCTCATCTATAGCATTCTTCCACTACCACGAATCAGTATGTTAACATGTTCCCCCTCTCTCGTTGTATATTAATATAACACCTTCATGTATTTTGTAGTATACAACGCTTTCCCCCACATCAGCCAGATCGATAATTTACTCGCAGTTACACTTCCAGTGAAGCAATAAATAAATAAATAAATAAATAAATAAGTTTAACCAGTGGATTCCATGGCAACCCATATTCTCTCACTGCACCCTATACCCTAGCCAGTCTGTCTCACTACTTAATTCGCATGCAATCACGCGAACACATACACGCAAACACACACACAATACATATACACACACGCATATGTATACATATACACACACACGCGTATATATACATACACACACACACACACACACACATATATATATATATATGTATGTATGCATGTGTGTGTATGTGTGCGTGTGTGTGTGTGTTCGCGTGCGAATTACACATCACAAAACCATATGATAGGCGGCAACATCTGCATATTCGTCCGGGTACTAAACTCGAAATTTATAAATTCAAGTCGCTTAGTTTATCATATTGTTACTGAATATCAGATGGAATAACGCATTACATGTTGGTGAATAGGAAATTACTTTTCGAAAATATAATCCAGAGTTCTAGTTCTACGTTTTTCCCAAGCACAATCGCAATCTTTTGATCACAATATAGGTTAACAATTTATGTCCATTTTATGTACACCTTTTTATGTCCATTTTGCCCAGTAACAATTCAATTCATTCATTTGCATGCATGCATAAACTCTGTATGGTTTTATCTTTGCAGGTATGTATGGAAATTTTCATTGTTTTGTACTTTGAAAAAAAAAAAAAAAAAAAAAAAATCTAAGCTATATATTGTAGGCCCCTCCCGTCCCTCCGCAATAGATCTGCAGACAACCCGCATCATTTAACAGTGCTTTTATACCAATCCCCCCTTGCTGTTATGTAACTGCCAGTGCAGTAGGCCCCCCACCTTTTCCTGTTAATTTTCAGACACTATTTCTCCCTTCCCTATTGCCCTGTATACTCGTGGCTATGAAAATTCTATTTATTTTTATTTATTATTTCTGTTCATTCTCGCGTATCACGATACACATAGTGAACCAAGTACACTCTTAATATATACATTTTTTCAATTTATCAATTGTGTTCATTCTCCCATTATATACACGTATTAATCCACTGAAATGTTCTATAAAATATTCAACTTGCCTCTTTAGTATTCATTTATTATTCCTGCATTTGCTACCAATTTCTATCTCATTCAAGATAGGGCAAAATAATAACTATATTCCTAATGTCATTGGGTATCGAGTATAGTAAATACCATTTTCTGTCCTTTCCTTTGTTGTTCTCTCCCCGTTTTCTCTCAGTTCTTTTTTTTTCCAGAAAACTTTTGCGAAAACATACCCCTTCCCAATTTCCATTCCTCTCCTTTTTATAACACCCCAAGCTTCCCTATTTCAAGTCCTCCAAAATTCGTGGGTCCCATTCCACTTTTACATTTCCTTTTTCTTGATTTTCTTTTCGCCACGCCCCTCCCTTCTCGCTTGTGTCCTTGCAAACAGCTTCTGCCGCTCCTGATGCCCTGCGGATATCCCCCCTCCCTCACCCCCCCATCTAGACCCCACCCCCTTTCTAATCCAGCGTTCTTGCAGGACTCCCTCCGGTGTCCCTTCCTCAAATCCCTCCGGGAGTTTCCCTTGGGTTTCCTCCTCGAAGGTCCCTCCTCCAGGTCCTGCTTCAGGGACCTCCTCGAAGTCCTTACTATAGGTCCCTCGTCTACGTCCCTCTCCTAGCCCTTCCTCGGTTCCCTCCTCGAGTCCTCTTTGTTACGATCTCGAAAATAATTTACTTTCATTACTTTGCCCGCACTCAACGTTTCCTTCTTCAACCATCCTTTACTCCTCTCTTTCCTTTCCCCTTCTCTCCTTTCCATTCTCTCTCCCTCCCTCTCCCTATCTCCTTCTCTTTCTCTATCTCCTTCCCTTTCTCTATCTCCTTCCCTTTCTCTATCACCCTCCCTATCCCTATCTCCCTCCCTCTCTCTATCTTCCTCCCTCCCTCTATCTCCCTCCCTCCCTCTATCTTCCTCCCTCTCTCTATCTTCCTCCCTCTCTCTATCTCCCTCCTTTCTATCTCCCTCCCTCTCTCAATCTCTCATATATTCCAAATTTCAGCACTTTTTTAGTATTCAGTTGTACACTTTCTAATCTCGTGATCAGTTTCATATATTCCTTCTCTTTACTACCATACATTCAACTTTAGAGAAACCTTTTGCCCTTGTAGGGTTGAATTAGAGCTCAAACTGCTTCTTCCACGCCCTACGCTTCCTCCATATGTGATTTTTCCGTCAATTTTTAATCTCAACCCATGCTCCAAACATGCTGTCCTACTACGGCCTGCTTTCACGCCATTATGCATAATTTGGCTCCTCGTAGCTTTAGTAGTTCGACGACAAGTCCTATTCTACGGTCTCTTTCTAGACATCTCCTCCCTTTCCCTTTAGTTTTTGCTTTCTGTTTATTTCCATCAATAGTTATGAAAAAAATTCAATCTCACTGTGATATTTCTACATCTGTTCTGGATTTTATCTTTTCTTTTAATTTCGGCTTACGGTCTTATTTCTAGGTCAGTATTGTTTTGTCCTAACACTTATCTTTTTCTGTCCATTAAGCCTTGTATACTTAGCTTTAACTTATACTCATACTTTCTCCCGTTCTTAGTCTATTGCTTTCTATACTGTCCTATGCTTCTTATTTCCTCCTTTTTCTTTCATTATCTCCAAGTTTACTCTTCAGTTCTATCTTCTATACAGCTACTCGCTCTCTTCCGCCTAAAACTACCAACTAATTTCACATCCTTTCATTCGACGATCACTTTTTCTTGACTTTCAACACAAGGTATCATTTAACTAAAATTCTACTTCCTTCATGCCTTTCCCTTAAACATCTATTTTTACTTTACAGATTTTCACTCAAGCGTTTTGTCTCTACCTCACAAATTTATTTCATTTCATCTTCTAGCACTGGTCTTTACCTCAATCTAATATAAATTTGCACAGCATATCCCCCATAAAACTAATAGTCTTTGCCTTCACCTTGTAATTCAATCCAATCCATAAGTAGCCCGACCTCTTGAAAATAATCCACAAAGTAGGTCAACATGCCTGAAAAGTTAAAACTATGCCCTACTTTCCTTTTTTGGTACCGTAAGTCTCTTTCATGTTCACTCCTCACTACATCCTAACACCCCTACCGGCCTTCCCCTCCATAATCTTTTCCATTCCCTTATGCCTCCCCTCCTACCACATGCCCATTCCCTCCTCTATCTCCCTTCCCCGCCAGCCTCTGAACACCCACTTCCCACCTTCATATCATTATCTCCACGTCATTACCCCATAACATACCACCTCCCCATCCTTCTTTCAAGGCCTCCCCCTCCACCTTATTGTCTCTCACCTCCCCCCCCACCCCCAGATCAATGCCCTTCCCCATCCTCTCCCGCTGACGTCGGACCTCTCCCATTCAGACTTCGACCTAATTCACTCGTCCTTTCGATTTCCTCAGCGCGACGAGTCGGTTCCTCTGGCTCTCTTTAGTTACACCCTCAATCTTCCCTCATCCCATACACAAAACCAGTACGCGTATCTGTCCTTTGCCATTTAACAGGCTTTGAATACACGAGGATAACGGTTGACCTTTCCTCTTAGCCTTATGGTCCACATCATCTTCATGCAAGAAGCATAGGGTACCTCCTTTCCCCCTTTTGTAATGTCTACTGAGACCTACAAACAAGAGTCTTCTTGAGCTGGTAGCTGTTTCCTTCCCGAGATACTGCATTTTGTTCTTACTAGCGTTCTAGATACGAATACTCACACTTTGAAATATTTGTACAGTGTGTTTAAGTTAATGTAAATGCAATCCTAAAATAGCTCTATATTTGACACCTCCTTCTCATGTGACCATGTACCAAGCCTTTCTCAAAGAATCGTTACTTCTTAGATACGTCTTTTGCAAATCATCCCCTTCCTTTGACTCAATTATTTTATTTTTATTATATATGTTTCCTTCTTTACGGAACCTCTTTCCCAACCTGTACGTATAACTAAGTCAAACGTTTATTCTTGGAATTTCTTCATATCTCCTTTAAGGCGCCTTTAGGAGTCTTTGGCACTCCGCATCTACGGATTGAAGCTTACTCATTTTCTTTCCTCAACTTCTATAAAGCGCAAATTACCTTAAGATAAACACTACACGTACGTGGGGCCTCGCCTCACATAGAAACTGACGAGGATATACCACAATAAAATATATAAAACAGATCACACTGTACAAAGTGTCGAAGCCCCTCATCCCCCCACCACCTTTATCCAATTCCCTTCCTTTCCTTTTTTTTTTTTCTTTTCCTTTTTCCAGCATCCTTTTGTCCTCTCGGTAAGTGGCACCGTGGCCTTCACAAGGGAGCCGTTCTCCCGACACTACATTCCAATACCTATTCCTTTATTATTCGTCCTTTCTCCCCAGTTTTCTTCCCCAGTTCCTAGCATTCCTTTCTTCGTTTCCCTCGCTCTCCTTCTGCTTCCACAACACGCGCTTGGCCGGACTCTTCTTTCTTCTGTTCTCGTGGTCTTCGCGATCCATTCTCCTCGTCTCTATTCTTCCCCCCTCCTGGACTTCCTTCTTCACTTCCTCCTTTTTCAAGTCCTCCCAGAGCCTTCACCAGTCACCTCCTCCCCTCTCTTTCCCGATACTTTGAAGTGTACCCAATGAATAATGAAATAACATAGATGGACAGCTCGCGGTCTATAACGAAGCTGGGGACAATATAACCGCGTAAATAAATCACACAAGACGGAGAGGGTGTACGACAGTCCCATACAAGATTACGAGCATTGTTACCCACAATCGTATAAACATCCCGGATACTTTCTTCCTCTCCCAAGACAACCATAGTTCTACCACCTTCTCTTGTCTTCCTTGCAAGTCTTAATTCCTCCTGCGTACTGTGTGTGTGTGTGTGTGTGTGTGTGTGTGTGTGTGTGTGTGTGTGTGTGTGTGTGTGTGTGTGTGTGTGTGTGTGTGTGTGTGTGTGTGTGTGTGTGTGTGTGTGTGTGTGTGTGTGTGTGAGTGAGTGAGTGTGTGTGTACGTGTGTGAGTGAGTGAGTGTGTGTGTACGTGTGTGTGTGTCCGTGAATGTGTGCGTGTCTGCGCGCATGTGTAAGTTTATGTGCACATCTTGTGTGCGAGTGTGTGCACACGCTCTTCTGTAGTACGTAGGTGTGCTCGTTCACACGAGCTCCCATATTTATTTCCCATACATTTCCACTTTTACTTTTACGTCCTTTGGCGTACTTACCCTGTCACATGAATTCAAGACATTCTCTTTTTCATGAAATCCACTACGGGGAAAACGGCGAGAGAAAAACCCCGAATGATAATTCCGCGTACTTGGAACTTGTTAGCTTAGGTCTGTAATTCACCTACGAAAGGAAAAAGTCACTATATAAAACCGCACTGCGGGAAGCTATAAAGACAGCTCTCTGCAGTGGCTATTAACAGACGAAAACGTATGGAAGCTCAGACACATGGAGCGTATGGCCTTCGCGCGTGGGGCGACTGACATTGCTCAAAAATATAAAAAATTGAAAAAAAAAAAAAAAAAAAAAAAAAAAAAAAAAAAAAAATAATAATAATAATAAATAAATACATAGATAAATCAGCTCATGTTCGGTTGTAACTAAGAAATTTTATATAAAAAAAAAATCAAAATTTTCTGAAGCAATGTGTAGAAACAAAAATTGAAATATGCGAAGTACTTCGTTGAAACCCACCTACTCTTTTACTACTTAGGAGTTCCCCGAAGAAACAGTACAAAAAGAATTAAAACATATACAGCGTACGCCTATGCTACGTCGGGGTTACCATGGTGATGAATAAAACAAGCAAGTGGTGGTCAGAGTAAAGTGCCACCCGGGACGGAAGAAGGTAATGGGGGCACAAAGGCAAAGAAGTACACATCAAATATACATACTTCCTCGACGCCAAGGAGGAGGAGGAGTAGGAGAAGGAGGAGGAGGAGTAGGAGGAGGAGATGGATGAGGAGGAAGAAGAAGAGGAGGAAGAAGAGGAGGAGGAGGAGGAAGAAGAGGAGGAGGAAGAAGAGGAGGAGGAAGAAGAGGAGGAGGAGAAATAGTTGGAGGAGGAGAAAGAGGAAGAAATGGAAGAGAAGAAGTAGAAGTAAAAGTAGGGAGAGAAAGAGGAGGAAGAGGAGATGAAAGGGAGGAGGAGGAGGAGGAGGAGGAGGAGGAGGAAGGAGGAGGTGGAAGAGGAGGAGAAGTAGAAGGAGTAGAAGGAGGAAGAAGAGAATAAAAAAAGGAGGAAGAGGAGGAGGCGGAGGAGGAGATGGAGAAGTAGGAAGAGGAAGAGGAGGAGGAATTTGAGGAGTAATGGTAGGAGGAACAGAAACTCCCACAACAATACATACACGTGACAAACTGTCTGTGGAAATACGCCTGGCAGCATGAAAGGTTTCCAGATGCTACAGGAGGACTGTGCGCACAACACACAACGTCCGGGTTTAGGATGACTTGAGCATTGGAGAAGGAGCACTGGGATGGTTATTGGGCCAGAGACGAAAGGGAAGGGATTCGGGCAAAACAGAGGCCATTTCGGGAAACTAGGAGCTTTCAGAACATTGGGTTATTCGGCTCAGGTTGAGATCCCACTGGAGCGAGTGGGCAGATCGACTAACAGTACCTACGACAAGCGAAAATCAGACGAAAGGAAAAATGCGCACATGGAAAACTATAATGTATCTAGGACAATTTTTGAATACTATTCCTAAAGTTTTCGAACGTGTTTTCACCAAAGAAATGGTGACACTATGAAAACTTGGGGAAAAAATCGGGATAAAATAACAATGATGATGATGATGATAAAATTAATTATCTGTGGATCTCAATTTATACCATGCTTACCGACATATTATCTCGTTCAGTCTGTGTATGTGTCTGCCTGTGCATACGTGCACCTGTGTATGGGAAATTATGGGATCTTGGCACATATACCCTATCCCCTTGCAGAAATGAAACAGTAACGTCTTCCAGTTTTAGTTAAGCTTTAGGAATACCAGGCTAGGAATCTTGGTTCTGTGACACTGCAATTGATTGATGATATCATATGAGTGTGCGTGTATGACTGCGTGTGTGTGTGTATGGATGGATGGATGGATGTGTGTGTGTGTGTGTGTGTGTGTGTGTGTGTGTGTGTGTGTGTGTGTGTGTGTGTGTGTGTGTGTGTGTGTGTGTGAATGTGTGTGTCTGAATGTGTGTGTGTGTGTGTGTGTGTGTGTGTGTGTGTGTGTGTTTCCTTTCATTTTCCGTGATTGTCTCATATTCGCTCGTGTCCATCATCGCCTTGGTTCGAGTGTCTTTGCTGGTCTCCGTACAAGTTGTCTCCATGTGTTTCTATGCTTGTCTGTATCTATTTCCATGGTAGTGTGTCTTCTCCTTGCGAGTGCGGCTGTCGCATTCTTTGGTACATGGGTGTCATTCAGTCCCAATGGGTGAAAATGTGTGTGTGTGTGTGTGTGTATTCACCATGTTCTTTGGACCACGTGTTGGACTCGTGATCGACAGTTATTAACCTCCAGGATGAGAGCTCAGCTCGTATGACCGATCTATGGGTAATACTGTGACCTTACACGCACACACACCCAACTCCCAGCTCATGAGAGTTGGAGTAACACCCCGTGGTGAAGCGATACTGAAATTATTTTATCCTTGGGCGAGATTCGAACCCGGACCGCCATAGTGGCGGGCAGGAACTCTACCACCGCTTTTGATATCCATAGAGCGGTCCGCGTAGGTAACGATAACTCAGTAACGAAGACAGTTCTCAGGAAATTAAAATCGGTAACGCATTGACAGTAATGCACCCCAGATGTTTCGGTAACGCACTACCTATCAGACGGTAACGCGCCCAGCTTCGCTATTTAGTCGATCCTAAATATGTTACAAATAATGTACTTACAATTTTTGGAAGTGATCCATTCCTCAAACCCAAGAAAGCCCACGTCCTTTTATAAGGTTGTTTCACAATGATTCAACATATTTCAAAATGTACCCAACATGTTTATCAAATGGTCCATAAATATCGTATCACCAACAATATTTGAAAAAAATCTATATTTTGTTGTGTATACCTAATATATACACTAGCACACCCAACTTCACTTCTAAATCATTAAACCATAACATAATTTCAACATTTTGCTTCACAAATAAAACCTGCAATTGAATATGTTGCCATTTAATGATTTATAACCCTGTTGATTAAATCAATACTTATATAATATCTACTACATTTCAATTTTTTTCGTACTGTTGAAAAAGGTGCCAAATCTTCATTGCATATTTTTCAGTCAAGTCTCATTTACCGATTAAGAATATTACAATAACAAGGAGACAATAATAATAATTGGACAATGCAATACTTCGCGTATGTTCTGGAACAATCATAGCCACTGGTACCCACTACAGCCAAACGGATTCAGACACTTCCATAATAAACAGTTATTGTTAAAACCTTTTTTTCACAAGTTTTAATCATTCAAAGCGTACATATGTAACAATAAATGCTTAGCAAATTTTGAACGCGGGAAATAGAAAATTAAAATTCTCGTACACCCATCTTTTGCTTCACGTTGATATGACGTCATCAACTTTAACGGTTGTCACCAACTATCGGGTAATCTAAATACATAATCATTTCTATTACCAATCACAACATATGCATTCTCTTGTACCTTACCTGATATATCCAGTGTAACAAGAATCTTGTATTTCTTCTTTTATATCACTTATATGAGAAATCACTAAAATTTGTAATAATGTTCATACGGAATCACTACACACACACTTGCACAATGAACTCAACACTCGAAATGTCGTCATCTTTCTCGTTAGGGTAGTCGGTCAGAAAAACAATGCGCCTAAGAAATTAGTTCCACTTTATAAAGTATCATATTAAAAATAGAGAAGAATAACTTGGATTCATATAATATTATTTTGCATTATGAATAATAAATATTTCGTTTATTTGCCATAGTTCCTGTTTAATTTTTTTTTACTCATTAAAGGAATTCATGTAACTATACTTCATTCCAATATGAAATCACACTCGATTTCCGCTAGGCAGATTTTCTCACTTCCTTTCATAAAATATTATATTTCTCCACTTTGTTCATAAGGTAGGAAAAGTTTATTTCAACCATTAGAAAAAACAGTCATTCTACAATTGCAACAAAATTTTCAAAACTCGATAGGTTAGGAAATTAAGTACTTGAATTCAAGGAAAGTAAATTATCGATTTATACACATATTTACTTATAATCGATGTTTACAGCAATTATGATAAGTGAAGAATAAAACACGTGTTCTACTGAAATAACTCCTGAATACGATTGTATATTCATATTTCACATAGAAATCCACACAGAAATGAATATTAAGGATTTGTATGAATATTTTGCATCATGAAATTTATCCTCCTACTCCTCCTCCCTCCAACTTATTAATTTAATTTATTATGAGAAAGTATTCGTTTTCCAGTGTTCTTACTTGAGACTATTTTTATGTAATGTTAATCTATCAATAATCTATCTATCGTCTCCACAGTTTATTGAGAAATTCACATTACATAAAAATAGTCACGGTTATGAATGGTGGAATACAAATACTTTCTTATAATAGATTGAATAATGAGTAAGTTGGAAGGAGGAGGAAGAGGAGAAGGAGGAGGATGAGGAGGAAGGAAGGTGTCGGGAACTATCATCCCTCCCTCCCTCCTTCACTCACACCCTCCCTCCCTCACGTCACTATCTTCATGACGCAAAATATTCATAAAAATCCTTAATTTTCATTTTCTATGGCTTTTTATGTAAAATATGAATGCACCTTTACGATAAGTTCTTTATGTAAGAGATTTTTTTTATTTAACAGTTGTTGTTAAAGTTATTGTAAACATCGATTGTAAATATGTGTATAAACATGTCATTTCTTTTATTTGAATTCAACACCACATAATTACTTAGTTTCCCTAACGAGTTTTGAAAAAGTTGTAGTTGTAAAATGACTGATCTTTCTAATGATTGAAAACAATTTATCTTATTTTATGAATAGAATGGAGAAATATAATATTTTTTAAAATGAGGTGATGAATTTGCCAGTCGCTTATGTCTGTGTGGAGCAGGAGTATGCAGGGCTACCAATTGTACCGAGCTGCAGGGCTACCAACTGTACCGAGCTGCACGACAGAAATCGAGTGTAATTTCTTATTGGAATGGAACATATAATAGTTCCCCTTCAAGGTTGATATTGTCGAGAGGTTGTATTTAACAAAGAATTCTTTAGATTAATTTTTGCATCCACTGAGATTATATTTCACAAATATAATTTATTTGTTTTATAGCATTTCTAATATTTAGTTTATTTACTGTCACTCGCGAAGAGGTTTTTGTCCAGATGCAATGGATTGTTTGTACAGGAGTAGGGTTTCTAATGTGTCTGCATGGTAATGATTGGTGTGTGTTGTGAGATGTAAAATTTCTCACCTGGACAAAAACTCTGGACAATATGATACATAAAGACACCATCGCTCCTGGTCAAAATCCCCTGGGACAAAATGAACATAACAACAACTGACGGTAACTATCCCAGTTCCCTGTAAGCCCACCCACCCACCCAATTCCTTTGATCTGACTCTAACCTCTCCTAATTCTACCTCACTCCGAACCATTAAAACCTTGTGAACTCAAAAAACCCTTAGCATATCTGATATGTTCCGTTTCCTGTCCATTTATTCGCCTGAAGATGGTTGTATGTAATAACCAAAAAATCGCCTGTGTGGTTCTATAACTAGTGCTAATATATCATGGATCTCGGTAGATTTGTGTACAATCTACCCCTAAGATAAAGAAACCATATAAGACGAAAAAAACAACTAAGAAGATCGTTAAAATTGACTTAGCCCTAGTATCTAACAAAACATGTCTACAAGAAAAAACTGACAAAATATACTAACATATTACAAAGGGATTACAAAGGCAAAGCATGCCGACAGGAGACCTTTTGATCCATATCTAGGTCGGATGCAAAAAAAAAAAAAAAAAAAAAAATCATATTAATAATAAATTAAAACTATAACAATGTAAATAACAATTAAAATACATAAATAAATGCATTGGTATAGTTGAATAACAAACAAGCAGGTAAATAGTAAATGATAATAAATTGACATATAACTAATAATAAATGAAAATCAGACAGACAAATTATAACAAAACAAAAACAAATAATATAACATATATTATAATAATTACAGCATCTTACTTAGGTATTTATCTAAATGATTCTTAAAGCTTCGAACTGAACTACATTGCACTACCTGTGCAGGAATTTTATTCCATTCATTAACTACACGGTTGGCAAAGTTGTTTCTACCTACTTCCAAATTGAATCTATTTCCGGACAGTTTGAGACCATTGTTTCTTGTCTGATTCTCATTCAATGTGAAAATTTGGTCACTTTTGATGTTGTCAATTCCCTTTAAAATCTTAAAGACCTGTATCAAGTCACCTCTGAGTCTACGCTTTTTTAGGGAAAACAGATTCATGTGCTTAAGTCGATTTTCGTATGATTTATTTTTGATATTTGGAATCAGTTTTGTGGCTCGCCGTTGTACTTTTTCCAGTCTGTCAATGTCTTTAATGAGATTCGGTGACCATACGGAAACAGCATATTCCAAATGTGGACGAACTAACGATTTATATAGCTTGTTAATGAGTGATGGACTTTTGAAATCAAAAGATCGCGCAATCAATCCCAGAATCTTATTTGCTTTCTCAGAGGCTGAAATACACTGCTTGGATGATTTGAGGTCGTTACTGATAATTACGCCGAGATCTTTTTCACTATCCACTTTTGTTAATGAATTTCCAAATAACTTGTAATCGTACTTGCTGTTATTTTTACCTATGTGCATTACCTTGCATTTACTTGTGTTAAATTTCATTAGCCACTTTTCAGACCATTGCTGTAATTGATCTAAATCTTCTTGAATATCTAATTGGTTTGAGTGATCATTTGCCACTCCGCACAGTTTTGTATCATCAGCAAATTTGGAAACAGTAGATTTTAGTCCATGGTCTATATCATTTATATATACTATGAATAGAAGTGGCCCAAGAACGGAACCCTGAGGAACTCCACTTGCAACACTTTTCCATCCAGAAGTTTTTCCATTTAAAACAACTCTCTGTTTTCGACCTTTCAACCAATTACTAGTCCAACCTAATATATATATATATATATATATATACTATATATGTATATATATATATATATGTATATATATACATATATATATGAATATACATACACACACACACTATATATATATATATATATATATATATATATATATATATATATATATATATATGTGTGTGTGTGTGTGTGTGTGTGTGTGTGTGTGTGTGTGTGTGTGTGTGTGTGTGTGTGTGTGTGTGTGTGTGTGTGTGTGTTTCACCACGGTCTTGGATAACGCATTGGACCTTTATTGACAAGAACACGTGCGAATATAAACACATCAGGCTGGAGGGGCTTTCTTTCTGTTCATTAATCGTTCTATGCGGGTTTGTGAACGTCATTCTTTGTTATGAAGAGTGTATGGGCCTGTTAGAGACAATTTATTTTGCAAGGGAATAGAAACTCGGAGTTAGGGCAATTGTAGCACGTTGATCCCTCCTTTTACTTTAAAGTAATGGAATGACTATATCATTGCCAAATGAGTCTAAAAAGTCACTCCCTATCACTAAAAGGTTCAGGAAAGGATGGGGGTGAGGAGGAGGAGGAGGAGGAGGGTGGAAGGTGGAAGAGACGGGGAAAGAGGAGGAGAAAGAAGACAAGGGTATGTTGGGAGTGGAT